>NC_044303.2:203917601-204255939 GCF_007474595.2 Lynx canadensis
TACAGGCCAATATCTCTGATGAACACAGATGCAAAATCCTTAATAAAATATTAGCTAACAAAATCCAACAATACATTAAAAAAAAACATTCATCATGATCAAGTGGGATTTATTACAGGATGCAAAAGTGGTTCAATATCTGCAACTCAGTCAATGTGATATGACACATCAATAACAGACAGGACAAAACCGTATGATATTTCAGTGGATCCAGAAAAAGCATTTGACAAAATACAAAATCCATTCACAGTAAAAACCCTCAACAAAGTAGGTTTAGAGGTAACATACCTTAATATAATAAGGGAGACATATGAAAAACCTACAGCTAACATCATACTCAATGGTGGAAAACTGAACACTTCCCCCTAAGACGAGGAAAAAGACAAGGATGTCCATTATCACCACTTTTAATCAATAGTACTGGAAGTCCTAGCCACAGCAATCAGATGAGAAAAAGGAATAAAAGTCATCTAAATTGGAATTTGTAATGAAGAATTAAACTTTTACTAGTGCAGGTGATACTACATATAGAAAACCCTAAAGACTCCACCAAGAAAACTTTTAGAACTGATAAATGAATTCAGTAAGGTCACAGGATACAAAATTTGTGTACAAAATTTATGTAATGCATGTCTATACATTAATAATGAAGCAACAGAAAGAGTAATTAAGAAAGCAATTCTGGGGGCATCCGGGTGGCTCAATCGGTTAAGCACTTGACTCTTGATTTTGGTTCAGGTCGTGATTTCACAGTCGTGAGATCGAGCCCTGCATCAGGCTCTGTGCTGGGTGTGGAGGTTGCTTAAGATTCCTTCTTTCCCTTTCCCTCTGCCCTTCCCCCTGTTCGTTCTCTCTCTAAAAAACAAACAACCACCACCAAAACAAAAACAAAAAACAAACAAAAAAAAGAAAGCAATTCCATTTACAATTGCACCATATAATAATAAAACACCTACGAATGAACCTAACTAAGGAGGTAGAAGACCTTTACTCTGTAGACTGTAACACACTGATGAAAGAAATTGAAGATGACACAAACAAATGGAAAGATATTCAATGCTCATGAATTCGAAGAACAAATATTATTAAAATGCCCATAGCACCCAAAGCAATATACAGATTTAATACAATTCTTACCAAAATACCAAAGCATTTTTCAAAGAACTAAAACAAATAACCCTGAAGTTTATATAAAACCACAAAAGACTCCATATAGCCAAAGCAATCTTGAAAAAGAAAAACAAAGCTGTAAGTAACAATTTCCAGATTTCAAGTAATATTACAAAGTTATGATGATCAAGGCAGTATGGTACTGACACAAAAATAGACATATAGATCAATGGAACAAGACAGAAAACCTGAAAACAAACTCATGATTCTATGGTCAATTAATCTTTGACAAAAGAGACAAGATTATACAACAAGAAAAATACAGTCTCTTCAATAAATGGTGTTAGGAAAACTGGACAGCTACATGCAAAAGAACAAAGCTGGACCAATTTTTATATCATACACAATAATAAACTCAAAATGCATTAAAGACCCGTATGTGAGATATGAAACCATAAAAATCCTAGAAGAGACAAGCAGTAATTTCTTTGACATCAGATGTAGCCATATTTTTCTAGATATGCCTCTTGAGGCAAGGGAAATGAAAGCAAATATAAACTATTGGGAGTACATCAAAATAAAAAGTTTCTGCACAGTTTCTTTCAACAAAACTAAAAGAAAACTTATTGAATGGGAGAAGACATTTGCAAATGACATATCCAATATCCAAAATATATAAAAAACTTACGCAACTCCATAAAAACAAAAATCCAATCAAAAAAAGGGCAGAAGACATGAACAGATATTTCTCCAAAGGAGACATACAGATGGCCAACAAACACATGAAAAGATGCTCAATATCACTCATCATCAGGGAAATGCAAATCAAAACTACAATGAGATATCACTTTACATCTGTCAGAATGACTAAAATAAAAAACACAAGAAACAACAGGTGTTGGCAAGGATGTGGAGAAAAAGGAATATTTGTGCACTGCTGTGGGAATGCACACAGGTGCAGCCAGTGTGGAAGATAGTATGGAGGTTCCTTAAAAAATTAAAAATAGAACTACCCTACTATCCAGTAATTGTATTACTGGGTATTTACCCAAAGAATACAAAAACACTAATTTGAAAGGATATATGCACCCCTATGTTTACTGAAGTATTATTTACAATAGTCAAATTATGGAAGCATCCCATGCGTCCATTGATAGATGAATGGATAAAGATATAGTATATAAATATATACTATATAAATATAATATATTTATGTAAATACACAATACATTTATAGATTATATTATATGAATATGCTTAGTATATATTATGTATACTATATATAGTAATATTATAGAATACATTGGTATGTAATAATATAATATGATTACATTATATCATATAAATATAATATATTTAGTATATATGGTATATTTATATACTATATCTTTATCCATTCATCTCTATATATACAATGGAATATTATTCAGCTACAAAAAGAAGGAAATCTTGCCATTTGCAACAACATAGATGGACCTAGAGTATAATGCTAAGCAAAATAAGCCAATCAGAGAAAGACAAATACCATACTATTTCAGTCATGTGTAGAATTTAGAAACAAAGCAGGGGCGCCTGGGTGGCTCAGTTGGTTGAGCATCTGACTTCGGCTCAGGTCATGATCTCGCACTCTGTGAGTTCAAGCCCCGCGTTGGGCTCTCTGCTGACAGCTCAGAGCCTGGAGCCTGCTTCGGATTCTGTGTCTCCCTCTCTCTCTGCCCCTCCCCTGCTCGTGCTCTGTCTCTCTCTGGGTCAAAAATAAATAAAATTTAAAAAAAAATTAGAAACGAAACAAATGAACAAAGGAAAAAGAGAGAGAGAGAAACCAAGAAACATACTCTTAGTTATAGAGAATAATCTGATGATTACCAGTAGGGAGATCAGGGAGGGAATGGATGAAATGGGTGAAGGGGATTAAGAGTACACTTCTCGCGATGAGCACTGAGTAATCTATAGAATTGTTGAATCACCGTATTGTACACCTGAAACTAATATGACATTGTGTATTAACTATACTGTAATTAAAATAAAAAAACTTAAATTTAGTCCTTGATCACAAAAGTGATATAGTTTACTAAAGGCATTTCAAGTATGTTATTTCTAATACTGGAAGAATTTTGTGGCCTTGGTTCTATTATATGAATTCTCATTTTTCACAGAAACACACACACACACATACATGCACACACATAGTTTGCATTAGTAAAACATTTTCCTCTTTTTTCTACATTCGAATTCATATGTTATATCAGATGCTACAAGTATCAATTACAGTTCCCTGGCTATAATTTGTTTTAAATTACTTTGCTGGCAGGATGATTATTTAGATGGTTTCATTATTTAGACATTTGTGCTCACTTAATGTGCTATGGCAAAAATAATAGTACTATTTTATGATTATATTTAAATTTTTTTTATTCTTTATTTTTGAGAGAGAGAGAGGGAGACAGAGTGAGAGCAGGGGAGGAACAGAGAGAGAGGGAGACGCAGAATCTGAAGCAGGCTCCAGGCTCTAAGCTGTCAGCACAGAGCCCAAAGCAGGGTTCTAACCCACGAACCATGGGATCATGACCTGAGCCGAAGTCGGTCGTTCAACTGACTGAGCCACCCACGCACCCCCCATGATTAAATTTTAATTATATTTGCTTAGATTTAGATTTAGACATAGATTTAGAAATAGTCATGACAGTATATAGTAACACCTCTCTTTCTCCCATTCTCCACTGAAAGGAACCTGGGCTTCCTGGGGACATGGCTGACACAAGGGAGAAACAGGGAAAGATGATAAACTTGGGACATTTTTTATGCAATAAAATAAAAATATTCTGAAAGGAGTCAGCTTGAAGGATCCCTTACAGGTCAAAATTTATATAATTTGAACATCAAAATACATAATGAGTGTACAGAATTATAGCCTACTAAATAAAATAGGAACCTATTATTCTATACTAAACAAATAAAACATTCTTTCTTATTTCTAATAAATAAAAATGATACAAATGAATAATCAGTTTTGGGCAACTCTCATAGTGCTAATTGATAAAGATGGATGCTACCAATAAATCTTAAAACTGATAAGATTTGATGAAGACAGTGTGTTGGGGCAGTGTCAGAATAACTTGACACAAAATACGAATCAAATTCCAAAGGAAAATGATGACTTTATGTTGACAAAATTTGGCAACCATCAAATTGACCAGGTGATCAGTGGTGGAAATTAGCTAAAATTGTGTGTGCTCTGATGTAGTACATGGAGAATGAGAACAGCACTTTTTTTCCCTTGCTCTTTTAAATATTCTTGCCAAGAATGCAGGAATACATTCTTAGATTGAGAGTTTGCTCATGAGAAAACATCAGTCAGACTCAGCTTGAGGGCTATTCTACATAGTGAAAGACCTGTACTCTTTAAAACACTGTCAAGGGAAGGGGAGACACGAAAAGTGAGCAACTATTTACAACCGCAGGAGATTGAAGACACCTAGCCACTAAATGCAATGTGTGTTTCTGGATTGGATCCTGACCCAGGAAGGAAAAAGATGATGTGATGTTTAGTAAAATTTGAATGAGATTTATGGATTGTACGATAGGGTTATATTACTGTTGATTTGCTAATTTGAAAGGTTATAATGTATAGTGATAATGCAGGAGAGTTTTTTTAATTTTAATTTTATTTTTTTTAGAGAGAGAGTATGACTGGGAGAGAGGGGTTGGGGGGGGGAGAGAGAGAGAGAGAGAGAGAGAGGGAGAGAGAGAATCCCAAGCAGGCTCCACACTTAGCATGGAGCCCTATATGGGGCTCCATACCACAAACCCGGGATCATGACCTGGGCCAAAATCAAGAGTCGGATGCTCAGGGGACTGAGCCACCCAAGAGCCCCATGTAGGAGAGTTTTGATGTCTTAGGGCAATACATCCTGGAATTTAAGTATAAACTACATGCCAAAGAAAAGCCTCACATAAGTGTGTAAAAATAACAAAAAGGCCATGTCATCCAGTGAACATTCTAAGCATGAATTGATCAGGGTCTAGATAGAAACAGATGTACATTTGAATTGGGCAATTTAGGACAGATTAATAAAGGGACTATGTTAAAAAATAGGGGCGTTATGTGGAGAAACCACAAGTAAGAGTATGATACTCCCAGACGAGGAATGGCAGGATACTTTGTGGAGAGGTTCATTAGTGATTCAGGTGACATGAAGGGAATCAATACCTTTTCTCATGTTATTTGGCTCTGGTGATTTCTGTTTTATCCCACATTTCCCTGGTGCTGAATAACTCCAAAACCTTCACCACAGCATTCACTCTGGAGCCACAGTGACAATGATAGTACACTGTCTTTATAACCTGAATCCTTGCTCTATTTTGGGTTCGCCAAGTGACCAGATAATAAGATATTTTGCTTCTTCCCTTTTCCTCCAGGCTGAGTATGCTAACCTTGATTAATCACTCAGCGTAGCCTGCCAAAATTGAACTGGTCACTAACATTGTTTCTGGCACTAAACAAAGCGGTTGACAAAAGATTATTTGAGTGATCAAGCAGAAATCTTAAGGGATGTCAACTGTTGGCATCATTAACTTGTAATGCAGAAGCCAACATCTGTCCTGATGATCTGCATACAATCGCTGCTGAACTTTTCTCGAAGTGCTTAGTGATTGTGCAACCCAACTCCACCCAATGTTTTGCTACAACAATCAACAGATACATTCCAAAGTTTTACCTTTGGGCTCATGGATAACAATTTAAATCATGTCTTTTTGGGAACATAATTGAATTTGAACAGACCAGCCAGGGTTACCAACGCAATTGTTACAAATGGCTGTTGTCCAAAAAACCCTCCTCACAAGGGCTGTTTCTAACACATCAGCCTTCCTTTATTTGCATCACATATCACTCTTTGTTACTTGTTAGGATTTTCCTCCAGTTCTAATACCAAAATTCAGAAGCGGAGGGCATGGCAGACACCATATTGCTGTAGTTTTCAACACTTTTGTTCCCAACCCCAAGTACTTGAATGAACATATACTTCAAGGCAGGATTTTGAAGCTCATTATAATACAAATAAATGCTTGCCTTGGTGTAGATGAATCACCAAGGTATTTTGTTTCACTGCACCAATATTGCCTCATTTTTATTTATGCACACACACACATGTGGCGTGGGGTTGGGGGCATGTGTGTAATAAGATGGGGGAGAAAAATGAAGGGGTGAGGAAGGGAGGAAAGGAGAGGAGAGGAAAAAAACAATGTTTAGGTAATAGATATAGTATAGATAGATATGTCCCAACATAACTGAGAAGAATATGGTAGTTATCAAAAAAAGGAAAAGCCGCAAGACTATGTTCACTTCTTTACTGGCTATTCCCCACTACACTGGTTTCCTGCGGCTTCTGTAACAATTTACCACAAACTTTGTGGCTTACAATATGGAAATTGTTTCTTTGGCTATTTTGGAGGCCAAAAGTCCAACATCAGTTTCTCTGGGCCCAAATCAAGGTGTCATCAGAGACTCCTTTTTTCCCCCCAAGTATTATAACATTCACAGGTTCCAGGGATATGGGTTTCTTTGGGGAGCTATTTTTCAGCCTACCACGCCCACCAACACACTATTACACTCACTCCTCTTCCACTGTTACCAGTTGTTAAAACTTGTAAAATGGTTTTTGGACACAAAGAACTAGATCAATCTGGGAAAAAGGCTGAGTCTGAAATGATGAGACAACTCATTATTATTTGTAGCAAATGGGCCATACCTGGAAATACAGTATTTCCTTTTCCCTCCAGTCTGAGAGCTCTTTGAAAGTGGAGTCTGTCTTGTTATCTTGGGATCTTTCATGATCAGCTCAATATTTCCCACACGGTAATAGGGAATAGTGTCCATGCAATAAACAAACAAATGTGTGAATTATGGTCATGTATCATCTCATAGTTCCCATGCTTCCTTCTACATTGACAAGATCAATGATGGAGGTCTCAGTTACAGTGAAGTTAACTGATGGGTTCTTTAGTCCTGGGGCTTTGCACCTCTAATCCTGAGGGCCTATTTTGTTCCTTTTCCCAGCACAGTTTCATGTGGCTCTTTCTTCTTTCTGTGTCTTCCTCATGCTACGAACCACAGTAGCCAGCAACTGGCTCTTTTCCCAGTACTGTCGCCTCCAGCAATGTAGCTCTTGAGCAGAAACCCAGCATGTGGCAATCCTTCAAGGATAGACCATGAAAGGCCCTGCAGAGAGACACTGCCATTGGCCAAGACATATGCAATGGTGCAATGGGCCTTCATCTGTGCCCTGATTTCTTTTTGTTACATTCTTTTCTAAAACTAGGAGAAAGTCTTTTCTTCTATATATCAGCAAGTCTCATTGAGTATATTTGGTCAGGGAAGTTTTTTTCACTGTCTTTCCCTCCTGAAATGAAAGCTTTTGCTCTGCTTTGAATGCTGTGTTAAGAGAATTCCTCTGATTTCTCCACCATTTCACCCACTGACCATGACCCCCACACTCACCATGACCCCCACATTGACCTCCACACTCAGCCACATCATACTTTCTCATACCTTTTTTTTTATTCCTTTAAAAACTTCATCTTCAGACTTTGGTTTTTGATTTCTTATCTCTATTCAACCCCCAAAAAGTATGTATTCAACTATGAGGCTTGGGGAGAGATAACCAAAGTGGAATCATGTCATGTTTGGGTCACACATGTTGCACAAAAGGAAAGTTTCTCTGAGGCTTCCTTCCCAGAGCACCATTGCACTAGAGGTGTTCGTGAATTTACTGTAGGATTTGGGGTCCTAGTTGAGTAGCTGCAACCTTTACATTTAAGTTCAGATTTCAACCTACGAAACTGTTCCAAATAGCTGACATGTTTCCTTCTACAATGGCTCCAAAAAACATTTTCTTTTATAAATTGCAAGACAGACAAAATAGAAATCACCTAAGTCCTCACTTAGAATATATAGACATCTTATAGGCAAGAAGAGACCAGCTCTTTTGTTTCTTTTCTCTTCTTTTCTTTTCTTTTCTTTGTTTTTTTTTTTTTTGAGAGAGAGAGAGTGCATATGAGGGAGGGACAGAGGGAGGATCCATGCCCAGTGAAGAGCCCAAAAAGGGGCTCAATCTCACAACTGTGAGATCACGACCTGAGGCAAAATCAAGAGTTGAATGCTTAAACAACTGAGCCACCCAAGCACCCCCGAAGAGACCACCTCTTAAAGATGATCTGTTTCATTGACATAAAAAGGACGCCAAGGTCAGTATTATTAATGAAAAATATGAAAAACCACTTCACTGGGAAAAGAATGGCAGAAGAATAAGCGTGGAAATGGAGAAAGGGAAGTGAGGCCAAAGGAAGCACAAAATAATAAGGGCAACTGATTTGCCCAAGATCACAGGACTAATAGTTGTAAAGACAGGATTGGAATTCAAATATCCAGAGCCATAATGCAGAGTTATTTCCTCTACCCAGAGTTTCCCAGTCAGCGTGTCAAGAGTGAGCTATAAGTATAGGAAATAACGATTCCTTTTGCACAGCAGATGGAGCCCGGGATGGGAGGACTCCATAAGCCAGTTGCTGCTACCAAAAATAGCCCGGTTCTATTTACAAGAGTGTGCTAATGTAAATATAAATTTACTTGTGTTCTAGGATATAAAAAATACTGGGAAGCACTGTGGAGTCTTGACGAGACTTGCGAGGCTTTGCAAGACCTGGAGGGAAAGTTTTTGACTGGGATGGTAGATAAGCATCTTTGTAAAAATGCCTTGTCTCACGAACCTGAGAGGACATACAGTCTATGTCAGGGTACCCCTGAGATTCTGTGGTAGGTATAAGGACAGGGAGTACTCCTGGAGGACAATATTATATGGAGAAGACCTACGTTAAAGAAGGAGATTACTTGAAATTGCACTGAAAAACAGACTTGACATGTGAAAAATCTTTTCGTACATCTGTAATTGAGTCATCTAACATAGAATGACATTGAGTCATCTAACAAGTCAGCTTTATGCAGGCTGGCTTGAGGACCAGCTAGTAAGCTTGTGGGAAGCTTCCACTTTTGGCTACTCCCTTCTAGCAGGTAACAGAGACCATTTAATGTGGCCGATACGAGGGGTTTTTATTGTCTCTGCTAGTGTAATGTTAGTGAGGAGGGCTTCCTGAAACAACAAGAGTGAGAAGTTCAGAAAAATCTCTAAAGCGACATGCAGAGAGCCAGCAGCAGCCACGGCTTAATTAGAGCCATGCCTTCAACAGCAGCTTGATCTAGGCAGAGTGCAGAGTTTCCTTTTGTGGTCCTCTGTTCTGCTTTCTGTGGCCTTTAATTCACAAAGCCTATGTCAGTTTCAAAACATGAATCCAAATTCTTTGCTTTTTGTCATCAAGAAGTGTCATCACCCTTCTCTTGAATCTTGGTGAACTTATTAATGCTGTGACCAGTTGATTGCAGTGAAAGAATGCTGTGGGACCTGAGACTAAGTGGGGAAAAGCCATGCAGCCCCCACTCATTCTTTTTAGGAACTCACTTATGGAGCCCTGAACCATTATGTAAAAAGTCCAACTACACTAAAACCTCTATGCTATGAGGAGGCCCAAGCCACAAAGACAGGCCAAGTGTATGTGCTTTGGTCAACCGGCCCCAGCTGTGCTCCTAGCCAACAGCAAGCATCAATTGCCAGGCATGTAAGTGAAGATAACTCCAGGTGATTCCAACACGTAGCTGTTAAGTCACTTGCAGTATCTGAATTTTACGAGGTGAAAACCAAACACCCAAACCATTCCTGCCATAGGCCTTTGTAACCTCCAAAGCATATCATGTAAGCTATCGCACTGCTCCACTGTGTAAGGTCAATACTGAGTCCAACTCCCTGCTGAAGCCAGATCCAATTTAAATGTTTTGTTACTTTCCCCCACATCCAATGCCCCTTTGTTGCAGATCTGTTACCATTTTCAAATGGTCATATATTAATACTGAAGACTTGTAATGTCTATATTTAAATACGTATTTAATAATAACTTTTCATGCTCTATCTCTGGATTATTTAGCATTAAAATTCATTTTTTTCTGGCAAAGAAATGACATATGGCAAATAACTGATACAAGTGGAATTAACAGAATAGCAAGAATCTAGTTCCTAATACCCAGCTCTGTCCCTTGCTCAAGAAATGCTTAGTGACTACAAATACAGGACAAAGAAGAAGGGTACAATAAATGGCCTCCATTTCTCACTATTTGTTTTAATGCTTCCATGTTCAGTACTTCTCCCAGAAGAAAAAAATCCTTTACTAAAAGTACAACCCCTTCTCCACAGAATCTATGTGGTTCTATGAAGCACACTGAAGATATTCCTTTGCTTAGTCCTAAGTCCATTTATCTAGGTTGTCAAAGAAAGATAAGATGGTCTGGATTCTAAAATACTCATTGCACACCTTTTTTTTTTTTTTTTTTTTTTTTTTTTTTTTTTGCCTTTACCAACTATAGTTCAAAAGAAACAAGATATCAGTCTTTTAATCCAAAAGGTCAGGTAGTTAATACACAGACCAAACTCTTAGACAACTTACCTTTTGGTGTGACCTGACTCACAAGTTCTCCTCTATGCTTGTTTGAAGAATAGAAACAGGTCAATAAGTAATCGATGTTGCATTGAGAAAATTACCAAAAGCTAATGATCACTTGAGCCTCAAGCTGCATACTAACTGGAAAATTCCTATATGGAAGTAAATGGTATCATCTGAGAGTTACTCTGAGCACCCTAGTATTAATGCCACATCAAACATATACATGACCTGGGGCAAATCTCTTAACCCCTCTGGCTTCTATTACTTTAAACTTAGAAAATTGGGGTGCCCGGGTGGCTCAGTCGGTTAAGCGTCTGACTTTGGCTCAGGTCATGAACTCCCAGTTCCTGAGTTTGAGCCCCGGGTAGGGTTCTGTGCTCACAGCTCGGAGTCTGGAGCCTGCTTGGGAGTCTGTGTCTCCCTCTCTCTCTCTCCCCAGCTCACACCCTGTCTCTCTTTCTCTCTCAAAAATAAATAAAAATTAAAAAAAATTTTTTTAACTGGAAAATTGTACTAGATCATCATGTGGGAATGTGGATTCTCATATAAATTTGTACATTTAGGCCAGCTTCTTATTCCTAGACTCTCTGTTTATGCTACCCGGAAGTTTGTCCTGTCTGCGTTTGCCTATGTGCTTTGTGCGTGTGCCTACTTGTGCTTGTGTGCACACACACACACACACACACATATATACACACAGCTTTTGCTACATGCAACATACTATTTGCTTAATTATATTTGTATAATTGTAGTAGAAGCCCTAATTTTTTTTTTCTGTTTTGTAATGTGAGTGCTTAACTTAGGTTTTGATTGCAAAGGCAACCACTTAAAAGACAGCTGTCTCTAATAAACACCTTGCCAATTGCACAACGAGATCAAAAGCCAGGCTGCCTCCCCCCACCTGAGTCTCCTTTGTTTTAGAGATCTTTTTTTATTTTCTGTAAATAACCATTTGGGCCACTTGTTTTTTTCTCTTCGCATGCTAAATTCCTGCTCTTAGGTATTTTTTGTTTCAAGTTTATTTATTTTGAAAGAGAGAAAGCATGCAAATGGAGTAAGAGAAGGCGGAGAGAGAGCAAAAGAGAGAGAGAGGGAGAGAGAATCTCAAGCAGGCTCCATGCTGTCAGCACAGCGCTGCAGGGCTCAAACTCATGAACTGAGAAATCATGACCTGAGCTGAAATCAAGAGTCTAACACTTAACCGACTGAGCCACCCAGAAACCCCTCCTGCTCTTATGTGTGTGTGTGTGTGTGTGTGTGTGTGTTTAATTTTAAAAATATTTTATTTATGTTTGAGAGAGAGAGAGAGAGAGAGAGAGAGATGCAGAGTATGAACGAGGGAGGGGGAGAGGGAGAGGGAGACACAGAATTTAAAGCCAGCTCCAGGCTCTGAGCTGTCAGCACAGAGCCCAACACAGGGCTTGAACTTGTGAACCTCAAGGTCGTGACCTGAACCAAAGCCGGACATTTAACCGACTGAGCCACCCAGGTGCCCCGGTTCATATGTTTTAAATTTGCCAAAAAAGAGTGAGCCTGTGGCACCTGGCTGGCTCAGCCAGTAGAGCATGTGACTCTCGATCTTGGGGTTGTGAGTTAAAGCCACATGTTGGGCATGGAGCCCACTTAAAAAAAAAAAAAAAAAAAAGAGTGACCCTGTGAAACCCTAGGCCCCTACTCACTACCCCAATAAAAGCAGAACCCCAGGCCCACACCTCCCTCTTCCTCAACTTCTCTGTGTGATGGCAGGTATACCAACTAATTTTTACAACTTGTAGGTAATAAACCTTTTTGTTTTCAAAGTTTCCTGATGGTTATTGCTACAGGCATCTTCCAATCATAATAAGAACCACCAGGGTTAATCCAGCCACAACAGTGGTCATCAATAGGCTGAAACCAGCAAATACGATATTTGCATAAAGCTTATATGTCATACATTCAGAAAAATGTAGAAAATATTGAATGAAAACCAACATGCCCATCATCCAAGCTTACCAAATACTATTATATTATTTTGGTATACATAGTCTTGACCCTCTCTCTTTTTATTTCATTTTTTATTTTTTAAGTTTATTTATTTTGAGAGATGGAGCATGCATGCTCATGAGAGTGGGGGAGGGGAGAGAGAGAGAGAGAAAAGAGAGAATCCTAAGCAGGCCCCACGCTCAGTGCAGAACCCAACCCAGGGCTTGATCTCATGACGGTGAGAAACCAAGAGTCAGATGCTTAACTAACTGAGCCATCCAAGCACCCTGATCCTCCCTCTTTTTAAAAACAAGTAAAATGTTGCAAACATAACTAAGCAAACATAACCATGGAACATATTCCCCACCCACTCTAATGTTTTCCACTTCCTGCCTTATTCTATAACATCCTGAAGGGTGTATAGAGCTTTCAATGCGTATTTTTAGATTTTACACATATGTAGAATTCCATTACTAATATAATATAATATAGTAATATAATATAATATAATAATATAATATAATAAATATCCTCTGGACTTCTAAAAATTACATAAATGGGATGATACCATAGTTTTCAACAACTTGCCTTTTTCTGGATTCATTCATGTTAATACATTTATAAACTTCATTCACTTAAACACTAGTTGGTACATTTAAATGAGCATATTACAACTTAGGTGTGTTTTCCTTTATTGTTAAAGATTTAGAGATTTTCCATTTTTCCCCTTTACAAACAGTGGCACAAGGAATATCCTCTTATGTACCTTCTTGTGCACCTGAGCAGGGTACATTTAGAGTAGTGATCTAGGAGTGCAGTTACTGTGTCACAGGGCGTGTTTGTCTTCCACTACGGTGGTTACCACAAGGCAGCAAGCCAAAGTGGCTGTGTCAACTTAAAGGCCTGCCTGGCATGTGCAAGAGCTCCCATTTCCCCACATCCAAAGTGATACATCCAACTTTTTTCCGATCCAGTGGGAATGATATCACAATTCATTATTTCTATTGGCATTTTCAAACTTTTTAAATGTTTATTTATACCTGAGAGAAAGAGAGAGACAGTGTACAAGTGGGGGAGGGTCTATTTGCATGTCTAACACTGACACAGAGGCTAGGAAGTTTTCTAGTTTTTCTTACATTTCTTGGCCACATGGCCTCATTTTCTGTGGATTGCCTTTCTTCTAGTCCCTTTCACAGAGAGGACTCACTTGGAGGAGTCAGATTATAAAGTAAAATTGGGGGTGAGGGCTGTCTTCCAATCTCTGAGCTCAAGTCTTTAGCCATGTCCATGCCTCCTTTCCCCAGGTGAGTGTGAAAATGCTAACTCCACAGTCCGTTTCCAGGTAGGCTATCACCCAGGCTGCAGACAAGCCACACAGGGCTTACTGGCTTTGAATATCCTCACTGATTCCCACTTATAGATCCTTCCTTCCTTCCTCCTTTCTTCCCTCCTTCCTTCCCTCTCTTCCTCCCTTCCTTTTTTCCTTCCTTCCTTCCTCCTCCCTCCTTCCTTCCCTCTCTTCCTCCTTTCCTCTATTCCTTCCTTCCCTCTTCCCTTCCTTCCTTCCTTCCTCCCAGCTTAGTCATATTTTTAACTTCTTTTGTGGTGCATTTTTTCATAAAGAATCTATAAAAGGGAGAAAATGGTTGATGCCTTCATCTACCATGTTGCTTGCACTAGAAATCCCTGCTACTGTTATTTCATTTTAAGCCAGTATCTCTGCCTACTGTTCTGCCTGAGTCCCTTTTTCTCTCCAAGATAGCTGTGGAAAAGTATTGCATTTCAAAACTTCTCTATTCTGGTTTTCTGGACATTTTAGAAAACTACTAGTTGATCTCCCGTCAACCACGTAGAAACAGTAATTTTCACGAAATGAAAAAAATGATAGAAGAGATTGCGAGAGAGATACGGCAGGACAGAGAAAGCTTGGTCTTTAAATCTTACCTGTACTGAAAGCTGAGCCCTTTCTTGGCACAGAGTAAGACTAATTCTATTTGGCTACAAGCCATGGATTGCTCTTAGTGTAAGGTTTAGTTTTCTTTTTCTTCTTCTTTTTTAATGTTTATTTATTTTTGAGAGAAAGGGAGAGAGAGCACGAACGGGGGAGGGGCAGAAAGCGGGAGAGAGAGAATCCCAAGCAGCCTCTGGCACTGACAGCACAGAGCCCAATGCAGGGCTCAAACTCAGGAACCGTGAGATCGTGGCCTGAGCCGAAATCAAGAGTCAGACGCTTAACCGACTGAGCTACCCGGGTGCCCCAGGTTTAGTTTTCTTGATCAAGTCACTGAAATTTCAGATCAGGGAAGATTCCAGGTGGCACTAGGCACAACCTAGGAAAATCTTAATTATCCTCAACATTGCTCTTTTGGTTGTGGAATCCCAAGATATTCTACTTTAGGCAGACTTCAGTTTAAAGTTACAGTACTTCTGGGCTGACAAGTACCTCAGGGATCAAGGAAATAGTGCATATGATAAAAGGGGTCATCATGGCTTCAAAAAACCTGGTAATGCTGGATGTTTTTAGAATTCAGATATCCTGTTCCCTCCCTAACTTAGAGGTTTTGGGTGTTTTTTAAACTACCTGTATTAACAAAGGACCACAGACTGGATGGCTTAAAACAACAGAAGTGTATTATCTTACAGTTTTAGAGGCTGGAAGTCCAAAATCCAGGTGTAGGCAGGGCCATGTTCCTTGGAAACCCGCAGGGGAGAATCCTTTCTTGTTTCTTCCTGGTCTTTTGGTGGTTTATTGACAATCCTGGGCATTCTTTGGCTTGTAGCTATCTTCAGTCTCTGCCTTATCATCATGTGATGTTCTCCATCCTATTCCCATGTCTCTTTTTCTTGCAAGGACACCAGTCATATTACAGTAAGGGCCCACCTTACCTCTGGTATGACCTCATCTTAGCTGATTGCATCTGTAGTGACTCTGTTTCCAAATAAGCTCACATATTGAGATAGTAGGAATTAGGACTTCAACATATCTTTTCCAGGACACAACTCAACATACACCATTACACAATTTCAATAATTTGTAAGAAAGAGCTTAGTGGTGATAGATCTCTTAAAATAGGATTTTCCCAAACCATCAATGAGAACTAGTATCTGCTCTTACAATGTATTAATATGACCAAGTGAATATTTATGCATTTCATCATTTTAAGTAGTTTTGTATAAATATTCATCATAGGTTGAATAGTATAGGCCCAAAATTCATGTCTACCTGGAACCTCAGAATATGACCTTATTTGGAAATAGGATCTTTGCAGATGTAATTAAATAGGGATCTTGAGATGAAATCCTCCTGGATTTAGTATTGGCCTTAAATCCAATCACTGGCAAACTTATAAGAATCAGAACACACAGAGACACGGGGAAGGAGACCATGAATAGACAGAGCAAAAATTGGATTTATGCTATCACAAACCAAGGAGTGCCAGGAGCTACCGGGAGCTTGAAGAGATAAGGGAAGATTCTCTCCTAGAGCCTTCAGAGGAGTGGGACTCTGCCAGAACTTTGATTTTAGATTTCCGGCCTCCAGAAGCATGCAAGAATAAATTTCTGTCATCTGAAGCCACCAAGTATGTGGTAATTTATGGCAGCCCTAGGAAACTAATGCAGTATTCCTTTTACATAGATTGAGATAAGTTTAGTTTGCCAAGCCCTTACTGGTAAACAATCAGGCTGTCTCCAATTAGAAAATAACAATTAGGGGGGCGCCTGGGTGGCGCAGTCGGTTAAGCGTCCGACTTCAGCCAGGTCACGATCTCGCGGTCTGGGAGTTCGAGCCCCGCGTCAGGCTCTGGGCTGATGGCTCAGAGCCTGGAGCCTGTTTCCGATTCTGTGTCTCCCTCTCTCTCTGCCCCTCCCCCGTTCATGCTCTGTCTCTCTCTGTCCCAAAAATAAATAAACGTTGAAAAAAAAAATTTTTAAATAAAAAAAGAAAATAACAATTAGGTTTTTGGATTTATTTTTGGTGGGTTTTGCATTTTTGCTATTATAAACAACAATGAAGTGAATACTATACATACTTTGTGTGGTAATCTAGTAGTTTCATCTTTTAGGATTTATTTCTATACATGGAATTGCTGTTCGAAGGATTTTCAGACTCATACATTTAGCAAAGGGCTCTCCATGCAAGGCTACAGAAATGCATACTTCTAGAATATTCAAGAATATCTCTTCTGTCATTCCCTTCATGATACTGGATGTTACTAGTTTTCATCCTTGCAGGGGGTGAAAATCCTTTAATCATTGTTTTAACTAGTATATTCTTCTTTTTTTTCTTTTTAGAGTTTACTTATTTATTTTGAGAGAGAGAGAGAGAGCACAAGCAGGGAAGGGGCAGAGAGGGAGAGAGAGAATCCCAAGCAGGCTCTGTATTATCAGCGCAGAGCCAGATGTGGGGCTTGAACTCACAAAATGTGAGATCATGACCTGAGCTGAAATCAAGAGTCAGGTGCTTAACTGACTGAGCCACCCAGGTGCCCCTGAAATGTCTTTTTAACTTGTAGTTTTATATTATGTTGGGAGAATGGATCAAAGGGGAGAAATTCAGGAAACAGGAGGAACTGTTGGGAGTATTTTGCAATGGTTCATATGATGAAGGTTTAAATTAGGGAAGTAGTCATAGGACAGAAAAAAAAGGATAGATTTTGGAAATATTTATGGAGTAAAATCAGCAAGAAGTCTTGCTTAATTGGATGTGTGGGAGGTGAATAAAGAAAGGGAAACATCTAAGATGAACATGAAGTTTTTCGCTTTGTTTTGATTTGCTTTTTTTTACATTAGCTTGAATAAATGGTAATGTTATTAACTATTAAAGTGAGTTTTGAAGACGATCTCATCGTGAATATAATTATCTTGAAGGGCCTATAAGAAAAAACACTCACTAAACATCAAAGTGTGTGATTGTGACTTTCAAGGTTAAGTTCAGGGCTGGCAATCAAAACTCAAGGGTCTTCATTAAGAATGTGATTATTCAAATCAGGACAATGGACATAATTTTCCAAGGAAAAGACATAAAGAAGGAGTTCTCAAAGTTCATGACACATAATAATCATCTGGAGATCTAGATAAAAGTACAGGTTCCACTCACAGAGATTCTCATTCACTGGGTCAAGGGTGAGGGCCAGGAGTCTTCGTTTTCATCAAGTGATCCAGGAGATACTGATAGAGGGTCGTGGTTCTTTTTGAGAAACACTTTTACAGAGTAAGAGAAGCTATAGGCCAGAGTGAAACACCAAAGAGCTAACAACACTTAACATAGTCCAGGAAAAAGAATCGAGGATGGAGTGTGTGAGGAATAATCGAAAAGGTAGTAAGGTTCAAGAGAGGACAAAATGGAGCACAGCCTTTCAGGAACGAGGAGTGAGACCCAGCAGTGGTAAATGCAGCAAATGGGCCAAATAGTTTCAGGAGAAGGAAAATGCCATGATTGAGAAGCTTTTTGTGACTTAAAGGGGAAAGGGTTTGGTCAGAAGGAAAATCACTGATTTATGGTACTTCATTCTCAACAAGAGTGATAGAATGCGTGTTCCATGTGGACCTAATGCTGGCAAGCAGGCTCTGGGGACCCAGAGAGGGTCCAGCAGGACAAGTCAAGAGGGTCCCTGTCTGCATGTAGGATGGAAATCAAACGCAAGCCAGCAGGAAGTGAAAGCAGAGTTTATTGAAGATAGAGAGCAGATACAAGACGATATAGGAGGAGTGTCTGGGAGACTCAGGAAGGAAAAGAGGGCCTCTCCCCTTTGTTCGGGGTCTGAGGGTTTTTACTGAGGACAGTGGTCTGGCATATGTGTCCTCTCGGGCATCCAGAAACAGAGATGAGGGCCCAGGTGTTATTCCTCACCAGTGGTCTGGAACACACCTATGAGAGCTTTGTCGGGCATTCTCACCTGGTCCTTCCTTAGGTCTTACCTATTCTAGAGAAATCATTAACTCCTTGTCCTTTACAAGGGGGACATATGCTATTTGTATTACAAGGCAAGTGTAAAGTGGGGTAGGGGTGTAGGTCCTAGCAAGGAATAGAAGCAGGAAAAAGAGAAAAAAACAGATTTTTATGGAATCCTTCAGTGTCCTTGTTTCAGACAATGTGTTGTTTGGGTTTATACTCCATATTTTTTTGAATCTCTAGAAATCATAGTGACCTCTTTGACATGTGAAACACTTAGTTTAAAGAAATCTTTGTTTATCAAACATGTGTTCAGTAATTTTCAAGTTAGTATATCAAATGTAGAGCAAGAGCCATTCAGTTTTCTATTTCAACATGAGTTTGATACAATTGTGTGCAAAGTCAAGCAGTGTAAGTTTGGTTTGAAACTAAGCTTCGAGAATAATAAAAACATTTCTTCCATCTGGACAATTTAAAACTTTATGCCAATCCCCCTACTCTCTGGAGAGGGAAAAGAAACTGTTTCATAAACTGCTTAAAATTCCTAGGAATTTTAGTAAATAACAAATGAATTTTCATATGTAGAATAAAACAGATGCATTCATACCAATAACTAATTCATGAGGTTATAGCAAAAAAGGAGAAGAATAAACAGCATAATTTTCTTCAACTTATAAAATAAGCCAATAAAAGCGTTCACCTTATTTCTTGGAAAGCATTTTTACCTTCATCCTATTTGTCTTGTCGATGTACATACAAGTATTTATTTATTATTATTTGAGATTTGATATTAATTCAAAGAACTCTGCATTTGGGCAGCAAAACACAGGGACAGTGACATTTCCTTTGAAGGGTTGTTTTGAAGAGTAAATGACATTTCTGCACGTGACTAAGTACTTTGCATATAATAGTTACTCAGTGAATGTTAGTGGCTCTCCTTTTTCACACGGTAGAGGAAATAAGGGAACAGTTACACAAAGGCCTCATTCTAATTAGTAAGAACGAAATAACTGCCATAATAAAATTGACAAATTCCTTGGTAAAAAATAAACACATAATCTCAAAGTTTATTGGGAAGTTGGCCCAGTTGGGGAAAGTGAGCATTGTAATATTTTAGACTTTGAGAATTAAACAGTCAAAATGTCAGAGAAAATATTGGCAACAAACCCTCACTGGAGGGAGGTGGGGGAGAACATAGCGAGAAGCTAAAATATGTATTTGAACCTGCTGAAAAGAATGAAGGAGATACTTGCATTACCATAAAACCTAGAGCCAAGATGAATGGGAAGAAACTATCAGAAAACAATTTCAAATCAAAATAAACATTGTTTACTAATAAATACAGTTCAAACTGGGAAAGTGGCAGCCTTAGGAGAGATAATACCTCTTCGTCCTTTAGGCACAGAGGCGAGTGAGTACTCGGTGTAAAGTATTTAGAGGATATTCAGGCATTGAATAGTGAGTTGAACTTGACCATTAAATGTCCTTTTATTCTAAAAGTCTGAGTCTGGCCTCGGGAGATAGTGCTGTGGGGAAGAAAAGTAGGAAAGAGAAATATCACAATGGAGGAAATTCATTGAAACAACAAACCAGACCCCACACAACTCTCTAGCGCTTAAGAACATTACCACTTTGCCATTTAGAAACAGGAGGTTTAAAAAAGAAATTTTAAAAAATAATGTTAATGGCAAATTACATCTGCCGGGACAGGCTTACAAGGACTGATTCGTTGAGCATGAGCATCGCTAGGGGGGTATTTTGCAGACCTTTTTGTCGAATCCCCTCAATGTGTGAGATGCAGAAACTAAATTCAGGAAAGAGCGATAGGTCCTAAGTCACTTAGCTAGTTAATGACAGAAGCAAGACTTCAATCTAGATTTTAGATCCGACTGCCAAACTGATTTTACATTTTCTTTAAACAGAGTTAGAACTGAAAGAATTTTTCTGGCATTGTTCTTTCTTCTTCTTCTTTTTTTAAAATTTAGATATTTAGTTGGAGAAAGAGAGAGAGTGCAAGGGAGGAAGGGGCAGAGAGAGGGAGAGACAGACTCTCAATCAGGCTCTGCACTATCAGCACAGAGCCCAACACAGGGCTTAAACCATGAGATCACAAGCCATGAGATCATGACCTCGACCAAGATCAAGAGTCAGATGCTTAACCAACCAGGGACCCCTGGCATTGTTCTTTCAACTGATATTTAAAACTCTAGTTTCTAAAGGTTGTAACAAATTACCCTCCACCAGAGGATGACTGTATAGATATTTTCATTTTTTTTAGGGCTTTCCAAATACACAGAACCTTTATTTTTCCAATTATGAATCACACCCAGGTGGTGAGATACGGAAATCTTGAAAATATGTTGAAAGTCAGAATTTAATCATCTGCGTGCTTGTGAACTATTCCAACATTAAATATATTTACACCCACATTAGCTAATCTTATATAATTATCATGCCAAAGTTTTTAGAATAAGAAAAGCCTGATTCTCTTTCACCTTGTAAATGAATGTGAACTGAATATTATGGAAATGTCATGTTTATGTATTTCTCTTTTAGCGTGTTAACACTGCTATTATTCAACCACTTTCAAAATACCCCAAAAGACTATATAATATAGAAGTTTATAGTAATTTGGGAAAGTGATTATGAACTAAAAATGTGAAAACATTTATGATCTCAAAAACATAAAGTATTAACAAAAATGCATGCATATAAGGCAATAGATCAAAATGCTAACAGCATGAGGTGATCTTGCCCACTTCTCTTGTGTTTTTCATATTTTCCATAATGATCATGTATTTCACAGCAATAGCCAAAATAATATATTCTACAGATTAAAATGAACCTAAGAAACAAAATAGTTTGAAAATCTGATTTCTCAACAAAAATCAAAAGCTCATCTATTCTTTACCTAAAGGGATAAAATTCATTAATCCATAAGATATGATCTGATATATAAAATGAATTTCTAAGTCTCACTGAATGCTTCTACAGAGGGTTGTTGTAAATAAATATCTATCATATGTTCCCTTGGGTAGTTGATGATAAATACCTGAACAATCTCATAGAGTTTTAAATGTATATGAACACTGAATGTGGAATGCTTTAATGTTAATGTAGTACCTGGCATTATAAAATTTGCTCACCATATGCTTTCTTTTTCCCCCCGTAGCTTCTTGTGCATCTATTCGGATTATGAAGAAAGTTTCTGGATCTTATTCAGCAAGAATCCAGCTGGAGATCATTATCAAATTAATATGCAACCGATACGAACATTAAATTTGCAAATTCTTTAAAAAGAGAATTACAATGACTTTGTTTAGAGGTCTTGTTTACCAGTGGTTAAAGGTAAGTTGGTTTTCCACATCACTGTTTCCTGTCCAATCTTGCCAGCTGAAACTCGCCTTTCAGACAAGTGGTTTATTCTAAAGAAATCCTATCAATTTTAAAGAGATTTTCCATTAAAATTAAACTGAACAAAGAAAGGGCACCTATGAGATAAACTAAAACTCATTCTTGACCTACCATTGTGTCAAGTTTTTGTTTTTGTTTTTGTTTTTACTTTTAAAGAATTTACTGAAATGTATGCTAACTTAAAATATATTTACAAATATTATCCTCCCATGAGGATACTGTCTTTAAGAAACCTAGATGCTTCTCAGAAATAAATATGATGTGTGCACCTTGAAAAAAATGTGCAAAACAAATAGGGAAGGTAAAATATCACGCAATAGCTCACAGTTTGTAGACACGTATTTCCACTGATTATGTACCGGCATATTATTTATCAATATCAAAAATACCAATTCAGCTGCAAATTAGATAGAACTCATTATAAAGAGTACTACAGATTGGGTATCCACTGGCATCCAGAACAAGTACAAATGGGATTCCTAAATGCCTAGTTTGATACTTCATTTCTTTCTCTAATGGTCTTCTTACTTCTACATTCAATTAACACATATCCTTATTTATCCTCTCTCCACACTACTGCTGCCATTGTTTCTGGGCATGAGTAAATACCAACCCCTCCTTACTGGAGATGGTAGAGTAACAAAAGTTTATGAAGACAACTTTTATTATGAATATTTTATTCTGACTTTCCAATTCAGTAGTTCTCTCTAGTTCTGTTTATAATCTTTTGGTGGGCAGATCCTAAGATCATCCCGTGATTCACACCTCCTTCTATTCATGACCTTGTGTAATCCCCTCTCCTTGTTCCTGGATTGGCCATAGTGGCTGCCGACCAATAATAGTCTTGTTAGCAGATTCTCTCTGTAGGCTCTTTCGTCAAGCTGCCTTGTTGTAACCTGCTCTACTGGAGAGAGGCCCATATGGCAAAGAACTGAAGGATGATGCCTCCTTCCAATGGCCTTGAAAGAACTGAGGCCCCCTGTGCAACAAACTGCTTGCAACCACAATCATTTGAAGCAGATCTTTCCGTAGCTGAGCCTTCAAATGAGACCCTCCCCCTGGCCAATACCTTATTGGCCAATACCAATACCTGATTGCGGCTTCTGAGAGACTCTGAAGCCGACCCAGTTAGGCCATGCCTGGACCCCTCACCCACAGAAACTGTAAAACAATAAACGTGTGTAGTTTTAAGAAATTAAGTCTGCAGTTAATTATGCAGATTGGATAACTAATACAATGTTTTTAGTTCTTAATTTTATTTACTTTTTTTTTAGTTCTGAAATATGACTCTTGCAAGTCTTCAGTAATATTTTTTATAATTTCCAGTTCTCTACTGAAATTTTAATCATTTATCTCCTTGAACACAGTAGCCATGTGAATTTTAAAGTCTATCTCACAATCCAAATATTTGGTGCCACTTTGGATCTGTTTCTATTGTCTACTGTTTCTGTGAGTTTTCATTCCTGTTGTCTTTCTCCCCCTGTGCCCAGTTATTATATGGAAAAACTGTATTTGAAAAATTATTTGTAGGAATAATTTGAGGCCTAGGAAAATGTTCTTTCTCCATATTTGCATATTTCAGATTCCTAGGGACATTAGAAATCACATTTCATAGCAATCTGCTTTCAAAAGTTCCAATTTTTCTGAGCTGTCTAGATGACTCAATTGTAAACTATATTCTATGTGAATGGTTAGCTTCTGGCTCACTCTTACTGCTGGGATGTGGATCTTTAGGTCTCACACCAAAGAATCCTACCAGAGTCTCAAACTTAGAGGTCCTACACCCTAACTTTTGTCCTTCTGGTCTCAGAAAGTTATTAAAATGTTAATCCTCCTCTCAGCTTCCTATTCTTAGTTAACAAATCTTCCCTTCCAGAGCAAAAGCAGTCTCAATACCAGACTCATCTCTTCGGATTACCATTTTCTTCCAGATATCAGCCTGACAATTATTCACTACCTTGTTAGCTCTCTAACGCCTCCAGAGGGTGTTACATTTAGTTGGATATTATAGCAGAAAGATTGGAATAATCTAGTCCACCATTTCTGGAAGCAGAAGCTGAAGTTCTGGGTTTTTTTTTTTTAATTTTTTTAATGTTTATTTGTTTTTTAGAGAGATGGAGTGCAAGTAGGGGAGGGGCAAAGAGAGAGGAAGACACTGAATACAAAGTAGTCTGCAGGCTCTGAGCTGCTAGCACTGAGCCCGATGGGGGCTCCAACTCAAAGAACCCAGAGCTCATGACCTGAGCTGAGTGGGATGCCTAATTGACTGAGCCACCCAGGCCCCCGGGTTTTTTTTTTTGTTTTTGTTTTTTTTTTTTTTAATGGGTTGCCTTACATTTTTCTAGCCAATCTGTGTTTGAGCTGCCATTTGGGCACCTTCTCTAGTCTGATAAGTGCTGGACTCTGTAAGAACTTCCTAACTATTCTACAACAGGGGAGGTCAATGCTAGAGACAACCCAATTTAAGCTAGAAAAGGAAACTACTCGTTGTAGTGTCCGAATATTCTTTGGTTACCAATTTTGGTTCTATGAAAATGGACAAAAATTCTCCCAACCTTGTTATAACTGTCAAACAAAACAAATCTGGATTCACGTTGCCATTCATTTAGCAGAACAGAAAGGGAACAGAAGTTTATATATTTTGCCAAGTAACTGTATATAGCATCCTCCAACTCAAAGGCCAGGTTTTGTTTCATTATCTCAAGTGAAATTGAATTCCTCCGAATTTATCATTACTTTCATGTTTGTTGTTAAAAAACTGAAATTTTTAAAGCCCAAAATGTAATTGTAAAGGTTGAGTTTTGCCACCAATAATATAAGTTCTTATCTGCAATCTGGACTGCAGGGGTCATAAACTGAATGTTCAGGGACAAAACATCGAACAGGAAGTAATGAGGTATGCCTGATGATGGCGGCCAAGTGAAGGAAAGAAATAAGGAGTGGGGGGATTGTGCCACTGGAGAGAGTATGTCCCCTCTAAAGGAGCAGAGAGCAGATAATTTCAAGCTCCTATCTGTTGTTAACATGCAGAATGTATGTTGACCCCGAGTAGAATGTAAACCGGGAGTCACCATATCGTAACATTTTTCAAAAGAATATGAAACCTGGATGTTTAAAACCCCTCTCTCTTTTATTGTTGACAATTAAAACAAAAACCCCACACGGTGTAGCATAAAGATAAATAGCATAAACAAGGCTCAGCTGCTAAGCTAAATTATCCCCGATGCCATTTCAGCTTTAAATTCTACCTACCTTCTTTATCAGTACTATTAATGATTGAGAGAAAACTCTTCTTGAAAGATTTCACAAGATCTTAATAAAGTGCTTGTAACATACATATTGTTACTTTGCAAGTAAGAGCAAAGTTTTTTTTTTTTAATTTTTTTTAACTTTTTTTTAATTTATTTTTGGGACAGAGAGAGACAGAGCACGAATGGGGGAGGGGCAGAGAGAGAGAGACACAGAATCGGAAGCAGGCTCCAGGCTCTGAGCCATCAGCCCAGAGCCCGACGTGGGGCTCGAACTCATGGACCGTGATATCGTGACCCGAGCTGAAGTCGGATGCTTAACCGACTGAGCCACCCAGGCGCCCCAAAAGCAAAGTTTTATATGGACTAATGATCCAAAGAAATACTTCCCAAGCGGCTAAGTATCATGCAAGCTTTCATTTTCCTAAAATCAGGACAGTTTTTAGTTTCAAACCTGGAATTAAAATAATTAAAAAATACAGCTAGTTCATTTATAAAGCTATTTGGGGTACATATTGCTGCATTATGAAATATTTTTACAATATGAAAAAAGCCATAAGTCCATAGCAAAAATGAGTATCATGATCCTCATTTTGTATATACACATCACACCTAAAAGATGCTACATTTGCAAATGTCTTTATATCACACACAATTATAATAAAAGTATTCTAAGGGTATATATATTGAATCAAAATATTAAAGCATCAAGTTTATAATCATTTATACAGTTATCTAATTCAAAAATTTTCTAAACTGACTGATGTATTGGTTTTTGCTGATTCAGTATATATGTCACCAAGCCAGCACTAACATAAAGCTTCGTTTATTTTATCCCAAAACTAAAAAGACAAAAAAACCCACCACCACCACCACCAACAAACTAATGAGATCGCATTTGCATTTATCAACTTGGGATTCCATACATTTAATTCATTTCTAGAGAATATTGTATTTTAAATCCAATGGCAGTACTTTTACACAGTTTTAGAAACAAATCAAATGACTACAACCGTAACCTTCTTTTAAAAATGCAGAAAACCAGGGGCACCTAGGTGGTTCAGTTGGTTGAGTGGCCAAATTCCACTCTGGTCATGATCTCACGAACCCTGAGTTGGAGCCCCACATCAGGCTTGCGGCTGTCAGTGCAGAACCCACTTTGGACCTCTGTCCCCACTCACTGCCCTTCTCCTGCTTATGCTCTCTTAAAAATAAATAAGACATAAAAAACAATTAAAAAAATGTTTTTAATGTTTATTTATTTTTGAGACAGAGAAAGACAGAGCATGAACGGGGGAGGGTCAGAGAGAGGGAGACACAGAATCTGAAGCAGGCTCCAGGCTCCAAGCTGTCAGCACAGAGCCCGACGCGGGGCTCGAACTCACGGACCGCGAGATCATGACCTGAGCCGAAGTCGGATGCTTAACCGACTGAGCCACCCAGGCGCCCCTAAAAACATTTTTTTAATACAGAAAGTCAGAATTACAACCTATACGTTAAACCTCAGACTTACATACAAACTATTATACAAGTTTCAGAAGCCAATTTGAAGTGTCAAATGCTATTTACAATTTTACAAAGTGTCATGCAGAATTCTGTAAGATGACAATGAACACAAAATGCAATCAAGATCTGGGACAGAATTCAGGTTTTGTTTTGTTTTGTTTTGTTTTGTTTTACACAGGAAAAGAACAAACAGAAATGTGATTGAGAAAGGAGGTTAAATTGTACTAAAAAGAATGACTTAGAGAAGCATTATTTAAAGCAGGCTATTATGAGAATACTCAAATTATCTAGTCCTGTAAGCTACATTTCTGCAGAGACAGGCTTATTTTGATAGTACCTATGGCCAAATTTTAGTCTACAATGCACTTATTACTCCAAGACAGTAGTCATCTCTATATATTTAGGATAAAATTACGTATACATTCTCATTCTTTGTGGAATTACTTCTTCTTCCCTGGTTTGGGTTTTTTAAAATGCTATTGTTGGTTTTATAAAGCTTTCCATACCAAACTCTGGACAACTAAGAAGACCTTTCTATGACAAATTCAACCTGCTCCAATTAAATATTGGTCAGTATTGGGGCGCCTGGGTGGCGCAGTCGGTTAAGCGTCCGACTTCAGCCAGGTCACGATCTCACGGTCCGTGAGTTCGAGCCCCGCGTCGGGCTCTGGGCTGATGGCTCAGAGCCCTGGAGCCTGTTTCCGATTCTGTGTCTCCCTCTCTCTCTGCCCCTCCCCCGTTCATGCTCTGTCTCTCTCTGTCCCAAAAAAAATAAATAAACGTTGAAAAAAAAAAAATATTGGTCAGTATCAATGTTGTGCACCTGCGGCCCCGTTTTTTGTTTTTTTCTTTTCTCGATATTCACTAGAAAGTTTTTGCTCATTTAGTTTGCTCCTCATGCTTTCTCCTGCCTCTATCCAAAGACATTTTTCCAATTTCTGTAATAGTAAACGAGCAAATTTCAAAAATTATTGTGCCTAACATTTTATGTGAATTAACCTTATCTCATATGTAACTTAAACATCATCTAAAATGGGCTAGAATTTGATATAAAATGCAGAATGCATAGTAATTAACTTGTCTATTAAAATATCTCATGAAAAAAATCTAAGACCTTCATGTCTAGCATCTAAGTTTTCAGTGTCCAGGGGCCAACAACTTAAAATAAGTTAGAATATTTGTGTGATGAAATTTATGTGAATCTTGTTGAATAAACATTTTCTTAAATAACTAATATAATTTAAAAAAGCTTTTTCAAATACAATTTCACAGTGAAGTTGTTTATGAGGGAGTGGAATTTGACAGAGAATGGTTGTTCCGTATTAGAGTCCATTTAAGAAAGATGACTAGTTTCAATTAAAATGAAATTATTTTTTTCTGATTCTAAAAATCATATGTATTTTCTGGGAATTTAGAAAATTTACAAATGAGAAAAAGAAATCACCAACACTCTTAATTACTCACACCTGTTCAGTTACAATGGTGATGCACACAGTTCAGATATGCAATATAAACTTGAACTCAAACTGTAATTTTGAAAGCGTTTATAAATATATTTAAATCCATGAGACTTGATAAGGTGGAAAGGGAAAGAGTGTGGACAAAGAAAAGGAGCCTAGACAGAACATGGAGGCAAACCAATATGCCTCGAATTAAGATTCGAGGAAGAACAGCAAAGGGGAATTTGAAAGAACAGTCAATGAGAAAGGAGGAAAACCAAGCGTATTTCTCACTGAAGGCAATAGGATCCCATATAACACTAGATGAAGAATGAAGGGGTGTCAACCATGTCAGATGAGTCAGATATACTGAGTTAAATAAGGTCATAGAAGTGTCCAGTGGACTTTGCTACCTGGAGGTTAATAACCGTCCATGCTGATAAGCAGTTTTAGAGGAACCCAAATCAGATTGGACCTATACACCTCATGAGAATCAACTAAAAAAACTCTTCATTTAATGAGCCAATTAAATGGATTTTACAAAATATATATCCATACTAGCTACTTAAAGCCATTTTTAAAAGTTATAAATCGTACAATTGGAAAGAAAAAAAATCATTCACAATTACACAAAAATCTAGGCATAATGAAGGAATCTTTCATACAGAAAATGTTAAATTTTGCTGAGATATAAAAAGTGCAAACAAATAAGGATATACACCAAATCTCAAATTAGAAAAACTAGCTTAAGTTCATTAATTTCTATCCATTCAACAAACTTTACTTCTATGCTTCCAGCACTTGAATTAACACATAAAGGTCAAAGCTGGCAGTCTTACCAGACTTCAGTGGGAATAGCACCTATATTTCACCATTAAACCTAAGTCGGATGTTGACTAACTTAAGGCTCTCATTAAAGTATCTTACCTAGGTTTCTTTCCTTTTTTAAACAAGGATAAGGATTTAATCAAAAGCCTTATGTTTCTCTTTTGAACTACTGATGTCCTCTATTAGCATATTTCCTAACATCATAACAACAACCCATTACTTTATTTATTTATTTTTTTTCAACGTTTATTTATTTTTGGGACAGAGAGAGACAGAGCATGAACGGGGGAGGGGCAGAGAGAGAGGGAGACTCAGAATCGGAAACAGGCTCCAGGCTCTGAGCCATCAGCCCAGAGCCCGATGCAGGGCTCGAACTCACGGACCGCGAGATCGTGACCTGGGTGAAGTCGGACGATTAACCGACTGCGCCACCCAGGCGCCCCAACAACCCATTACTTTAAATCTACCTTTTTAGGATGGATTCTTTTAATTGTTGAATTTGGTATGTTGGCATTTTATTTGGGATTTCTGCATTTATACTGATATGTGCATTTAACTTATAAATTTCTTACTGATTTTTTTAAAAATTGGGAGACTATAGAACCAGTTATCGCATTTATGTGGTTTTTTTTTTCCTCATCATCTTCTACATTTGTTTTTTTTGTTGTTGTTCTAATTTTCCTTAGTTTTTTTTTTTTTTTTTTTTTAACTCTCTGGCAAATGCTGATTTTATTTTAAATTGTTTTTAATGTTTCTTTGTTTTTGAGAGAGACAGAGCATGAGCAGGGGACGGCCAGAGAGAAAGGAAGACACAAAATCCCAAGCAGGTTCCAGGCTCCTGGCTGTCAGCACAGAGCCCGACATGGGGCTCAAACCCACTAACCGTGAGATCCTGATCCGAGCCAAAGTCTGGCGCTTAATTGACTGAACCCCCAGGCGCCCCTATTTTCTTATTTGATATACACATATAGCATTATAAATTTGCCATTAAGTAAATTGGCAAACAGGTCTCAAACCTAAGACTATAAGGAACAAAAGCTCTTCCAGAGTTCTGAGATTAGTGAAAATTTCTTTGAACTTCATGTTTTCTCTCTTAAAATATATATGGCTTTTTACATTCTACTCCATGTGTTTTAATATAAATATAATTTTTCTTGGGGTATTAAAGCAAAGACAGTTGACGACTGCAGAGGGAAGACGGATTATGTTTAGTTAGTGCTTGCTTCCTGCAGCATCTTCATGTATCCAGGAGTAAACGTGTTCAGAATAACTTTATCCCGCTAGCTTTGTATGCACTTTACTACATTGTTGTCTAGTTAGAGTTATATTTTTACATTAATATAATGCTCTCTTGGTCAAAGAAATTAGTTAAGCACAGAAAACGTACAAATATCTAGATTATATAAAAATATCTGACTAAAAAAGGAAAGGGAAGTAAGACAGCTTTCATTTTTAGATTGTGACATAGCTCTGGGAGTGTTTGATTATATATTGAATATTCTGTCCAGGCAAGTTAATAGCAACTCTATAGTTATTTAGGGATACACTTTTATTTCCCAATGATTACATGCTCCTGGTTAAAAACTGTATTAATAACTTTTAGATGTATTGTGGTGTGAATAGAGTTCATGACCTATATAATGCTGACTTTTAAATTTCCCGAGACTTTCTATAATCTAATCAATGGTTTTGTATACAAGTTCTATCACATTTTTAAAAATCTGTTTTTCTAAGTTACCAAATTTTAAGTCAGCTTTACTAATTATTCCTTATTTTTAGTTACTACAGCTTAAGATTTACATTAACATTTCATATACTGATTACAAGTTGCAACATATAATGACCTTTTAATACTGGAATTTGTTTTTGCCTTGAATTGTTTGAAATTAATACTGCTAACTCTGCCTTATGCTTTATTTTGTCTGATATGACCTTGTGTACTCATTATATTCATTTCGATTCTCCTTCATTGATCCCTAGTATCATTTGCTCATCAATTGCAGTACATTTTCATAAACTTATTTTGTAAGTGACGTGGGTGTTCCGACATTTTTTTCAATTGTTCTGCATTATCTAGATCTAGGCTGGTCCTAGATTTCTTCTGCTGTGACTTTCCTCTGGAAGTCTGTAACATTGCTGCATTGTTTCCTAATGTTCAGAGCTATGCAGAAGTCTGAGACCTGTTAAGACTTTTTTTCTTGATAAATAATTTTTGTTTTCCCCAACTGCTTTTAGGCCACATCCAACTTGCATAAATCAAGCTACTACCTATTTCCCAAGTACGTCCTGAAGCTTTCCATCTTCACTCACAGCTCCATCCACTCACTGACTATCCCTCTGTTTTTGGAAAATGCCATCTATCAAGAACCAATTTAAATGCCACTTGCGCTAACACACAGTTCCAGGATTCATATTAGTCAGAATTAACCTATCCTTTATCTAAATTTATGCCACTGTTATACAACTGCACCACTGACGTCTATGGTGTATTGCTGAAGAATATATACCAGAGTGGTGATGAGTAGGTTCTGGAGTCTGAGCACCAGGTCTCAGATTTCAACCCTGCCATATTCTAGTTGTACAATCGAAGTTATTAGGCTCCCTGTGCCTTCTTAACTCATCTGCAAAATGGGAATAGTATCTAGCTCATGGAATGTTTGTGATGATTAAACGAGCTAGCATGTAAAATATCGAGTCCATGCTCTAGAATATAGTTAAATGCTATGTGAAGTCCTGATATATACATATAGGTATGTATGTATGTATTTATGTTATGTTCTCCATTTGTCATGAGAAATATCATTACAAGAGAATGAAACAGGTGCTACTACAGAGGTAGAAGTATTCAAAGGATGGAAATGAAACATGAATTAAATATAATCAGTTTAGGGAATGCAACGGCATTTCTACTGAATCCAACATATCTTAATTACATAAAATTTTAAAGGCACTTTAGTTTGCACTAGCTCATTTAATCCTTAAACTTTGGAAGATAATTTTGTTTTGCAGAAATAAAGGATGGCAACTCAAATCGCTCAAGGTACAGAGTTAGAAAGTGAAAGCTAAGATTAAGAAAGGTGTCATTGTACTTGGAGCTTGGTAAGGTCGCTTGTCTCTACACATCTGCATTTTTCCATCAGGGGTAAATGGGAATGCAATAGACAGGTTGAACAGACAGGACCCTGGGTAGAGAACAGTATTCCAAGGTTTGGAAACTGCTTAAATAAACAAATGGTGGTGTGTAATTACATGGCTTTCTGGGTAAACTGAAACTAACATAGCACACTGCCTTGCAAAGCAAGCTCTTGGTTGAATTGAATGCCAGTGTTCAAATGTTATTCCTTTAGTTTAGCAATCATTTGCGGCAAATAATCCCCAGGCTTCTAGCTGAGGAATCTATCAATGTAACTGTGGTCTCCATCTTGAAAGAAAGATAACAAGAGAGGGAGGGTGAGAGGGAGGAAAGGAGGAAGGAAGGAAGGAAGGAAGGAAGGAAGGAAGGAAGGAAGGAAGGAAGGAAGGAAGGGGAGGAGGAAGGAATGAAGGGAGGAAAGAAGGAGGGAGGGAGGGTGGGAACAGAGATTTTCATATGACTACAGTACATAATGGGTTTTTTTAAATATTCATAACAGGAGGTTATATAAAATAAAAACAGCATGACTATACAAAGGTAATTCTTTTTTCCTCACTAAAATGTTTCAAATGAATCTTAATTCTCAACATGGTTAACAATTTTATCAACTGACAACTGATTTTGAAACATAATCTTTGGGATGGAGTAAATTACATAAACAGAAATATATTAACATTACTTCTTAGTGCTAAGAACCTAAATTCCACATATTTCATCAGCTATATTATTAACCATCTGTGAAATTGTGGAAAATTCACTTAACTCCTCTGGGCCTCAGTTTCCTATCCTTGCAAAATACTGTTCAGTTTGAGTAGGACTCTGAAACTATCATGTTATTAATGAAAAAAATAAAAACAAAAAAGAAAACTATAACACATCTACATACTCAAGCTTTTGAGTTACTGCCCTTAAAATACTTTCAAAATAACACGTAATTAATACCAGATATTGAAGACAGCTCAGTCTCATCAGTTAGTTATATATGAATAAAATTACCTTAAAATCAACATACTATATTTCAAATGAAATCTTTCAGTGTGTACTCTGAGCAGAATGAGAGGTCTAATCACAGGTTAACATATGAAATATTTGTCTCAAAATAATGCACTTGACAGTTACAGGTCTCGTCATTAAAATTCCTTTTATTTTTCCTCCAGTGAAATTTAAGTATTCCCAAAGTCCTGAATCAATGATTTCTTCTTAGTTTTCCAACAGCTGTGATTTATCTTCTTTTGGTCTGTTCAGTAGAAAGTGAACTATCTGAAGTAGGACATCATCATTAAAACCTTTCACATTATTATCTTCGATGGTTTCATAAAGAGGCTTACTTTGTGTTCCCCAACATATATTTTTACGAGGGTTATTTTGATCAGCTTGTGTAGTCAGTGCCAAAGTATTTAACTGGTAGCAGAAAAAGGAAAAGTATTTTCCATCTGTGATCACTCCCTGAGAGACAAAAGGTCGAGTAACATCTGCTTCACTCCAGAATCCTATAGGAAAAAGTTACACTGAAATTTACACATAGAATATATTTTACCAAAACAAAATATACACATTAGAGGGATCAAAAATACCACCTGAAACCTAGATATTTTATCTACCAAATTCCTGAAGATCTTGAAGTCTTCCTCATCTTCTCCATTCTAACCCTATATTCTATTTCTGCATCAAAAATTATTTCCTCCCTCCTAACATCTCCAAACTCAGGACACATTCTCAACAACTTGGGCCTTCAACAGCTTTCAACCTTAACTCACTTCACCTAAAATAAGCAGCCAGCTCGATCTATGCCGATGTCCCCTGTATCTGGTACTAACCATGTGCATCATTACTGACTTCAAATACATTCCCATCTTCCCAGCACCAGCAGCACCTGCCATCCAGTAACCATTACGGCTCTTTACTTCACCAAACCTAAAAAACATACCTTCAGACTTTCTAAGGACTTCAGTCATGTCCTTAGACAAATTCTGTATCTTCCCTTACATATTTCAAATTTGGTTTTATGAGGTGCCGTCATTTTGTCTTGTGTATCTTGTGTCATAAGGTTCCAGGAGGCCTTTGAAGCCTTTACTACTCAAATTTGCTGGCTGCTTCTTGTTCTAGACTGACTGGTTTTAGTACTTAGTGCCAGGGCCAAGCAGTAGTATTATTTCTTCATACATAGCTTCTATCAGCCTTAATGAAGATAGCCAATGAATAATATTGTTAGTTTTGTAATTAATTACAGGAAAAAAGAAGCACTTTATCTTTAATGCATAAACAGTGCCACTCTAATCTATCTTTGAGAAAGATTCCTGTTTCTGCTTCTGTCCAATCCTATTCTCATTCTCTCCATTTAAGTCAACAGTTGTGAGTAAAAAATTACAATAAATTATACATATTTACATATCTAGATAGATAGATAGATAGATAGATAGATAGATAGATATGGGAAAAAGTGAGCTTGTAAATAATTAAATCAGTATTAAAATTCCTCCTGGGAACTCATATAGGATTAATCTGGTTGGTTACATATTACAGTTTATCACTTCGGGTTTTGTAATAAAGCCCATGCTTCACATTGGGCTCTCAAAGTCCTAAGTGATATGGTTGCTGGCTTCCTCTATCTCTTCCTCCATCATCCTCCCCCTCCCTTTCTTCATTGTTCTTTAAATACTTCAACTCTGTTCCTACCTCAGAGACTTTTAGTTGTATTCCTTTTGCCTGAAAGTGTCTTTCCCCCAACTTTATGCTTAGGTAGCTCCTCAACAGTCAGGTCTTTGTTCAAATGTCATTTTTTGGACACCTCTCCTGAATTACTCCATTTAAACAGATTCTGTTCCATATCCCATCTACACCCCATAAATCATTCTATCCCTTATGTAGTACTTTTCCTCCATAGTATTACCACTAGCTAAAAGTATTACACGTTTATTATCCTTTACTCTTCTCACTATAGGCTCCTGGACAGCAAGATCTGCCCACCTCAATTCAACACTGTTATCTCCAAGGCCAACGGTGCTTGGTTCATAAAAACCATGCATTCACTATTTACTGAATGAATAAACACCCTCTTAATCCACCACATCCTGGATATAGCCCTCAAAGATATTACATAGGATAGTCATAATTTAATCTGAAATTTAATCCACCAAAGCACTTTCCTTTTCCGGCTTCAGAAAGCTGCCATCATCTACAAAGTTGACTTGGTTGGTTATAGTTATTCACATGCATGAGAACATCAGAATAAAATTCATTCATACAAAACTGGTCAAAGTGAAAGATCAAAATAACTATCTAAATACCACTTGCCAACTGCAAATGTTAAATACTTAATTATGAATTTTAAAACAACTGCATTTTGTTGAAACTGCAAAACCGCAACCAAAGTTTTCAATGTGATAAGATTCAACCTACATCTTAACCCAAAGAAAACAATTTAAACCGGTAAATTCTTAAAATGTCACAGAAATCTTCCAAGAATGGCAATGGCATAAAATTAGTTTTACCTTGATACATAGCTTGTGCTCCAGTCCAAGCAAAAAGGCTTGCGATAGCATTGGCTCTAAAAACAACTTCTATCTGATCAGCACAGTTTTGTTTCAAAAGCCTTTCCCTTTTCAATTTGTCAGGTAACAGATGAAACTGGGTATGACCATAACAGTATGGATCTGCTGTCTTTGAGCCTGAAGAGCAAAATAAAAACATTTCATTTAAAAAAAAAAATTTTTTTTTAATGTTTATTTATTTTTGAAGAAGGGAGAGAGCATGAGAGGGGGAAGAGCAGAGAGAGAGGGAGACACAGAATCAGAAGCAGGCTCCAGGCTCCAAGCTGTCAACGCAGAGCCCGACGCAGGGCTTGAACTCACGAACTGCGAGATCATGACCTGAGCTGAAGTCAGATGCTTAACCGACTGAGCCACCCAGGCGCCCCAAAATGAAAACATTTCAGATGAAATGTACATGTGAACATCTGCAGCACGTCGTTAGTCTTTGCTTCAAACCCACCCTTCTCCTCTACACATCATGTGATCACTATTCAAAATACACAATTGGGAACGTTTATTTATTTCATGGATTATAATAAAGTTAAACTTCACGTGAAAGTGTACAATCTGCTAGCTATCATCAAGCCCACGATGACACAGGGTAAGTCAACAGAATGAATGTAAAATTTATTTAAAAGTTTCCTTTATCATTTTAATGTAATAACTACATACTTTGTTCTTATTTTTAAAAAATGACTTTTATACTATATTTCCAAATAGGGAAAAAAATAGCCAATATTTCATAAAATGCTGATATTCTTGAGTTTAGTAGTAGTCTTTTCAACCAACAGTTCCCATAATTCACTCTAAGACCATAATGACCCAGAGGGAGCAGGTCTGGAAGACTAGTATAAAGCTGGTTTCTTAAAACCATCAAATCGACTAGGAATTAATAGACAAAAAGACAGCAAAAGTACAAGCTGCACAAGGACAGATATCAGGACTTACTAACTTTTATATTCTTAATGGTTATCACAGTGTGTGGTACTAACAGAAGGCTTTTATAAAAAAAAAAAAAAAGAAAAGAAAAACAATCACTGCCTCAAGTCTGATTCTATACTGGTTTACTTTTGAAAAAATACAAATTACTTTTTTTACACAATAAATCAACAAAGCCTAATACATGTAGCTATTTTTTAAAGTACTGGTAATTAAGTAGAAACAAGTAAAATTTTAAATGGTGAGATGAAAGAATATTTTCTTCTCAATTTTCATGCATACTGCAACAACCTGAGATTATGAATTATACTGCTTGTAAACTATGTGAAACCTCTTGGTCATCAAGAATTATGTAAATTTGCATGGGATCCTTTGGACACATTGATGGCACAATATTTCAAAAGGGAAACTTACCAGGGCGCCTGGGTGGCTCAGTCGGTTGAGCATCCGGCTTTGGCTCAGGTCACGATCTCACAGCTTGTGAGTTCAAGCCCCGTGTCAGGCTCTGTGCTGACAGCTCAGAGCCTGGAGCCTGCTTCAGATTCTGTGTCTCCCTCGCTCTCTGCCCCAACCCACTCTCATTCTGTCTCTGTCTCTCTCAAAAATAAATAAACATTAAAAAAAGAAAAATTAACAAAAAAGGGGGAAACTTACCAATAAATATGGTATTTTCATATTGTCGTTTGAATAATGGAAGTTTGTCTGGCTTACAATTCATCACAGGGATTTCGACAGGTACAGAATAATCCAGTGGCACAAACTTAAAGGAAAGTCATAAATGAATTCACAGAAACACTAGTATGTACACATTTTACTCACATTCCTAATAGATTTAAAAATCTTAAAATGAGATTTTTTTTTTTTTTTTTTTTTTTACAAAATGATTTGGTAACACCACCAAGTGGGCCAAATCCAGCCAGCCACCTACTTGACAAAGTTTTACTGCAACATAGTCACACACATTCATTAACATATGGTCCACAGCTGCTTTTACAGTATAAGAACTAAGATGAATAGTTGCAACACAGACTTATGGCCCCCAAAGCCTAAAATATTTACTGTCTGGACCTTTACCAAAAAAATGTGCCAACTTCTGATACAGACGCAAAGACAACATTCAAAATATACTTATTTTCTCCAAAAGAACTGTAATATATAAAATGACCAGGTTATAATTATAAAAATGCCTTGATTGATGATCAGGCAGTGCAATCTATTATAAATTACAATCATAAACTATTTTCAATTGTTTCTGTTTTTATAGTAAGAAAAAGTATGGTCTTGAAAACTGATGCCTTAATCTTATGATTATTTGACCTTTAAGGACTAGACATTCCATAACAGGTTAAAAAGCTAAAAAAGAATTTCAGATGAGATGTACTTGCAAGAAACTCAAAAGGGACCCATCCAAAACTTTTTATCCTACTAAGCCCATTACCTAGGCTGCCTACGACATTTCCTCACCAGATGTCAGTAGATATATAATGCAACAATCCTTACCTCTGGGAGTTGTTTGGACATTCGAATCTGGTTGTGTGGTTTATCATTTATTTGGTATCGCAGAGCATCAACTCGACCTTTCCGATGACCACTAGGAATAATTTCTTCACCACGCAACCAGTAAAAGTGAACTGGGCGTTTACAATCTATCAAGAGATATTCAAAATTTTCGTCATCATTTAGATAAATTTGGTTATTATTAAATTACCAGCAATACAGAACTCAAGAATAATTGTGTAAATTAAAAATATATCAAAAATTACTCTGATGTAAGATAGAGTCTGGCTTATAGGATGATTTAACTTCAATGATCAGGACTTACGCTCAAACACTTATTGTCTACTTGTCCGACGCATCACACACTAAACACTGTAATGAAAGAGGTTTCTCAGTTAAGAATAAACAACGAAAGTAAGACCAACAGGAATATCACTCATGAAAAATAGTAAGTTTTTTTAGTAGTCAGAGCTGTCTGAAGAATTACTAATTCAAGGGTCGCCTGGGTGGCTCAGTCGGTTAAGCATCCAACTTGGCTTCAGGTCATGATTTCACAGCTCAGCTCATGGTTCCAGCCCCATATTGGGCTCTTTGCTGACAGCTCAGAGCCTGGAGCTGGCTTGGGATTCTGTGTCTCCCTCTCTCTAGGCTCTTCCCCCACTCACGCTCTGCCTCTCTCTCAAAAATAAGTAAATGTTAAAAAAAAAATTATATAAAAATTAAATTTAAAAAATTACTAATTCCATCTCCACAGTAACTCTCAAAGGTATGTATGGTTGTCATCACCTCCATTTTATAGAAGAGGAATTTGGGTCTTGACGAAGTCAAGCAAGTTTCCCTAGGCCAACAATTAGGAGTCAAAATCGGTGAGGCTTAGCTCAAGACCACTTCTTTCCCAACTGCGAGCGAAGTAAAGTAGCACGCACGCTACAAAACTCAGCTGACCACACATCTACACTTACAATAATAACATTAATCCAACAGGTATTTATTAAGACACCTACTAGGCGGTAGATATAAAATAAACAGGACGTCAGAAACACTGACTTTTAAAACTATCCATTAATTATTTTTCAAGTCTGCACTAAGCAGTTCATAAAAGTTGCTGACTGTTTCCTGGGAGCCCAAAATGGCTAGGTTTGAATTCAGAACTCCAATCTACCAGCTAGAGGCTCTCGACGAGGTTCATTTTACCTTTTTGTACCTCAGGCTGTTTTTGCCCCATTTATAAAACAATGCTACCTGCCATAAACGGTTATTGTGAGGATTAAATTGGTTGGCACATATAAAATTTAGAATCGGGCCTGGTACACAGTAAGTACTTAGTAAATGTCAGGTATTTTAATCCCTATCACCCTATCACCTTTAATGTTCACAATTCTATGAGGAAGTGAATTGACATAAAGTCACGGGACGTTTTGGTGGAAGAGCCAAAAGCCAACTCCAGGTCTGTCCCCCCTCTAAGAGCCCCTTTTCTAACCAACACTGCTCTTCCGTTTGGCTGGATCTTCACAAAGCAGAGCCAAGGACTGGAAGCGTGCAAGGTTGTACAGCTAGTAGGTGGCAGCACCGGCCCGAGAACCCACCCAGTCTCCAGACTGCTAGTTCAATACTATTAAACCTGGTGGCACCCAGCAAGGCGCGAAAGGACTAGGAAAAAAAAGACAACGCAGAGAGAAAGACATGAACAGCCCCCACCACCCTCGCCCGACGTGGCGGCCCCAAGGCTCACCGAGGGCGGCGGTGGCCAGAGCAGGGTTGTGTGCGCTGAGCAGGCCCACGAGGGCTGCCACCAGCTGATCCAGGAAGGGCGAGGCGATGGCCTCGCGGTCCTGGTAGAGGGGCGCGCGCCGCTTGCGCCGTAGGTAGAAGTGCTCCTGCAGGAGGCAGTCACACGCGGCGGCGCGCAGGGCCTCCAGGTCCAGGGTGGGCGATGGCTCGGCGGGCTCGGCGGGCGGCGGCGACGGCAGTCCCGACAGGAACACTGTCTTGGTGAAGCCCTGATACCAGCGGTCAGCGTTCAGGGCGAAGGTCTGCGGATAAACCACGTACTTCATGAACTGCATCTTGGTGAGGATTCGCAGCTTCTCGTCCACCGACTCGGCCGCGTGCACCGTCGCTTGCCACCGCTCCACTCGCCGCTGCCGTGCCGCCTTGCTTTTGGCAGTCAGAGAAGCCACAATCGGCGGGTAGCGCGCGACGGGGGCCGCCGCGACAACTGCGCCGGTCACTTCTGGAGCCGCGACAGCGGCCTCGGCCGCAGTGTGCAATGACAGCCGCGACCCGCGGAGGGCTAGCCTACAACACCTGGCCGCCGCCATCTTTGCTCGGGGTTTGCGACCCAGAGGTTAATTTCAGCAAATGTCCCTGCCCTCTTTGCCGTAAGGACCAATGGAAAGCGGGATTTGAGAAGGAGGCCGATTCTCAGAGGGCCTGAGGTACGTTGCGTCATTCATTTCTTAGCCAATCATATCACTCCTCCAACTTAGTTTCCAGTGTCCAGCAGTGTTTGCAGACCGAAGGCAGAACTTGTGTGCCAGTAGGTTTTCCACCGGCCTGGCTGGGAAGAGCGAGACTTTTAAGAAGGAATTGCCGCCACCTAGGTTGCTTTTCCCACCACCGCACAAACCTCCTGCAGGAAACCATTTAGGAACGTTCTGCACCGTAACCTCTAGCCCTTGGTTACATTTACTAGTCTGCATTGTGTGTGGCACATCCACCTCTGTGCTGTTTTAGTTCTTAGGGTTGAAATTTGTTAAAAATATTGTTCTAAAATGTTTTATTGATAATACGTTATTTTTTAAACGATGCAAGCAGCACTTATAAATGAGTATTACTAACCTTTGAGAAAATAATTCCATGTCTCTGTATGCTAATTGATATGTAGATAATTGGCTTAATTTGTTTTAATTCCCCTGATTTTTCAAAACGGGGAATTTACTTTTACTTGGCTTTAACTGGGAAAAAAAAAAAAAAAAAAAGGAAGGAAATAAAAAAAAAACACTAAGGAGTTATGTTCAAATTTTGCTTTGTGTTAAAACTCATTATTTCAACATGAGTTGATTCCTACTAATCTGTGAGCTCCTTGAAGAAAGGAACTTTTATTTTTTTAATCCTCAGCAATCAATACCTGTGCGTAGTAGGTCATCACTAAATACCAGCTGAAAATGTCACCTAAATCACTAAAAAGTTTAGCTTATTTCAGGCAATCTAGTTTATGGACTCACTCTCCATTACAACTAGGAACTGGAATCATGTTTGTTTGCATTTATTGCAATAATTCTTGAGGGTATTGAAAACCAAACATTTTGTTGCTAAAAGGAAGTTATGACTTATGTATACCTTTGCCTAAGAAGTGATGGTACAACTTAACTAAGAACTTGCAGGTCTATTAAACTGACATTTAGAAACATATACTTTAAATTCATTACAATAATATCTTCTGTGAGAAGTTGCTAGCAGAATTCTCAAATATCTTGACATTAATATACCAAAAGGAGGACATAAGAGAGTTAAGATCTTTAAACTTTTTTCAGTATTTAAAAGGTAAAAGCAACGTGTTCAGTATTACCCAAAGTGACCCTTCTTTGTGTGAAGAAATCATAAATATATTTTTAGAGAATATATCATAGAAATCCTAGCTCTACAGTTGTAGGTAATTTCGTACTATTCCAACATAGATTTTAGGATTAGAAATCAGAACTAGAGACCAATTAACACTGTAAGACAGAACAGTATTTTCAGAAATTGCTTTTATACTTTTTTGGTCTGTGAATCAAAATAATTTTAATTATCCAATATTTGCTGATTGTCAACATTATGAACCAAGGAGGGAGGCTCTGGGAAAGGAAAGAGCATGCTTACTGAAGGCTGGGGCAGGACCACATAAGTATAAACAAAAGAGCATACTAGTGAGAAAGAATCCAGTCAGGACCATTTGGAAAGAAGTAGGCTTTCTTTCCAGTATGATCCAAAGTTCTTGTATTACACACAAAGAAAGAGATATAAAGGGCAAGTCATACAGCATGGTAGGGGCAGTATCGGGACTAAAATCCAGGTTATTTGCCTGTCTGTCAGTTGTATTTAATGAATAATTTTTTAATGCATTTTATGTGGTAGGCAGTGTACAAAGTGCTTGGGATACTCAGTGAACCAAACAGACAAAAGCTTGTACTCTAACAGAAGGAAACACATAATACAATATAAAAAATGAGTAAATGATATGATTTGTTAAAAGGAAGTAAACGTTATGAAAAAAAAACAGAGCAGGGGAAGTAAGGCTCATCAATGCAGTCTGCAGGGAGAGGGTTTGCAATTTAAAGTATGTAGTCATGAGTAATGCTCATGGAAAAGAAAACACTGGAGTGAAAGCCTGAAGGAAGTGAAGGAGTGATTCATGCTAATATCTAGGGAAAGAGGATTCCTGCAGGACGCTGAGATAGAAACATACCTGGTGGGTTCAAGAACCAGGAAGGAGACCAGTGAGACTGAAGGAAATGACACATGTGGAGAGTAGAAGGAAATGGTATTAGAAATGGAACCAGAATTTATAGGTTCCCAGAGGCAATTGCTAGGATTATTAAGACTTCATAGTCAGGGAGGAGTGGGAAGCCATTGGAAATTTCTACTCAGAGGGAGGTCCTCGTGTGTCTTAGGTTTTAAAAGAATTACTAAATGTATTAGGTAGCTTGTGTGATTTAACAACAAAAATGTATTTTCTCCTAGTTCTAAAGGCTGCAAGTCTGAGATCAGGGTAACAGTATGGTTGGGCTCTGGTGAGAGCTCTCTTCTGGCTTGAGGACAGTTGCCTTGCAGTGTCCTCACATGGCAGAGAGAGACTGAGCTTGCTGGTGTCCTTCATCATAAGGAGAGAAGCCTGTCAGATTAGTGTCCTAATTGTATGACCTCGTTTAACCTTAATTACTTCTCTAAAGGCTCTTCCTCCAAATACAGTCACATTGGGGGTTACAGCCTAAATATATGAATTTTAGAAGGCCACAAATCAGTCTAGAACACTATGGCTGATTGGGAAATAAAGATTGTGGAGGGTCAAATTTGGAAGCAGTGAAACCATTAGAAGACAATTTGGCATATTTTTGATTCTGGCTAGAAGCAACAATAGCAGTAAAGAAGGTGAGTGGTTACAGATTCTGAACCGAATGTAGGTATGAGAAAGTCGCCCAGTCAAATAAGAGAAGGTCTATGGACAAGAGATGCATTTTTCCTTTAGTCTCTCATATTTTTCTGGGGTGGATGTTGGAGAGTGAGTTGATTTGGGGAAGGAAATAGGAGAATTTGTGAAACATGAATTTATCTATTTATATGTGTTTATATAATTGAGACTCTTCTGGGGCGCTTGGGTGGCTCAGTCATTTGGGCGTCCAATTTCAGCTCAGGTCATGATCTCATGGTTTGTGGGTTCGGTCCCCATGTCAGACTCTGTGCTGACAGCTCAGAGCCTGGAGCCTGCTTCAGATTCTATGTCTTCCTCTCTCTCTCTGTCCTCCCCCACTTGCACTCTGTCTCTCTCTCTCAAAAATAAATAAACACTAACAAAATTTAATTGACATTCTCCTGGAAGAAAATGGATATTAATATCTTCCGTAGTAAGGTTGCCACTGGTCTTCAATTTAAATATTGTAGTCAAAAGCTATGACATTCACCAAGGATTTTTGAGCCCTCTCTACTTGATTCGTTCAATAAATATTTATCAAGTGACTTATTATATGCCAGCATATATGTGTTCTAGGTACACAGGTTATGGCAGTGAAATAACGGCTTTCATGGAGCTCACATGCTAGTGGATAAAGTCATCTAACCAAAAAATCAAATATACGTGTCTATGTTAGATGGTGATAGGAGGCAATAGGAAAAATACAGCAGGGAAGGAGACCAAATAGTATAGGGTTGAGCAGAGTGATTTCAATAGACAGGGCAGAGAAGCTCCCCTTCCCCACCTCCCCTGGAAGGATAGGGCCACGTGGACATCCAGAGGACAAATCTGAGAAAGGGCAAAAGCCACAGTATACCTGGAAAGTGGGAAGAATATGGAGGCCAGTGGGCTAACATGGAATGGGATGTTGCCATTTTGTCAGTGACAGCCAGTATCTTACTCAGAAACAGGTTCTGATGAGTTGGGTGATATTTATAATCACAGTTTCTCCCCCCTGTCGTGGTTGGGCATCAGAACAGTTCTGCTGATGTTTGGGTGAGACAAAAGCTGCCTAGTTGATTGTAATCCTTAGTCGAGCTTCTTAGGTCTACAACTGAGGATGTGGGAAGGAAATGGCAACAGGATGTTTTCTATGTGCAGATATGGATGGGAGTGACAGCTGGTCCTTTTGAGCTGTTTCCTTCACATATATTTCTTACCTGGTTGCATATATAACACATTTACATAAAACTGAAAATATAAAGTATTACTAGGGGAGGGTGTGTGTGTGTGTGTGCGTGTGTGCGCGCGCGGGTGTGAAGTATTTTTGATGGTTGGTTTAGAATCCACAGGAAGGAAGCTAAGTATCTACATCTTATACCAGGTACCATATTAGATATTTCATATGTGTCATCTCCCGTAATCTCACAGTCGTGCTCCAAAGGGAATATTATTTTTCTTCTGGTTTATTTGCAAAATCATGGAACTCTTGCTCAGAACAAAGAATAGCTCAAACAATTTTGAAAAAGAAGAATAAAGTGGGAGGATCAGGCTACTTGACTTTAAGGCTCTCAAGATCATCGTCAATGGAAGAAAGATAGCCTTTTCAGCAAATGGTGTTGAACTAGACATCAACAGGTCAAAACCAAAACAAAGTAAGAAAAAGAAAACAACATTTGACCTCTTACATCTCTTGGAAAAATTAAAGTGGATCAAAACTTAAACATAAAATTATTAGAAAAAAATAACTTGCAAAGTACCCTCTTAAGAACTTGAAAAGTGTAAGTTTGTATTTATCATTCTTGGTGGTGGTGCTGGTGGCATTGGGGGTAGTTAAGCAGTACACATGTAAATAGGGGTGTAACTCTTGTTTTGACAAAGCATATATGTTGGCCATTTTCATAATTGAAAATTTCAACTACAAAAATAACTACACGTGAGAACACGTCTGTGATTTTCACTCCTCAAGATAAGTTTGATTAACAAGTAGATAGCATTTCAGACTTACAAGAAACTGCTAATTCAGGATTCTCCAAATTCTTGGTTAGCTTCTTTTATTGGTATTCTTTTGATCAGAACTTGCTACTTTTCAGCACGTTTACATAATTTATAATCAATGTTTTACAAAGGCAAATCAGAGCCACTGGAGGGGTTTAGTGTCCTCCTTAAAATTAATTTTTCTTAAATGATACATGGCCAAGCTAACCAATGCAGAGTCCAAAGAATGTGCAGTAAGATTCTCTGTTCCTTCCTCATTCCCAGTCCCTCCTTTTCCTTCTCCAGAGGCAATTACTGTCAACAGCCTCCTGTACATTCTTCTAAAGAATGACATTCCTGCATAAGAATATCTATGTACATATACACATACTCAGAAGTCGTGTGAGATGCTGTTTATTCTTGTTACTGACTGCCTATTCAAGCCTGCTCTGAAAAGCTATTTCTTTCCTGCATCTTGGAAAAAATTTAGGGCAAGTTCTATTATTTTTCTAATTGATCTTAGATAAGTCCTCCAGTTGCTTCTAGGCACAAAAATATCTTAGTCCTATAATTACATGCTCAGTTCAGTGCAATAAGAAACAGAAAAAAAAATGCTGTCAACTTTATTTAAAGTTCTGTCTTCTCTCCGCCCTTTTCCCAGTCGGCCTAGGCTGTGTGCTTGCTGTAGGAGGAGGGCAGGCTTGCCACAGGCTTCCTCTGTTTCCCCACAGCAGCTTCTCACCCAGCTCACTAGGCTGCCAAGTTGTGAATCAGGCACCAGTCCACTATCCTCCCAAACTCTAGAAGACCAGTACTAAGCTCCTCCAAAGGGTCCCATTAGAAGGTCATTTTCTAGCTAAGTTGAAGGTAAGGGCATCACCTTTTCTGCCCTCTCAATGACGACGTTGGGGAGACAGATTCTCGGTGTACCCTCTCAGTCTCTCCTGTCTTTTGGGATCGGGGAAGGGGTTAAAAACACAAAATTATGTTCTATAAACTTCTTTGCAATTCCTGCATGGGTAGACTGGCAATTTACCTAAAGTGGAACTAGCTGGTACCTCATGTTTTGGGGCTTTACCTGAAAATAAGACAGCAATAATTATATATACACATATATAGATATATAATATTATTATATATACATATATGCATATATGCCATATTATATATTATCGTGTATACATGTGTGTATATTATATATACATATCTATTATATATGCTACAGTATATATATTAAAGTATATATTATACATATAATGTTATGTATGTGTACATATAGAGAGAAATTGAGAGAGAGATGGGGTGAGGGAGAGAGAGAGAGAGAGAGAGATACCCTCTTTTTTTTAATATGAAATGTATTGTCAAATTGGTTTCCATACAACACCCAGTGCTCATCCCAACAGGTGCCACCTTCAGTTTATTCTCAGTTATGCCCTCTTTTTTGAAAGCATTTTTCATATATAATTAAGGACTCAAATATTCTCATTATAAGTTTTGAGTTCTACATTCTAATACAAGCATTGGTCACCCACTGGAATGTATGGTCATTTTATAAGAACAAAAACATTTGATTAATCAAATCACCCATTTCCTCATCTTTTGCCTTACTAAGAAAGTCCCTGGGGAAAGCAATCTTTCCAGAACATAAAGGCAAGCTTCACAAGGAGAGGCTCTTTGCCCCCCCACCCCAACTCTTTTTTTTTTCTCTTCCTGAAATGAAGACCCAGGAAGACATAAACCATCAAGACAAAAGCCCCATCCTAAGAGTGGATAAGAAGCAGAAAAATAGGTGCTCCTGGGACATTCATATCATCTTTAAGTCATACACTAGTCCAGACACATGCCTCCAGCCTTTTTGTTATGTGAGGGGGAAAAAATGAACAATAAACACAGGTTTATTGCTATGCTATAGATATGTTTATCTGCAATCTGTTTTCTTTTACTCTTGGCTTCAGAGCAGCAGACCTGATCACTGCCTCCCACAAAGCTCATAAAACTATAAATATTTTATATTGATGCTTATATAGAGAGAAAACATATGAATTTTTCTGTTTGAGGAGGATTTATTTTAAATAAAAAGAGAATTAATCTCATACATACCACGAACAGTCCTCTAGGGCAATAGATAAAAATATAACTCACTTTTTTCCATAGCTGCATTATAGTCATGCTATGCATTTACCATAATTTATTTAGGCAATCTCTTGGGTGAACATTCAGGTTAATTCAATTTTTTAAATTTCTTTCTTTCCTTTTTTACATTATAAGCAGTAAGGTAATAAATATTTTTAAGTACTGATGCTTTTATTTTTGTGGGCTAGACTCTGAAGAGTGGAGTTTCTGGGACACAAATAATATGCATTTAAAAAAAAAATTTTAATGTTTATTTATTTTTGACAGAGAGAGAGAGAGAGACAGAGAGACAGAGCATGAGCGGGGAGGGGCAGAGAGAGAGGGAGACACATAATCGGAAGCAGGCTCCAGGCTCTGAGCTGTCAGCACAGAGCCCGACGCGGGGCTTGAACTCACAGACCACAAGATCATGACCTGAGCCGAAGTCGGACGCTCAAGCGACTGAGCCACCCAGGCGCCCCGCATTTTTATATTTAGACATATTACCTACCATTATGTTCCCATCCTGGTCATAAATGCACATTTTCTCACATTCTCACCATATTTGCCAAAGTATATGAAATGTCACCATTCTTGATCATACCTCCATATAGGTATTATCTCCCATAATATAAATTCCATGAGAGCAGAATCTTGTCTTTGGCACAGCGATCTCCCTAGCACCAGGAGAATATAGATTTCCACAGTAGGCAACTAAGAAGAGATCTTATCTTTAGGTATATTCTTTTTAAACACATATATATACCCAAAGAATAATAATATAATCACTTTTCAATATTCCTGTGCCATATAGGTTATCTATTATCTTCCCTACAACCAGCTCGGAGAAGAAATCTAGGAATAAATGTATTTACGACTTATTTGGTGGCAGCGAGGTAAGAAAGATGGAGGTCTGGTTGGGAGAATATAGCAGGAACTTCCGATTCTTTTGGTGGTCACATGAATATGCTGTGCTCCTCAGGAGAGACAGGACTAAAAGGGGAGAAAAGAGTTAAGTGGGGCAAACATGTGGAGCCAGTAATAAGGTGTCTCAGTCACCTCCAATGCAAACCTTAAGGGGTGCAAAAGACTCAGTAATCAACATAAATAATAATTTAAGAAACATCTTTAAAAATCAAAATCAATACCAAAAAGTCCATGATGAACAAACTATGAACATTTTTTAAAAACGGCAGGATCAGGAGAAGCACTGATATAGTCACAATCTACTCAGAGTCAAGAAGTGAGCCTCGACAAGCATGCATATGATGCTTTCTTACATGTTAAACGGTGAGTTTCCCTTCATCCTTTTCTCTATCTGCCGGTTGTTTCTGGTCCTCGCTCCCCACCAAGAACTTTTTAGGAGGATACCAATGAAATTAAATATACTTTTTTTCTTATATACAGGGCTAGATTTTAATATTGCTTAGTATCTCACCAAACTGATTATACCCTAAGCATAAGGCTACATATTTTCCTATTTCTTTGTCATTGAAATGTGAACATGTCTGCAATATAAAGTTTCTGAAATGCAAACGTATATTTCAAATGTTCTTTCAACTTACACAACACAGTGTTCCTTAGGCACATGGCAGTAATCTGTTATATTTGGAACATATGGCTGCATTTGATACATCAAGTGTCTTTTACAAATGAAGTCATCATCCCAGTTTTATGGAAACTTGTCTGCAATATGACACAGGGGAAAGACCATGATTTTCCTCTCATTATTCATTACATTTTTTTTCAAATTCACATCAATATAAGTGGGTCTAAAAATTAATTTTTCCTAAAATAACTCAAGTAGTTACAATAATCTTAAACAACTTATTATAAGCAGTCATCAAAGTATGGTATTCACAGTGGGAAAATAAATTGTTACTGCCTTTTGGGAGAGTACTTTGGTGATACAGTTGAGCCTCCTAAAACGCCCATTACTACTAACCCTGAGGAAATTACTCATAATTCAAAGAGAGTGACTCAGTATAATTTGAGTGCTGCCCACTCCCAGGAAAAAGTTGAGCTTTGCCCAAGTCGGGGCCAGAGGCTGACCTCTCACTGCACCATTGCCATCACTGTCACCACCCCCTACACGATCTAAGTCCCTGCTGTCTTATCAGGGATGTTTGAAGATCCCAGAACCACTGAACCACATATGGGATCCGTCCTCCGTCTAGGACTGCTTGTCTGTGCATCCTTCCACCCAGCTTCCTGGTCCTCCACCAAGAACACTTTTCCCTCCCCTTTCCAATTAGTGCGCCCTCTGCCCTGTCGACTGTCTTCTTTCTTGCATTTGTGTCTCCACTTTGCCTCTTCCTCTCCTTCCTCTAGGCTCTGTTTTATATAGTCATGCATGAGAAGGAAAACAGCTCTGAAAACATGGTCTTTACTTCAGGTTACAGGAATTCAATCACTGTTTACCTTGCAGTTACATCTGAGGTAGAAAAAATGGTCTCAGGGTAAAAGTGAAAGAGGGTAAGAGGGAAAGACATAAAGAATAACTTGCTTGGCACTTTGCAATATAATGTTTGTTATTTGTCATAGGAAATTTGTGATCGTAAATAGTAAACATTTGTAGTAGCAAATAGCATACTTACACACAATTATCTAATAACAAGGGATTGTTTAGATAAGGTGTCGTACATTTAAATTAAAAAATACTATGAAACCAATAAAATAAAATTTATAAAACAATAAAATGCTGGGGCACCTGGGTGGCTCAGTCGGTTAATGCCGCCTTTGGCTCAGGTCATGATCCCATGATTTGTGAGTTTATGAGTTTGAGCCCTGTGTAGGGCTCTGTGCTGACAGCTCAGAGCCTGGAGCCTGCTTCAGATTCTGTTCTTCCTCTCTCTTTGCCCCTCCTCCGCTTGTGCTCTCCCTCTCTCTCAAAAAGAAATAAATAAACATTAAGAAATTTTAAAAAATAATAATAAAATGCTTTTGAAATAAAGACAAATTTTAAAACCAAGATTTACAAGAAAACCTGCATAAACCGCATGATCTAATAAGGCCTATATGCACACAAAGACACGTAGATAAACCCAGGAAAGAAGTGCAATTAAGATGTTGACGAAGGTTGAAAGCAGGTGATGAAATTATTGGCATTTTTCTTCCCTGTAATTTCTAATTTATCTTTATTCTTTCTTTCTTTTACAAATCAGAACAAAATTTAACTTAGAAGAAGTTAAGAAAAAAAGTAAGATATTACCAGAATCTGAATAGATGCCTCAGATATTATTCCACCAGATGGCCAATTACTTGCTAAATATATCTGATCATATAGTAAAATTCTAACCCAAAGTAGAATTCTGGGTTAGATTGTATTGACCTTCCATGTCAAAGTTTAATTGTCTGCTCACCCAAGTTCAAATTGGAGAGAATAAACTAGAAAATTCAAGGGCTAGAATTTGGAAGAAGCTATCAGAAGAAGTGGAGTCAAAACAGAGAATAACCTGAAAGAAGCCAGTGTGGAATCAGAACAAGTTAACAGTTACCCCGGAACAAGCTCACTTTTGGTTCAAGTGCAGGCTTAATGGCCTACAACTTGAACTGACAAAAACAAAACAAAACAGCAACAACAAGATGGCTTCCCAAGATGGCCTCCCAGAACCCAAGATGGCTTCTCCTTGCAGAGGCTTCCCAAGGAGACAGGTAGCAGGAAGAGGACCAAGGTAAAAGGCACAATGTCACATCCAGCCTGTCTGCACTCTACATCAATGGGAGAGTAAACAGAATCTTAGACTTGTGCCCACGAAGTGTCATTCTGAACTAGCGAGAAAGTAGTGTCTTGACAGAGAAGCTGCCTTTATAGCCACACCTCCATGGTTCCCTGAGCCCAGCAGTCATCAAAATATGAAATCTGTGATGTGGGTTGAAGACTCTGGACCTGAGTTTATCCTTTATATTGTAATGGCCATATCTCTGTGTAGAGTCTTGTATGCCATATAAATTTTGTGTATGATGTTTGAGGCGATGGCCAACTAGGGCGGAACTATGAGCAGATAAATTATTCCATATGAGAAAGTTGCTGATGACAGCAAAGATTAAATATAAGGGGTCAGAATGGAGGCACAGGAAGTTTTAATAAAGCTATTGCAATGGTCAAGAGAAAAATGATGAGAATCTGAACAAAGCTAGCTGAAGTAGTGGTGGAAAGAGCAATCTATAGGAGAGACATTTTGGGTGTATAATGAACGGAATTTGTATGAGGGAAATAAAGAAAATGAGAAATCTTCTGGAATAACTCTAAGGGAAACAATACAGATGGTGGCATCATTTTCCAAATGTGAAGAAAAAATGTTTGTGGGAGAAGATGATGAAGCCAGTTTTGGATAGCTTCTTACCAACCATTTGCTACATGACAATGGAACTCAGGACAGAGGATGAGGCTAGAAATACAGATGTTGGGATCAATAAATATGTGGTAGGTTGAAACCATGAGCATCAGTGAGATTGCCTTAAGACATTATTGAGAATGAGAACAGAGTGGTTTGGAGACTTGATGGCTACCAATATTTTAGGGGTTGACAGATTAGAGAAACTTTGCCGAGGTAAAGGGAGAGAAACCTCTTCAGAGGGAGGGAGAAGGCTAGGAAAGAGAGGTTTGGTAGAAATCATACTAGAGAATCCCAAATAGTGTTGAACCCTGAAGAGAATTCAAATAAGAAACAGATCATTCCTATTGATTTGAGAACAAAGAAGGTATTACTGACACAAGTGAGAACACAATTATGGAGTAAACTGAAAACGATATTGCTGTGGGTTGTGTAGGCGAGGAGGTGGAATCCATGAGTTCTTTTAAAAAACTGTAATTTAAGATTGAATACGTGCAAAATGATATTGGTAATATTTTTCTAAAATTTAAAGAATAAAACAAAATAAACAGGCAGGTACCCAGCGCTCAGTTCAGGAAGTAGAACATTACCAGTAGCTTTGAAGAATTCTCCTTCCACTGAGACCCCAGTCTCATCCCTCTTTCTCCCCACCCCGAGGTAACCGCTATCCTGAACTTTGTGTTTGCCGTTCTTTTGTTTGTCTGTATAGTTTTATCTGAGTGGATATTCTTAAATATTTACTCTCTGAAGGTCAGCCCTGGACTTGTGCAGTGAACAACTGTTGTGACCATTCAAGGTAGTCCTAGTTGTATATTGTTCAGTTTTGATGTTTTGGAACTTTTTATAAATGGAGTCATGCTAAGTATTTTCATCTGTGAGGAGTTTAGCCATTCAACTTTAGGTTTCTGAGACTTACCTATTTTGGATAGGTAATTGTAGTTTGCTTTTAGGTTAGATAGAATTACCTTTATGGAAAGATTTCAATAGGGTAATCCTCCTGTTCAACATTTGCATCGTTTCTCATTTTTGGGTATTTCAAATAATCCTCCTTGAATGTATCTTCCCTATGGTATATGCCAGAAGTGGAACAGTTGGGTCATCTTCAACTTTATTAGGGTGTCAAATATTTTTTCTAAGAAATTGTTTTCACTTACTAGAAATTTATCATCAGCAACACTTGATATTGTCAGAGTTAAACTTTTGCTCATTTGGTGTGTGTAAAATGATCCTTTTTGGTGTGGTTCTAATTTACATTTCCCTGACTACTGGTGAATTTGAACATGCTTTAATACATTTACTGGTCATTTATATTTCCTCTGTTCTGACATGCCTGTTCAGGAGTTGTTCATCTTTTTTCAAATGATTTGTAAATGTGTTTTCCAGTTTATGACCCGACTTTTCACTTTCTTTATTGTATCATTTGATACATATAATTTCTTAACTTCAGGGTGGTCATATTTATGTTTTGCTCATTTTTAAATCTGTTTGAAGTGATACTTAGCAACCCTGATGTTGTAGATATATTAGCTGTTTTATTAATTTTTTCACATTTTAATCTTTAATTCATCTGGAATTGATTTTTGTAGATGGTGTGAGATAAGGGTCCATTTTTCATGTGTTTCCTTATGACTAATAAATCATTTCTTCCCATACTACAGGTAGCTGAGATCAATGGTAACATTCCTGTAATAGCTGCATTTCTGGATTTCCTGAAAGCAACTTTCCTGCCTCTAATTTCCTGCATTAACACATTCTGCTCTCAACAATCAGGCTGAACTCTGAGTGTTACAATATTGTTGAAGGAATAGTCAAATGTAGAAACTTGAATTTGCTAACAAATCTAGACGATTCTAAATGTTTTCCCAAGCAATGGAGTAAAAAAGACAGCTGGGGATAGTACAGAAGGATATTGCAAATTTCAGAGGATGGGACATTGAGGTTTATAGGTTGAGTGATTAGAATAATCACAAATCAGATAGGAAGGATAGTATATTCACATGTGCACACATGAGCACACACATGTATGTACACAGAGGCAACCCTCAACATGCTCAAGTTTGGTTTTTGTACATTATTCAGCAAATATTAATATTTCTCAAATTGCCTCGTGTACAATGAAGTTGAACTTTTATGCATCAGAAAATAGTAGACTTCAATCTCTAGTTCAAATAGTAGATGGCAAAGATCCTTAGAATTGGTAGCACTTAGAGATCTATGAGGATCAGTCTAGTTCATTCAGGATTTAAATCATTTGAGTTGTTGAGTTCATCTTTAAAATGGAAACAATAGCCTATCTACCTGATAATAGTATTAGGTTTAAATAAGATGATGCTACTTCAGAGTGCTTCCAAGAGTGATAAGCATGTTGTGAATGTTCAATAAATTTTAGCTGCTGTTGTGATTATCTAGCGCTCTGTCCTCTTTGGGATAGGGATCAGGAAGATGAACTAATCCACACATCCTAATGAGATAACAGACACTACTTTTCCTGAGCCTGCCCTCACCGCCTGATCCCCCAACACTCACACAATATCTATTTTCTGTTTGTGAGAAGTTTTCATTTATAACACCCCTAACACGTACCACTTGCGATCATAAAAGAATATTCTGTAGAGCAGTGATAACATTGTATGGACCTCAAACTAACAGTATCAGCATCACCTGGGTACTAGAAATGTATCTTTGGGAGCCTCACCCTAGATCAACTCAAACAGAAACTCTGGGGGTATGGCGCCCAGCAATGCACATTTTAGCATATGCCTTAGGTCATTCTGATGCATGCTAAAATTTGAGAAACACTGCTTTAGGGTGTCATTCTGGGTCATGATTGGGAAAAGAATTTACCCCATATGGTACATATAGATTTTAATTAACAGACTACTTACAGAGGGGTAGACAGGGTTAACAGAGCAAATGAGGGATGGCGAAATACTCAAAGACTAGCCACTGTCGTCAGACATGCCCACCTCAAGTTCTGAACGGGTGAAAAAAAGAAAGCATATTACCAGAGCCCTGAGAGACCTGTGCTCTGAAGGAGGAACCACTTGATGGGATCTGTCATCATGGGAAATACAAAACAGGGAGGACATAAGGAAGAAATACCCTAACTTCTCTCCTCTCATATTCTTTATCCAAACCAGCTACAAACCAGTCAGCAAAGGAGCCCCAAGGCAGGCAGTCCTCAGGACTCAGCTTCCCAGTTTAGGGAGCATGGCAGAGAAGGACAGAGAATAGATTTGGAAGCTGGGTGCAAATGGACAATAACCAGCAGCTATACTGTGAAGCCTGAGCAAAGAGGCCGACAGAAATAGGAGCTGAGCGCACTGTCATTAATATAGGCGGTAATTCGAAAGACAGATCAGGCATCTCCTCAGTGTCTCCTCTTCCTACTTCCAGTTAGAAGGACTGAAATAGTAGACACCAGTTTCAGATGAGAAAATTTTAGCGTCATTGAACAAATGGCTATCATGTGATTGACACTGGACTGGGCACTGGGGATTCAGCTGTGACTAAAACAAAATTCTTGCTCTGATGTGCTAGCCTAGGGGGATGGAAAATAAACAAATAGGTAATACTCCATGTGGATAAGCACTCTGAAGGATGATAAGATACAAGATTAGAAAACAGAGAGTGATGATGGGGAGGTTGCTTTTTTAATCAAGTTGATTAAAAAAAAGAAAAAGAAAAAAAGAACTTCACTATGGGGGACGCCTGGGTAGCTCACTTGGTTAAGTGTCTGACTCTTGGTTTAAGCTCAGGGCATGATCTCCTGGTTCATGGGTTTGAGCCCCTGCATCTGGCTCTGTAATGGCAGCTCTGGAGCCTGCTTGGGTTTCTCTCTCTCTCCCTCTCTCTACCCCTCCCTCACTTGCTCTCTATCTCTCAAAATAAATGAACATTAAAAAACAAAACAAAAAAAAACACAAAAAAACAAAAAAACAAACAAACCTTCCTAAGGGACATTTGAACAGAGAACTGAAGGGAATAAAGGAGTGAGCCTTGAAGATATCTGAACAAAGAGAGTTTCAGGCAGACAAAAGAATAATTGCATAGGCTCGTAAGGAGCAGAAGGAGGAATGGGAGATAATATCAAAGGTAGCAGGAGTTACTTCCATTGTATTTCTAATCCCATAATGAAATCGGCTTGTTTATGGTTGGTATCCAGGGCTAAGCCCTAAGCCCTCTTTCTGTAAAGAAATAAGGTTTTTATTAATTGTATATTTACAGCAATACAAATTCACTGCATAAGATCTGGAACATTTAGAAACTGTTACGATCTTTTCCTTTCTGTAAATCTTTGTAGTAGTTGTTGTTTGTTTCTTATTTTTGGAAAGGGTGATATGTCCCATCCAATAAATCCCATCATATTTCATAATCTGAGAGTATTTTAAAATTTAAATAAACTTCTAAAAATTTTAGAATACTTTTAGATTTACAGAACAGTTGCAAAGATATTATGGAATTCTATTTCTGTATACCCCTCAACCAGTGTCTATTTTTAACATGTTACATTGCCATGGTGCGTATGTCACAGCTAAGAAACCAGCACTGGTGCATATTCATTAACTAAACTCCACTCTGTTTGATTTTCACTCGTTTTTCCATAATGTCCCTTTTCTGTTTCAAGAGCCCATCAAGATACCGCATTACATTTAGTTGTCACGTCTCTTTAGCATCCCCTGGTCTGTGAGAGCTTCCCAGGTTCTCCTAGTTGCTCATGACCTTGACAGTTTGGAGGAGTACTGGTCAGTTTATTTGGAAACTACCTCTGAAAGAGGTTTGTTTAATATTTTTTCATGGTTAGATTGGGGTTATGGGTTTCAGAGAGGAGCACCACAGAGCTAAAGTGCCATTCTCATCAAATTATATCAAGCATACATGCTATCAACATGACGTATTTTTGTGATGATTTTAAACAAAGAATTTAACAATTACAGACTTGCATAGGGGATAAATACCATATATATATTTGGAAATGCAAGGAGAAATTGGGTATTTTTGTAGTAAGGTAAGATGATATATTTCTGTACTTTGCATATATATACACAAACACATATACACGCAAAAGGATATAGTTTTTGCATACCTACATACGCTTTTTTAAAGTAAAAACTGACCACAAGATGTCGCTGTTAACTAATGTATGAGCAAGACGGTTGCTTCAAAGAGCAGTTAGGTTTTGCAAGGCATATGTGGTTAGAACCCATAATTTTAAAACCTTGGCAATAAGTAACCCCCAAAATGTTTCAGTTTTACAAAACCACTAGAATGTTTTGAGTTTGGGATGTTACATTTTTTGTCTTTGAGTTTCACAAAAAAATGTTCCCTGGAATTCACACCCAAGTCTATTTATTTGGAAATTTAATTTAAAACAATATGTTTTTTTTTTTTTAATGAAGTTGAATGCTCTATTCTTAAATAGAAAACAAATCCACAGAAATCACTCTGAGTTTATATTATCCTTTTGACCAGTAACAATAGCGTTATTTTCACTAATGAGGATTTCCTCAAGAAAAAAATTTAATAGAAAATGAAAGAGCATCATACACGATGCTTTACATAACTAGAATGGGCCTTATCCCCAAATAATAATTTAGAAATAAAATTATTAAATTTGGATCTTTTACTTTTCCACTACATAATTTTAAAAAATGACTCTGCATGTAAAGAGGAAAGAAGTCTATTTTTAACCCCCTACTTCCAGCATATCCATATTTAAACTTTCCTGGATATAACAGTTTTAATTTCCAAAGCAGATCCTGTAACTCTGACTCTGTTATGGTTTTGCTGTTTACTCACCCTACTTTCTCTAGAGTCTTCTCTCCCCTTGTTTTTCTTCTGCCCCTGACAGTACCTTTCATTTGTTCCATTCTTTACGAATTTAGGGTAGCCTGGTCCATTGTTGAATAGCATTAATGACCAGAAAGGTCTTAATAGTTGAGCTACCTGTCTACCTCTCTGTAGCTTTTACCCACTGGCCCTACTTTTGTCCTTGGGAACCATGCAAAGCTAAATTCTTTCTTGCTTTACATAACAGATTTTCAAATACTTGGTGACAATTGTCTTTTACTTCCCTAAGCTTCTCTTTCATTTTCCTAAACTCACCCAGACTTTTTGGCCATTTTAATATTAGTCCTGCTTTTAGATCTCCATCATCCTACCACTCTCCTCTGATATTATAGACTTGCAATGGTCTTCTTAAAATGTGAAGCACAGAACTGAAATTTAATATGGTAGACATAGCTGGAGGAGCGAAGAATGCATTGGGGCTATTTTGGTAACCTGAAGACATTACCCACTTTATTAATTTATCAACCCTTTGTAAACCCTCTGCTAATGAAATACTGCCACCTGGGTTCCTAGTGGTCTGATGAGTGTGTGTGCATGTGTCTGGTGTCTGTGTGTGTGTGTGTATGTGTCTGACTCCCATCTACCTCTCTAGCCTTATTCTGAACTTTAATGCTTCTGACATCTGGGTTATGGCTGACCAAACGGAAAAAAAGTTTCACTTCCTCTTTTAATGACACAGGCCAAGATGTGTATGTTTGACATAAAATTCTCTCCCTCTCTCTCCCTCTCTCTCTCTCTCTATATATATATAGATATATACATGTATATGTATGTGTGTGTATATTTCTATATATCCAATGAGTTCTTATATCATTCATGTGGAATCTTTCCATGTGATTATCAATAGTACAGAAAAGGGGAAAGTCATATTTGCTAGATTTCTTTAATAATGTAGCTAAGGCAGGCCAACTGGAACTGGACTTGAAATCCCAAATGTTTGAATTGTCATCTAGATTTAAAACCTAGGACCTAAATTAACTTATGAATTAACGAACTCTCTTGGAATACAATGCCTAAGCTGGACGGCTATATAAATAGCAAACAATGGGATAGTAGGATAGTGAAGTGGCTTAGGATGTAAGGATAAGAAACAGATGGACTGGTTTCAAGTCTGTGTCTCCCGCTTACTAGCTATGATACTTGGGCAGCCCCCGTATTTGCTTTGATACCTACTCCCAGGGTCGGTGTCAGGGTTAATTGAGGTGAGGTATATAGGCTCTTAGTATAGCACCTGGTCCATAGAGTGCACTCAGTGAAATATAGCTATTATGATTAATAGCAAACAATTCTTAAATACATTCGTACTTTCTGTATACATAGAATTGACATATTTAAAGAAACACATTGATGGATTTACAATGATACCAGAATACCTGGCCTCTCTGTAGTCCAGTTAGTGCTTATGAAAAAGCTGTCAAGAATTGGAGAATTGGCTTCCTGTGATGGGATAGAACTATCTCACAGAGGATTGATTTTTAACTGAAGCTTAATCAACAATCTAAGCAAGTGATCTTTCTCCTTTCCTGAATGTGGCAATAGTAGCATTTGGCTCTGGTTTATTGGACCACCAAATTTTAGTCTGCATGGGGTCACGACAGAGAGGGTAGCTAAACCTCCTTCGTTTCTCTCCTCACTACCTCTTCAAATTCTGGGTCTTCTTTTCAACTTGGGGCTCTCAAAAAACTGAGACTTGCTGGAGGAAAATAAAAACCTTCGTATGATAAACCACACTTTATTCCCTTGGTATTTTAGAAGATGGTTCCATTAAAATCAAGGCCTCTGTATTGGTTCCTTTAAATGAAGACAGTTTGGAGAATTTCAAAAGGCTTTCACCATTACCTCATTCCCATCCCATGGGTGCCTTTAAACAGCCAGTTCAGCAGGAAATCAGATGATGAATTTCTCAATACTGTGTTATAAACTAAAGAACGACAGACTTTCCTCCCATGTCCAGTATCCATCGTTATCAGTCTTTCACCAGAAGTTCATCATCTGGCACAGGTCTTACAATATGTTGCCCCAACACAATTTGGTTCTGGCACAGTGACCATTTCATCTTCACTGATAATCTAGTGATTTGTTTTGACTGATTTGTCTGATACTAGAATATGTCACAGTTACAATATAGATCTGCTATTATGAATTATGTATGTTATTGAGTTATTAGGAAAGCAGATTGAGCCATATTCACTTACAGGCTCTATGGTATCATGAAATTTAAATTGGGCAATTTGATAAAATTTATTAATTCTCTTAGCAATTTACTACATAAGTTTTGTAGTCACAGGTATTTTGTCAAGTTATTCATACAGATATCCTGACTACAGTCCTGACTTAGGGATCTATAAGATCTGTAGGGGTTTCCCCTTCTTTTCTTTGGATCTTACTCTATTAAAGAGACAATTTTATCATACACAAAGCTAAAACTTTATTTTTGCATTGATAATTGGCACGCAAAAGATACCTTCTTAAGTCAGGGAATTTCAAATTTGGATCCATAGTTCTGTTCCTTTCCAGTTTGTGAGAACAATTTTTCCCTTTGAAAGGAATCTATACATTAGCTTGAGAGGCAATACTTAGAGTGCATTTATAAGCAACAAGCACAATCTCATTAAGTTCTCTTTAATTTAATTTCAGTGATATTGATTTTATCTGAAGGACACATCATTCTTGATTTTTCTGATGTGCAAGACTGTACACAAATTACTGTAAACCTCACTCTATGGCCTTTTTCTCTCAGAGGATGTTAAGGTCAGTGATGATGTATGTTCCAGGACATTGTCAGGAAGGAGAGTAAAAAGTCCTCTCTAAAAGCTGTCCCCTTCACTTGTCTTCTTATAATTGGAGATGGGCGGTGGGGGTGGGGGGAGAACTACCCACCAATATGGTTGCTGGCTCTAAATCTGTGTACCTTCTTCACTCTGGAGCTCAGCGCAATCTGAGCATTGGGACAGACTCTCTGTGGGAGTTGGTAGAAGTTCATCACTCAACCCTGTGCTTATAGACCATAAATGTTCCAGGAAAACATCACAGAGCACTGGGCCTGTAGGCTCAATGGCCCCAGACTCTCAGTCAGTCCTCTTTGATATAAGTGAAATAATCTGGGTTCTAAAACACAATGCCTTTGCAATCCAATGGATCACTAAACAATTTATATGATGACGTTGACTCAGCTTCTAAAGTTGGTCAGTGAATACCAGGAGCGGTGTGCTGACTTACAATTGGAAGACCGACCTAGCTTTACTTCATGTTTGTTTTTTGTAAGATAGCTAACCAAAAGAACTACCAACTTTGGCATGTGAATACGAAATGGATATTTATATCACAATTCACTTATAAATGACAAATTTGTGAGAACAGGAAGGCTTATAATGATTGATCTCCCCATGTGCGCATGGCTCTGTAATGTTACAAAACTGACATGATTTTCCAAAGAAAAGCATGTTTTCCTTCTACTGAGTAGATCCCTCAGATTCTGCTCTCATTTATGCACTATGAGCATCAGCAGGGAATCTGGCAGAGAGACTCTCTGCTATTAATGACTTTGGACCAGGAAGTTTCCTTGAAATTCTTATTGGCACTACAAATATCATCTTCACTTAATGTCTTGAGTTTATAGGACTTGTTGGATTTGCAATGGCTCATTTTAATTTGCAGTTCTAGATGATTTCCATGGATCATCATCAAAAACTGTGTGTTAAAACTCTGTTACTTAACTCTATTACCTAATATGGATTAGAAGCCTTCCAATGAGGTAGAATGAATTGGCTATGGATCTATTTCCGCATCTGAACTTAAGCACTGAACTCCGGTAATGCCAGCAGCTCGTCACTGCCCTAGTCTTTGTTACCTGCCCTTCCCCCAGTGATCACACAGACAAATGTAGCTTGAGTCCCCTCCCCCTTCCTGTCCATCTGCCACATATTCACTTTTCACCAGCACTTAATTCTCTATCAAAATATTTTTCCAGGATGAGAAAAGAACCAACTTCCAGGCAAAAGAAAAAAAGTGATTCTAGTTAATGACTTCCAGATAAGAATTTGCTTATTTTCCTAATGGCCTACTGTGTCCTGCTAAGCTATCATGTCACAAACAGAATAGATAACTTTAATGGGAGAACTGCCTAAGGATCTTGGGACATAGCCACAGCCCCTTTGTCTACATAAAATATTTTTTAAAATAAATAAATTAATGGGAGCTGCAAACAAGTGGAATCTAAGAATAATATAACTAAGTCTTCGGGCAAAATATGTTTACAACATGTGAAATTAATAAACATAAAATCTCTAGAGACTAAATGCATCATTTTTCATCTATCATGAGAAAACATTTTCTGTACATGGGAGACAGTGTGGAAAAAGTTGACTGTGGTGAGAACGCGTTTGTTCCCTCGAAGGCAAGATGGAGAATTCCAGTCTTGCATTGTGCCACGCACGCATCCCCCCGCTGTTTTCTGCCATAATTACCTGAGACACATCACCCAGCGCAGCCACTAATATGAAACCCCTGCTCAACAGAATGTAAGGACTACACAAACAGTAATGATGGTCTTTAGCTCACCACAGTGGGCTGACCACATCAAACGTGAATGAATAGTTGGTTTCCAGAATACTGTCAAATAACAGAAAACCATCTGTTGCTGAAAATAACATTGGGTGGTGGAAAAAGAGATCCCCAAATTGTTTTTTCCCTCATAATAATAAATGAAATACAGTAAAACTATTAATAAAAACACAATAGCAGACCGGAGCTATCATTTAAGAAAAACATTTCAGTATGTTTTATTATAGTTAACAGTTACAGAGAGGAAAAGTAAAAATTTGGGCAGAACTGTGGTAGTTTCAGAACTACGCTAACATGGAGAGTACCTCACCTGCCTCCAGGAAAACACTTCCTTTTTGCCTGTTTTTCTCAATCTGTAAATGATGCCCAAGGGGGATCTCTTTAAAGAGATACTGGGTTTAATGTTTGTAACGTGGTTTTTTTGCCCCGAAGTTAAAAAAAAAAAAAAAAAAAGTAAAGTACAAAGTATTATTATAGCATTTGTGGCATTTAAACCTATAATTAAAGTGACCAAATATTTTCCATACCCCCCCCCTTACATTCAGTTCTTTACAAATTTTTTGCAAGTTCATAATTTGAAGCTAAAACTTTCCCCATTCTATTCATTAGTAGCTTGGAATCACTTAAAAATTATTCAAACAAGTTTATGTTTTGGTGATCTGTCTTGGATAATTTGAAAGCCACTGATGTTTCTATGTAAAGCAAAAATAATTCTGTATTTTGGATTAGACCTTAAAATGAAATGTAGCATGCAGGACACCAAAGGGAGCTTAAATTCAGTTGGGAAATAATAGTTTAATGATAATAATATCATTCATAGATTAAAACCATGATGTAAACATGTTCTGTTGCAAATTTTGCTTTGGAAATGCATTATTGATACTTGGATCAGTTCCTCCTCTCTCATTTGACTTATTACCTCATCAACTGGTTGTTTGAATGCTGTGCAGAAAACCTAGAATATAATAATTGTTTTCATATTTTGAAAAAGATTATATTTCTAGAAACAAGATAGACTCCAAAATTTTCCCTTACATTATGCTTCTTCATCGTTTAAGAAAAACAGTAAGCATGTAAACTTTTAAGATGAATTATGATCTTATAAACATATACTCTAACAAAATTCCATCAGAGATTAATGATAATATTTTAGTTTTTGCTAACACTTAAGCAATAGATATTATGAGGCGGGGGTACAGGATGAGGGCGGAGAGGAGGAAAATGAATAATCCTTTCAACTTTAGGTATTACATATACATTTCTTTTATATTTGTTTCAAATCCAGTAACCAGAAAGTGCAAATGGCCAGGCTATTCATTCTATGTTGTCAATAAAAGGAACAAGCGGATGAAGACTTGTTTTTATCATTCTCAGAGGTTTGGTAAAGATACTGCATATTTTGCACACTTAAGAGCACAGATCATCATATGTTTTTTTGAGAATATTCCATGTTCCACTGGATCAGGCAAAAGCAGCACCAAAGAATTAGACACAGAGGGTTATTTCAAGGAATTGAGAGAAACAGAAAGTAATTTCAGTACAGCGTGTTGAATGATACCTTGAAAGTAAATTTTCAGGGTTTGGGCAGTAGCTGGAGGAGAAAGTTGTAACAGCCCTGGACAGTCGGCAAGGACAGTTTAGAGGATGGTGAGCTACCTCAGACCTTTTCCAGTGAGTCTCCAAATGCTCTGGAATTTAATGAGATCCTTGTTTCTCATAGTATGGTCCAGGGACTGGCATCATTGCATTTCCTGGAAGCTTGTTGATATACAGAATTTAGGGCCCCAATCTAGACCTCCTGTATTTTAGAGATTACTAGGCAATTCATGTGTACATTAAGTTTGAGACGCATTATCCTAGATTCTGTCTTCTTAATAACCTTCAAACCCAGCTGAAAACAGGCATTTGTATTTCCTTCTATGTTTGAATTTTGGGAAGACACCTCTCAAAGAGCGCCTCCAGTTCATGCAAAGTGTTTCAAGCGGAAAGAATGGGCCCCAGATAACCCTTGATTCTAATTCCCCACAGCCTCCTCGTGAGTAAAATGGTTCACAAGTTCCTGTTTGCCAAGGGCACGTGAAAGAGATAATAAGAGGCCTGGGGATCTGAAGCCGGAAAGGATCAAGAGGGCAGCTCGTGGAACAGAGGCCCCTTCTATCTCAGTCTTAGAAATTTCTCCCTGTGCTCAGACACCCTCCAGGAAGAGGTGAGGAAGAAGGGTGATGTGGAATGGGAGAATTAGCACAGGGCAGAGTCTTTGATTTAGCCAGCTCATCTGAAAGAGACGAAGTTTTAACCAGAAGAAACTGGTTTGCCTTGCAGGGTGAAGTTTATAAGGTTGTTCTCTATTAGCAGATAAGGACTAGGAGCAAAAATAATTCTTTTCTGCAAAATAAAACTGTACTTTTGTACACCTGATTAATAATATGACCATTTTAAACCACAATATAAACAAGAGAGATCTTTGCTTAAAATCCTTTAGTGACTTCTTATGGCTACGGAATTTTAACTTGGCACACATCATTTTATTTGGTTCTTGCCTTCCTCTCTAACATCACTTCCTAAAACCAGCAATGGAGACTGGAAAAAAAAAGTGTTATAGAAACAGAAGGAAATTTCAATGCAAGTTCTAAGCCAGTTAGACCTCTTGGCATGTGTGTGTATATGTATGTGTCTGTCAGTTTGTCTGGCCGTAATACATACGACAACATTACTCCTTTACGAGTTAACCCTGACAAAAATAACATTGCATTAAAAAATCATCCCCAAACTGAACAGGAGGGAAAATAGCCAAATATACAACTGGCATCAGAATCATATGAACAATTTGTTACACATTCAAATTCTTGAAACAAAATTGGCTTAAAACACTAAACCGCTTGTACTCATTGATCTGCACATTGGCTGAACGTTTTCGAAGCTGGGCTTGTTTGGGTGGTTCCACTGGTCATAACTGGACCCACTCCGGCTTCTGAAGCCAGCTTGGTTAGGCCAGCGGTTGTTCCACCCCACGGTTGATATCCTCCTCAGGAGACCAGAGGCTAGCCTAAGCTGCCCTTCTCACTGTGCTGCCAGAAGTTCTAATCTACAGAGCCCATCAGGAGACAGATTATAAACCTGCTTATGTCATTGATGCCAACATCTCCCTGACCAGAGATAGTCACAGGAAAACACCCTTTGTCAAGGAGTGGGAAAGTCTGCTCCTCCAACTATAGAAAAGCACTGCCAAAGTTACAGGCCAAAGAATATGGATGGATAATTCAATAACTATGGATGGAACAAAGAACAAAAAAAGTAATCCACTTCGACACAAATCTCCTCTTAAAAATAACCGACACCACATCATAAGGATCTAGTGATTGGTAACAATTAGCGATGCAAATCTAGCCCAGTGGTGGTTAATCTCTCCACAATATGTTCCCATGATCAAATCCTGTTTTGATTTTCCTATCTTTTAGAAAAAGTTATGTATAATTATAAAATTAATCACCAAATTATGTTTAATAATTTACACATTTATAAATTCAATTGTATTACTTTCATGTTCTAGAGAGGGGTCAATAAACTATATAGCCTGCAGGTCAAATCTTGCCAACCATCTGATTTTGTAAATAAAGTTTTATTGGATCACAACTACTCTCATTTGCTTACCTATTGTCTATGGCTGCTCTTATATATAGCTACAACAGCAGAGTTGAACACTTGTGGTAGAGATCATGTTGCCTGCTGAAATATTTACTGAAAAAGCTGAAAATATTTACTCTCTCACCCTCTATAGAAAACTAGACACTTCTGATTATCATATTTAAGGCACGATTACCAGTTAATTCTTCTTAGATACCACTAACGATTATCTTCTTTCAAAAAGAAGAAAGCTTTATTAACAGAACCAGGATTGCAAAGCACATCTGGCTGACTCCAAGGCCAATGCTTCTTCCAGGATACCATACTGTGTCCACAGTATTTATTCTACTTTTAAGAATGCTCTCCATTCTGATATGGGAGGGAAAAGAGAGGGACCTATATGTCACTTACATTCGGATCATGTGAAAAATTTTTTGAAAATTCAAGCTCTTGAAACAAACTGCATGCTTGAGACTTTGATACCTTTTGAAAAAAATTTTTTAATGTTTATTTATTTTGAGAGACAGAGCATGAGCGACAGAGGGGCGGAGAGAGAGGAGACACAAAATCTGAAGCAGGTTGCAGGCTCTGAGCTATCAGCACACAGCCAAACACGGGGCTTGAACCCATGAACCGTGGGATCATGACCTGAGCCAAAGTCGGACACTTACCCGACTGAGCCACCCAGGTGCCCTGACACTTGGCTATCTTAACAAATGTCATAGGTGATCCTTATTTACATGAAAAAGAAGGAACAAGAGGTGTAAGTGAAAGAAACAACTTATGATGTTGGATTTGAGAAGAGTCGTAAAAGCTTCATATCATTATGGTAGTTCATAGAGAATCAATGAGGCAGGGGAAAAAAAGGACTGCTAAGGAGAACTAAGACCTTGATCTGAAGTCGTCTAAAATATATCTGGACTACATTATATTCCAGCACTTCCTCAGTTTCTCACTTTGGCTCTACTTTTGTTAATTATGATTTTCATATGAGTCTCTAATCCAGAAGTAATTCAGATACATAGAAAACTTGGGAGGACAAGGGTAATGTCTGCATGCTATAGACACAGATGTCTGCTTTATGAATGGAATATTCTAACAGCCCACTTTTCCAAAAAGCATTTGGGCAGGTTTTAACAACAACAACAAAACGTGATGCAACATTAATGCAGTAGAAATAGATTATCTTTGTGTATATCTATGTTGTGAATTTTCTTTTGATTTGAAATGTTGAATATGACTTTTCTTTTTGTTTAAAAATTTCAGTAAAGGGAGGCACCTGGGTGACTCAGTCAGCTGAGTGTCTAACTCTTGATTTCAGCTCAGGTCATGATCCCAGGGTCATGGGATGGAGCCCCATGTCAGGCTCCACGCTGAGTGTGGAGCCTGCTTGACATTCTCTCTCTCTCTCTCTCTCTCTCTCTCTCTCTCTCTCTCTCTCTCTTTCTCTCTCTCTCTCTCTCCCCCCTCCACCTTTGCCCCTCTCCCTTGCTCTCTCTCTCTTTCTAAAATAAATAATAGTAATAATAATAATAAAGTAGAGAAAGAAATTTCAGTAAAGAAATAAACCTAGACAAATTGTTATTAGCATTCCATTTCCCAGGTTCAGAAAGATGTCTAGAGTGGGCTCCAGCCTCTAAGCTGCAGGGCTTGCTCAGAGGCATTGGAAACAGTCTTACTACCACTGCCTAATTGGCATAATAGGAGCAGTGTTGCTTTTCCCGCCCAAAAACCACATTAGGCACTGAAAATCTTTCATAAAAACTGGAGAGTCCCTGCCCAAAGAGATGCCTGGCAACTGGTCTTTCCCAATTCAAGGCTTTCTGAGATGCAGAGACAAAAATAGCCCAACTCAAGCCACCACTAAAGAACATTCCAGTGAGAAAATTCTCAGAATAATATTCTGAAAAGCTTAGAATATGCTTTCCTTCAAGTAGGAGGAAAAATTAAAGATACCTGACATGCATCCTCAAATTTGAAAATAGAAACATGTTTCTCTTCTGGTAGAGAGATTTCTGAGGCCTGGAGGTTTAATGGAATGGGCTATGCCTTCTGGTTTTCAAGGGCCCATGTGTCTGGGAAGAAGATGGGGCAACTTTATTCCTGACCCAGTTCTCTGCAGTTTTTTAAGAGTCCGAGAGAGGATTGCATTGGTTTTTTTGTGTGTTTGTGTGTTTTTAATGTTTATTTATTTTTGAGGAGATGGAGACACAGAATCCGAAGCAGGCTCCATGCTCCAAGCTGTCAGCACAGAGCCCGACGCAGGGCTCGAACTCACAAACCATGAGATCATGACCTGAGCCGAAGTCAGACTCTTAACCGACTGAGCCACCCTGATGCTCTATGCAAAGGAGCATGAAGGTTAGTGGTGGGCATGAGCTGAAGAGCTACTCAGGAGGTCATAGAGGTCAAGTGGTTAGGCATTCATACCAGAGACAGGATTGATGATTCTATACCTTTGGCCTGTCAAAGGGAGTCAGGGCTGTCCTTTGGAGACAGAAAGGAGAAGAAAAAAGGAAAGGTGAAGAAAAAAATATGCCCAAATATCACCTAAGCATCATGTTAATAGAAGATACTAGAAGAAGATGAGAGCAGTCAATACCAGAGTGAGGCCAGAGATATTTCTCTGTCACCAACACTATTTTTGCTTCACCATGCCCCCAATAGCAGAGAATAAGTACCTAGAAAGGGAAGAAGATGGGGTTTCTTTGAGCCAGAACCTGCCGCCTTCTTCCAAGAGCTGAGGAGGGAAGATTTTTAGTCTGTGGTGGATCAGGGAAGGGGATGATCCTTGAACTGAACTGACATTAAAATTTTTACAACACGGACACCTGGGTGTCTCAGTCGGTTAAACAGCCAACTTTGACTCAGGCCATGACCTCACGCTTTGTGAGCCCCACGTCAGGCTCTGTGCTGACAGCTTGGAGCCTGGAGCTTGCTTCGGATTCTGTGTCTCCCTCTCTCTCTCTCTGCCCCTCCCCTGCTTATACTCTGTCTCTCTCTCAAAAATAAATAAACATTAAAAAAATTTTTTTTAAATTTTTACAACAAAAAGAAATATATACCATAGCAAACAGAGAAATCTCAGCTAGTAACTGGAAATAATTTCTGGGAGAAAATTCTCCATGGGTCTCTTGCATTTCTGCACTTCTTTCAAACAGAGGCACTTAACTGCCTTTGTTCTGGACTACCTTTTCGAAGATAGCTGTATAATCAATAGCACTGAAGACAGATACAGTGTCTCCTGATGCCAAAGGCCAGTATAATAAAACTAATGTCTCCCTTCAGAGCAGTAAGCTGATTTACTGGCCATACTAAAAGATTTGGGTTCTATTAGCTTGGAGTCCCTCTCCTACAACATCACCTACTATGTGTGCAGGTGTAATATGGTCCTCTTTAGGTCACTCTGTGAGGATTGAGACTTATGTAACTAGCACAAACATGATAATCTTCTGGCAACCACCACTGCTAAGAGTAACAACAATCTGTCTCTTAGCTCTGACCAAGGTATCTTGTATCCTCTACCACTAACAGTGAAACTGTGGCAGGTTAATTGGTCTCATTTTTTACAGTTCTTGATGGGGAGTACACAAGAGTGTGTATATCAGGGGATGTGCAAAAAGGGAACCTTTGTGCACTGTTGGTGGGAATGTAAACTGGTACAGCCACTATGGAAGACAGTATGGAGGTTCCTCAAAAAAGTAAAGGTAGAACTACCATATGACCTAGCAATTCCACTTCTGGGTATTTATCTGAAGGAAATGAAAATATTAACTCAAAAAATGCACTCCATGTTCGTCCTTAACATTATTTACTATAACCAAGAAAAATGGAAGGATTCTTGGCTACTTTTCTTGAATTAGTGATGTATTTATTGAGTTCCAGAGACAAATGTAAAATTTTTCGCATCAGACTTAAGTATCTTAATTCCATAATTTCCTGTTAATAATATCCATCAAAAGCATGACATTGACTTTTTCCAAGTTGTTACTCAGGGGGAGATGTGTATCTATATGTTCTCATTTTGACTTATTTCTTGTTAAGACTTACAATCTTTACACGATTTCTTTTTCCTCTGAGAGCAACTGAATTATGAAAAAAACATAGCTATGAAATTGATTTTAAGTGAGGTAGCCAAGAATCCTTTCCAGTGGGAGTGGTAACTTCAATTTTCAGATGGTTTTTATATAAATCGTCCCATTTGATTTTCACAAGAACATTAGATAGAATGACAGGCATTTTTATACACATTTCCCTAAATTAATTTTTTCAGGCTCTCGAGTGGGCTATTGTGGGGATTAGAAATAGAATCGAGAAGGACCTCACACCCTTTAATTGTTCAATAAATCGTAGCCATCATTGCTACTTTTCACGTGGGTGAGAAGTGAGACTCAGGGTGATTAGGGCTTGCCACGGTCTCCTGACACACAGTCCAAAGTACCTCGCAGGGATCTCCACTTAATTTTTCCCTTCCCAAAATGGGGATTGACTTACCAATAGAAAAGAACATGAATAATCGCACTGATAGTATTCTACCTGAGGGACCTCAGGGTTTTAAGCTCAACAGTTTTACTTCTGGACAAAGGGGCTCTGCCGAGTCCCTGATCCCGTCAACTCCCCACACTCCCAGTGTTGACCTTCAGAAGAGAAAGAAAAAGGGGCGCCTGGGTGGCTCAGTCGGTTAAGCTTCCGACTTTGGATCAGGTCACGATCAGGTCATGATCCAAACTCATGGTCCATGAGTTCGAGCCCCGTGTCGGGCTCTGTGCTGACACCTCAGAGCCTGGAGCCTGCTTCAGATTCTGTGTCTCCCTCTCTCTCTGTTCCTCCCCCATTCATGCTCTGTCTCTCTCTGTCTCAAAAATAAATAAACATTAAAAAAAAAAAGAAGAGAAAGAAAGGAATCCCCTAGTCCTTTTCTCTTAAAGGTGGAGGAAAACACCTTTCGAAACGGCTGCTGCTGTCAAAGTCCAGGCCTTGATTTGTGAAGCTTGGTCTTGGAAAAGTACTAAATAGAAGTAAGATGGATTTACATTCGCAAACTTTGCTTCCCCTAAATGGGAGGAGAAAGACCACTCACAGGAAACAAACAAAGGCACCAGTCCTGCATCAAGACAACGTAGAACAGTAAATTAACTGCACACAAGCTCGGAAACTCAGTGTGAATGTAGGCCTAGAAATTTTATTTTAAGATAGTTTGAAGAGTGAAAAAACTCCCAGAGCCTATTCATCAGTCTTCACACCTCCTCTTTACCTGAGTCATGCACGTTGCTGGGGAAAGAAAAGCCACAAATGCAAATGCAGTGAAGTTGGTTGGAGACCAGTTGAAAGACAGGTCTCCTAAACCTAACCTTCTCCAGATGGGAAGATGTAAGTGTGAGAATTTAAATAAACTCAGATGCGGCCATTGAAAATCTGCTCAATATGCAGAGAAGACATGCGCAACATTTTCCAGAATATAGCAGTAAAAAGTTTTCTTATTTAAGAGGAAAACCATCTTAAGCATTCCCAAATAAATTAGCTTTGACTATTTCAAGCCATGGGAGAACCTGGTAATAATCATTCTTATGACCCACTGTCTGCTCACATTTCTCACAGAATTCTCCCGATCTTTTAATTACATCTGTTTACATTTTTATCTGGCCCCAAAGAGGACTCAGTGTTGTCTCTTCACTTTCTGGCCTCGGTTCCCATTGACATCAGATTTCTCCATGTGAACATCAAGCAAAGGGTATAAAATAAAAGTACAGCGTGAATGATTTTTATCAATTTGCTTTGTTTTAGTGGCTTTGCCTATATAACGACTTTACAACTCAATTTGTAACTTCAAGCAGTAGTCTCATTTGAACTGGGAGAGAAAGATCATGTCAGGGGTTGAGAAGCCACAGGGAAGGTGAGGGGGGTTGAGTTGATAAAATAGGAAAGAGGCTAATAGGCCCATATTCTTATCCTAGAAGCTTACCTACCATAGAAGAAGCCTGGCAGATGCCGTAGGGTGAGGTCAGCAAGGACTGCTGGGCACTGGATTTGAGGACTGAGGCCAGGAAAGTGGCCCAACGAGGCACAGACCCCAATCAATTGATCTGAGCAACAAAAAAGTATCTGGGCATAAAGTCTTGAGGGACCAGGAAAAAGCTAGAGCAAATACTCCGTGAGTCTCCCAAAAGCCTTTTTTGAAAGAGTGGCTATGAAACATTAAGAGGAATTTTAGGTGGCTCAGTCACTTGAGCGTCAGACTCTTGATTTCGGCTCAGGCCATGATCCCAGAGTTGTGGAATCGACCCCTGCATCGGGTTCCACCGTGGTTGGAGCATGCTTATGATTCTCTCTCTCTCCTTCTGCCCCCACCCCCAAAGTAAAAAAAAAATAATAATAATAATTAAAGAGAGGAATTTAGGTGTGTCTGGTATTTTAACAAACATCTCAGAGCGTATACCTCTAGATGTGTATTGTCCAGCATATGAATCACCAAACAAAATTAATCTCTAATCCACTGAGGCTGCTGTTAACAAGCTCAGTTTTGAAATTCCTATGTTAAAATTGCTTTCACAGCCCACTTAGCACACAGTGAGGTCAATGATATTTTTCACGGAGAAGGCTAGCAGAATTCATGTTTATGCGTCTGCTTGTTCACTCTACTTCCAAAATCTCACCCCTACACTCACCATAATCTCATGTAAAGGCAAAAGACTAAATTAGCTATTTACTACCTGTTGTGGCAATCATACATTTTGAAATAAAAATGTAGAACTGCTGCCTCATTTACACCCTCAGATCACTAATAGTGGCCTAGCGAGAGTGGTACAGAACGATTCCAGGCATGGAATAGCTCATTCCCAGAAGGCATTAGAAAGTTCGAATAGTTACAAAGGTTTATATGAGACTGCGTCTCACTGAAGTGGCTTGAGTAACCCCAGTGAATGTTCTAAAAAAATACACTTCTCATCATCTTATTCTGCATGTCCCAGTTGCATTGACTGGACTGCCATTGGCCCTCTCCATATACTTGCATGCTGGCCGAATCCCTTCCCAGGGCCACAAACAGAAGGCAGGTTGATGTGCAGAATTCTTAGCCAGATAGGTACGAAGTGCCAGGGAGGTGCTGCTGATCTGAGATAGGGTCTCCTATTACCTCAGCGCCTAATTCAGTACTCTGGCAAAATATTTTCAAAACTTGAATATTCACTGTTCTCAGTTCTTTCTCATTAATATCTTTCCAAGACACTTCATTTGTAGGGATTATACCTTCTAGGATGTTAAACCACCTTTTCCTACCACACACACACACACACACACACACACACACACTCCTGACCAGCTGTTTTCTATCTTTATAGTTTCCAAAGAGATGTACAAGCAGAGAGAGTCATAGTAGTCATAGCCATTGGGTTGTGGGGAGTGAAGAGAAATCTCAAAATAAGGCACCCGTTTAGTAGTTACCTAAGTTTCTAGACTGATGATTTACTTCTGACACAGGAAAAATAGCAGAGAGGAAAACTTTTACCTATTCTTAATTGTCAAAATAAGCTTGGAGTACCTGTTGCAATTTTCTACCCAATTCTCTTAACTTTGTAGTTTATGAAAATTCTTCATGGATACTCGTAATGGGCTTATTGTCAATTCTGGTTTAGAGCGCTCTAACTTTTGTGATTTTCCTCTGCCTTCACAGATATTTTTGTGCAGAGTTGAGACCAGCTGGATCCTGGGCTGCAGACCATATGCCATTTACAGCAGAAACCTCTTTCCCCTCTGGTCCTGCTTACAATTACTCCCATCTTCTGATTTCCTGGATTTTGGCACCTCAGTACAATTTTTACATCTGCTTCTTAACTGGGTTGGTGACCCTCCCTTTCCAAGCTTCTTGTACATTGACTCTGCACACACTTCTGGGATCTGTTCATTTCTTTGGATTTGGTGACATCTATCCCCATCTCTTAACCTACTATCGTTCCAGTTTTTGTACCGATACAATGACTAAACAGACTTGCCCATCACCACTGAATCACAGCCAAACAAAGGGTAGTAATGATTATTTTGTAATACCACAGTCTATGTATAGTCCTTGAATCAGGTGAGTTTTTCTTTCTGGGGTGTAAGTATTATATTATTATTATGTACTTATTAATGTTTTTGTGTGCAGCCTATGGCCTTTTACCACTAAAGACAATTTCCCCTTCATGGGCGCTAAATAGAAAATGTATTTATTTAGGCAGGAGCCTTAGTGAGATCTGGATTGCCAGAGAATATCTTATATTTGGAAAAAAATACAAAATTATACGTGAGATCATTTGAAGACCTATGTGAAGAACTGAAGCAAGACTATGAAGTGTGATGTAACAAAAAATTATTGGGTTAAGATCTGGAGCTTTTATGTTTACAGTATTATTGTAAACCTAATCTACTGAAACTAAATTGATTCATAGGATGGATATCTGGTCATGCTTAATTGTATTAGTTCTCACCTTTCCTTCTCGTTTTGGACTCAGAGGTGGGAAGAAACAAGAATTTTGATGTGCTTGGTGCTCTCGCCCAAGCACTGAAGCACTTTACAAGGGAACAAAGGTTTGTGCTTTTGAAGTGACCTCACAGTGGATCTAACAATGTACCAGTTAAATCTTATTCCAGAATGCAATTATTTCATTGTTAAAATGAAGCACAGTGAGTTAGCTGCTGTTAGCAGCTGAAAGAATAGCATCACTGATTTGGAGAACTTAGAGAATTCTTCAGACATCCACCAAAAAATCAGAAGGCCAGCACCATGAGCAATGAGGTCACGATCTTTAAGGTGACTACTCTAGTAATATGTTTTCTGTGTGTGTCCTGTCTCTCTAACTCTTTAAACTTTTATCATATAGTTAAAAACATCTACATTATTTATATATTTCTATGGAGCAGTATACATTTCTTTATTCATCTGATTTCACAATCCCTTTTGGATTAAAAAAGGCATGAGAAACAAACAGCATACTTTTGAGTTGTCATGTAATTTGTTTAGTTACGTATCTTTTTTACCTTTGTGAAGGGATTTGATATTTTTATTTATATTTTTCTTTAAATGTCCCCTTCTTATTCTTTGGAATATGAGGCCAGCATTCTTTAAGATATTACGTCTTTGAATCTGAAGTCTTAATCTGATGTGATTTAGTTTCTACATAGTTTATACATGTACATCACTATATTTCTAGATACCTAATTTAAAAAAAATTTAAGTTTATTTATTTACTGGAGAGAGAGAGACAGAGACAGAGAGGGTGGGGGGAAGGGCAGAGGGAGAGGAAAAGAGAGAGAATCCCAAGCAGGCTCTGCACTGTCAGCACCGAGCCCGACGTGGGGCTCAAACTCACAAACCGTGAGCTCATGAACTGAGCCGAAACCAAGAGTTGGATGCTTAACCGACTGGGCCACCCAGGCCCCAATACCTAATTTTTGAAACTGATTTTGTTTGCTGCTGTATAAAACATTTAATTGGATTTATACTACTAATGAACAAAGACACTGAGGACTTTTTATTGTGTTTCTCTGTTTCTTTTTTTTTCTTTATTTTTTTCAATGTTTCTTTTTTTTTTAATGGCACCTTTCTTGCCCCAGAAGAGTCTATATTTCAGAACATACGGTCTGCCAACTTTGTTCCATTTCACTGCTGCACTGATACTTCATTGTGATGCTATATTGGGAGAATTCATATATATTGAACAGGGTCTGCCCAGAGTGTGTGAGATGAGCCGACAACAATAGCATATGACCAATGATGAATTAGAGAGAAGACAGCAAAAACAGAACTTAGGGAACTAGAAATAAGATTAAAATACAAAATGCAAGTACACACCTGAGAAATTAGTTTTAGTTCAGCAGGACTATCGTTTGATTTTCATAAAGCAGACTCTGGATGCTGTCAACTCTAAGTCTTTACTGGCAACAGAATTTTCTACAACCGATAGTATTATATGCATTGGAAAAACATCATTAGTCACAATTAGTTATCAACAAACCGTGAGTTCTTTGATGGCAGCATCTCAGTCTATTCTTTGAATAATCTGAAATATTGAATGATCTATTAAAAACCACTTCCTCAACCCTAGTAGATATTATTGTTCATGAACTGGGATGTCCTCGGCATTAGAGAGTTCAGCGTTGCAGAAGGGAAGGCAGACAGTAAGCCAGGAGCCACAGATCATTATGACCCGGTCTCAAAAAGTTTGCATTTATACAATTCATCAATAAAAAATTTTAAGGCATGCTCCCCACTATATGTATTTTTATTCATAAATGTTTTATGCATACCTCGATTAATGCTTACTATCTCAAGTTACAATTCATGCTAAAAGAAAGGTTCATTTTCAATGACTTTTGTTATAAATCCACCTTCAAATAGTATTCTTAGTTATTTCAATTTTTGGTCTGATTTCCTTAGATAATAAAATTATCTTAGCAAATGATTTTTAATGTGAGCTCTGCCATTTTTTTGCTCACATGTGCTTGCATTATGGCCTCATGTTTAACCCATGGTTTCTTGGCAGAAACTTTTAAAAGCCACCCTTTAAAGGCTTACTTCAGAATTTTAACTTGATAACATGATCTGTAAATCTAATTATCTGGGCACACACCAGATTGCCATGGGTCCTCTGGTACAGTCCCTGCAAGACGAACCCCCTTAGCAAACCTTCATAGGACACAGCAGGCACAGACCCATGTTGCAAAAATCTCTTACATATACAGATAACTTTTGTGGTTCCTCCCAAACTCATGTGCAACGCTCTTCTATGTAACACCACTATTCACTAAGGAACCACCTAAAAGATCAGCACACAGACCTGCATTTTCCATTTGAAAAAGTCTGTGAAGAAAAATGCCAATGAATAATTTGATGAAAAAAAATTTAAGGTAAGACAATTAACAAAACACAGAGTTTGAATGTGGAAAGAGCTAAAATTTGTCCATATGGGGGAAAATAATCAGTCCACCAAAATACAGAACACAGATACTATAGTAGTAGAAAGATGTAAGAAGAGAAAGACATTGAAATGAGGTTAATGGAAAGTTTGTGAATCTTTTTGTTTCTTAATTTTGAATCTTTATGAATTTTTTTTTTGGTGGGGGTGTAAAACATTTAAGTTCTACTCTCTTAGCAAATTTCAGTTATATAATGCAGTGTTATCCATTATAGTCACCATGTTTTACATTAGATCCTCAGAACTTATTCATCTTACAGCTAAAAGTTTGTACCCTTTTATCAACTTCTACATATTTCCCCCAGCCTCTGGCAACTGGCACCACTTTCCTACTCTGTGCTTTTGTGAGTTTAACCTTTTTTAAAAAAATTCCACATATAAATGATACGATGCAGTATTTGAATTTTCTTTCTCAGACTGACTTATTTCAATTTGCACTGCCCTCAAGTTCCATCCGTGTTGTTGCAAAAATGGATTTCCTTCTTTCTCATGGCTAAATAATATTCCATTGTTATATATATATATGTGTGTGTATATATATACACACATATATGTATATATATATGTATATATATACACATATATGTGTATATATATACACATATATGTGTATACATATATATACATACACACACACATATACAATGATATATACATATATAATGATATATATATTATGATATATATGTGATATATATGTATACAATGATATATATATAATGATATATATGTTATATATAATGATATATATGTGATATGTATGTATATATACAATATCACATATATATATCATACATCTTATTTATCCATTGATATCTGTTGATGGACAGTTAGGTTATTTTCATGTCTTGGCTACTGTGAATAATGCTGCAGTGAACATGGGAATGCAGATATCTTTTCAAGATTGTATTTTCATTTCTTTGCATATATATCCAGAAGTAGGATTGCTGGATGGTATAGTAGTTCTATTTTTAATTTTTTGAGGAAACTCCATACTGTTTTCCATAGTGGCTGCACCAGTTTGCATTCCCACCAGCGCACAAGTGTTCCCTTTTTCTCCACATCCTTGCTGACGCTTGTCTCTTGTCTCTTTGGTGCTGCAGTTCTAACAGGTGTGAGATGATATTGTGACCTTGATTTGTTTTTCCCTGGTTAGTGATGTCAAGCACCTCAACATGTCTTCTTTGGAAAAATGTCTGTTCACTTCCTCTGTCCATTTTTCAATTGGACGATTTGAAGCTTTTTGCTATTGAGTTTCATGACTTCTTTATGTATTTTGGATATTAACCCTTTATCAGATATACAATTTGCAAATTGGTTGCCTTTTCATTTTGGTGATGGTTTCCTTTACTGGACAAAAACTCTACAGTTTGATGTAGTCTCACTTGTTCATTTTTGCTTTTGCTTCTTTGCTTTGTGTGTCAAATCCAAAAAATCATTGCCAAGACTTAGTCAATTACTGTATAATTTCTGTACAGTTTTGGTTTATTTTGTTACCACACAGTGAATCCTTAACTCTAAGCAACAGTTTACAAATGAGTTTGATTGTTTAATCCCAATCTACTAATGATTTGAAATAAGTAAACATATATATTTATTTAGAATCTATTAATGATAATGGATCATTAAAATCAACTCTCTAAAGAAAATTCATACACATTAAGAGTTCTCAGGAGTGTCACCTAAATGTGATTCCCTTTTGAAAAACAGAGAGCAAACCATAATAAGCAAAATAACATTTTAAAGTAACTTCTGCACTGTTAATTATTTCAACCAATAAAAAGTTGCTCCTAGGGGTGCCTGGGTGGCTCAGTCAGTTAAGTGTCTGACTTTTGATTTCGGCTCAGGTCACAGTCTCACGGTTCAGAAGTTCAAGTCCTATGTCAGGCTCTGCACTGATAGTGTGGAACCTGCTTGGGATTCTCTCTCCCTATCTCTCTGCTCCTCCTCCAGTCATGCTTGCTTTTTCTCAAAATACATAAAAAAATAAATAAAAATTAAAAAATAAAAAGTTGCTTCTAGTCATCAAACTTTGATATAACAAAGAATAATAATAGTATAAATAATGTGATGCAAGTTAAGAGGAAAAAAAGGATACTCCATTTACTGAAAGTCATTTAACTTGTCATGCAGACAACTTCCTGAAACACATGTTCAGATAAGAATTAAGACACTGAAACATATAACAGTTACTAATTCTTAATATATAAATAAAACAGAGTTTATATTAAAAGTCATCCAAGAAATGCAGATTCATATTGCTTCCTAGAAATTTCTTTTGATATAATTGGCAAAATGAAGAAATGTAAAAACATCCTAGCTTTGTATGTGTATCTTTTAGTTGCCTAGAGAATGCAAACATATTTTAAAACCCAGAAATGATATGGATCTAATTTCTGTTTTACTGTCTTGCTAAATTAAGTGGCTATAGATAACATGCAGAATATACCTTTTTTTAAAACTGAGAACATAAAGTATTTATAACAGTTACTTTTATTTAAACAGAAAGACATAGGCATTTATGTGATTCCTCAGGCCAGCACTGTTTTGATGTGACAAAGAAATAATCATCAAAATGCAGCTCCTTAAGTAAGTGTCTGATTTCACACTTTAGGAAATGTGCTATCTTTCTGGTTGAGCCGGCAAGAATTGAGAAAGATTAAGAAAGTGTTTAAAGATGTTCATTAAAAAGTAGTTATAAAAATGTGAAAGAGACACAGCACCAAGCATGCCAAACAGAGTAAAACTGTCATCAAAAAGATTCAACAGCTATGAAAAGAGTTCTTCAAAATCTGCCACATTTTTTTCCAGATAAGAAAATCTATCAATTCCAAATGTCCACATTAGTCATGCATAAAGGCACCAACGTTTCACAGAAAACAAACAAATCTATCCCAACGAACCCTTGCTGTTTATCACATTCACCAGAGAGGCTAGAAAAAGTCGAGGTAAGTTTTAGTTCTTAGTGAAGTTTTTAGTCCTAAGGTGTTTTTCCAGAACGTGAACATTATAGCTATTTGGTTCTCCTTAAATTTTTTTCATCGCAATTTTTATCATTCTACTTTTATTTTTTTCAATGCATTGTTTTAAAAATTACGGAAGTACTACATACTCATATTAATTTGCGAAATAATACAAGATATATAAAGAAAAGGTTACAATTCTTTTTTCCTCCTCCAAAATCTCTATGTTTATTGTCCTGGGAAATGTGCTAATAGCCTGATGTGTTTTCTGCACCATGGTTTTCCCTCCTCATAAATACTTATAAACTTTTATATACATGGATACTCATTTTTTATTTTTTGTTCTTATTGCACTTGAATTTTTAGAAACCAAAACAATAGCTCTGAAATTTGCTTTTTAATTAATTAACTTATTTATTAGAGAGAAAGAGAGTGCATACATGAGGGCGCAAAAGCAGGGGAGGGGCAGAGGGAGGGGGAGAGAGAATCTTAGGCAGGTTCCATGCCCAGTGCAGAGCCTGACTTGGAGCTCAATCTTACAACCCTGGTATTAAGACCCAAGCTGAAATTAAGAGTCAGAGGCCTAACTGACTGAGCCACCCAGGTACCCCTGAAATTTGCTTTTTTTTAAAAAAAATGTTTATTTATATTTGAGACAGAGAAAAACAGATGGTAAGCAGGGGAGGGGCAGAGAGAGAGAGGGAGACACAGAATTTGAAAGAGGTTCCAGGCTCCAAAGCCATCAGCACAGAGCCCGATGAGGGGCTCAAACTCACAAACCATGAGACTGTGACCTGAGCAGAAGTCAGAGGCGTAACCAACTGAGCCACCTAGGCACCCTTGAAATATGCTTTTTAAATTGAACTACATGTCCCTACCATTCAGATCAATATAGTTGATGATTAGCACCATTATTTTAATAGCTATATAGTATCTATAGTATGGTTAATCATTTGTGTGTGATTGTGTGTGTGTATGTGTAGGTGTGGGTGTGGGTGTAGGATATTCAAGGATCTCCCCTCCCCTATATTTTCCCACTACCAACAATGCTGAAACAAATATTGAACATGTATCTTTATGCTTTTATTTCTATGAAACATATTGTCAAAAATGAATTGGCGAAGTCCAAGGATGAATGTATTGTTACTTTTAAAATTATTTAAAACTTAATATCCAAAATGATCTTGTAATTTACACTTGGGACACTTAATTTGCATCTTTCTATCAGTAAGATGGAGAAATATTTTATGCTTATAGATCTTTTGGAATATTGTTTTCACGAATCACTATTATCTATGATAGCCAGTACTTAATATTGTCTGTGAATTTTAGACATTCTGGGGAGCATACAATAATGTATTAATTTCTTAGCTCTTAGAGTCCCCCAATTCTTTATTACTTTGTGACGTCTTCTGAAAAAGTTAGTCAACTGAAATTCTTACTCATTAATTCATTATTTGGCTATTCATCCCCTCTGATGAACCCTTTAGTTAAACAATTTTATTTTTCACTCTCAGTATTTCCAATTGGATATTTTATGTAACTGTTTGCTCCTACTTCATGGCTATCACTGTTATAAAGAGAATCTTTATTCTCTTACAGCAGTTCACGGACAACAGGCAGGTGTCCCGCCCTGGGAGCCAGTTCTGTGGAGGTCTCTGCTCTCGCACTTTTTGAACCCACAGTTGATTGTTCACAGGAATTTCTCTCAGACACTTAAGTCTCATTTGCATAACATAAGACAGTTTTCCTCTGTTTCAATTTGTTCCAAAAATGGTTTCTAATGAACTCTAAGCTGTAACCACTTTTTATTCTGAATAATCTTTAAAATCCACATTTCTCATAAAATCTCAAACTTATAATTAAAAAATCATTTACTCAGGGATAATCACTAAATATACACTCAACCTCTTTACTACCTTCTTTAATTCTGTCAGGTAGATTTTATAATCATCCCAAACTAGCATTGAGGGCTGTCATTTAAGGCTAATATGTCTTCCTCAAATAGAGTATTATTTTCTAAAACATACTGAGAATATGATACATTATTTAAGAGGTTTTGTAAGAGCTTAAATATCTAATGATTCATTTATGAGGCAAAATGTCATCGAACAAAAAAATGACACCCACCTCACATGCAAGCATTTATGGAGAATTTATTCCCTGTAATTCTGAGATAATTTAGGCATTTAGATTATTTCAGCAATTTTCCCATAAGTGCAGCTTTTGTTATGTCTCCTAGGTCAGTTTTATTTTTAGTTTCTCTTTGACTCGAGCTACGTATAAGTGATTCTTAATTTCCAATATTACACCCTTTATTGTTAATTTCTAATTTATTAGATTATCTATCATTAGAATAAACACAAGTGGGTTTTTTTTGCTCCCACAAACAAACAAACAAACAAACAAGCAACTAGTAAACCCTTACCCTCCTAGTAGCCATGTGGGAGAAGTCTCTCTCCTCCAGGTTCTTTCTACATGCCAACTGCTTTCTCTCCCAACTGCCAAGGCTGGGGAGAGTTCAGGCCAGTAGCACAGCGTCCCTCCAGTTCTAACAGCGCTGGCATGAACCAACAGTGCCACCAAGAGCAAGCCCAGGCATAGGCATTTTGCAAAGGAACCAACAGGATTCTGCCACTTGAAGTACTCGTGTAAGATTTGTGCCCAGTTTCTAAGCAGTCGTCTTCTCTGCCAATAATTTCTTGGCTCCTGCCTGGTACCAAAGAGAATGAAGTCCTATAGCCCCCTGGATCTCAGAAAGAGCCTGCTATATCCCCTCCAGGTGAGGGCAGCATGCCTCTCAGTATTTTGTAAATGCCCGGAGAGAGAGAGAAGGGAGGACGATGGCACCTAGGAGTGTGGCCAAAATGCCATCCTCCTGGAATTTCTCCAGTTGTCAGTCTAGAAAATCTAAATCAAATGTTTGAGTAGCAATCTTAAACATAGACGAAATGATCACATTGTCTCTGGTAGAGATCTACATGAATGTTACAGGTATGTTTTTTGAAATATTAATAGGTGATAAGTCAAGTACAGCAAGATTACCTAAATAAATGCATTTGGAAAACAATTATATCTGAAAAGTTTCTTTCCTGCAAGATTTGTAAGAGGCTTGAATATGAAAATTTTCAGCACATTTATTGCTGTCAGAGGTAGAGTTCATGGTGTTTCTGATTATTTTGATGTATTGTTATTTTTTTTTTGTCATATTGTTATTGTGGCTGCTCATGGCATTGTTTTAACACCATTTCCAAGACTGTATTTCTACAAAACATACTTTGGAAAAAGTTGGCCTTTACTTTTCCTCCAAAAAATTACTGAATATATTATTATTTTAATTTTCAAGAGGGTTATTATACAATTATAATTTTAGTACAATTACACAATTTTAAGTATTGAAATAACTTATGTATTTGATAAAAGTAATCAACCACAAATTATTTCCACAAATTATTTCACAATTTTAATAGTCAAACTATAAAATAGGGGATAGAATACAGAATTAGCCTGTCTCCCATCCTAAAATCCAGTCTGACTCCCCGGAAGTTAACACACAAACACACACACACACACACACACGCACACACACACACACACACATGCACACAGATTTTCTAATGAAGTGTTTTTAAACATTTATACAAATAGGCCCATATCCTAATCCCTGTTTGGGTCATTTTCAGAATACTCTTTTTTCTTAAGTTTATTTATTTATTTATTTTGAGATAGAGAGTGTAAGTGGGGGAGGGGCAGAGAGAGAGGGGGAGAGAGAATCCCAAGCAGGCTCTGCTCTGTATAGAGTCGGCAGAGGGGCTTAATCCCAGGACTGCTAAATCACTGCCTGAGCCAGTATCAAGAGTCTGTCACTCAACCAACTAAGCCACCTGGGCGCACCCAAAAACAGCCTTAATTGTACCTTTGGATATCTCTGCATTAACTGCACACCACTCACTTTTAATAACTTTATAATATTCCATTATATGGGTACGCTTAATTACTCCTCTATTGAAAGGCTTTTAGATTATTCCAGTTTTTCACAATTATAAACAAAACAGAAATGAATAATCCTGTAGATGATTTAGATACACTAAACAGTATAAATTTTTTATAGGCTAGATTTCTAGAAACGGAATTCCTGTGCTAAATATCAAGCATATTTTTAATTAAAAATTATCTTTGAAAGCAATTATAGCAATATAAACTTCTAACCGTGTAGGAGACTGTGTGTTTATTCACATTCTTGCCAGGAATTCTCACATTTTAAAATTATTGCTAATTAATCTGATCCCTGGAAATATGGAAACACTTAAAATGATGAGTAAGGCTGGGGATCTTATCGCAGCAATACGGTGTTTTCAGTTCCTTATTTGTGAACTCTTGATTTTGTACATTATTCTAATAAAATTTTAGAGTTTCTTATTTATTTGTGAAAGATTTTCTCTATTAAGGAAATCGGATTTTTTTTTTTTACTCTGTTGTATAATATAAATATTTCCCAAGTTTGTTTTTGTGGTTGTGTTGTTTTTATTTTGTTTATGATGTCCTTACTGCAAAGACGTTTTAACATTTATAAATCAAATGTATCTACTTCTATGGCCTTTGGGTTTTGAGTCTTGTATAAAAAGGCATTTCCTATCAAAGGTTAAAAAAAGAAATCATTTAATTTTTGTATACTTTAATATTTGTATGTGTATGTGTCTGTGTGTGTTTACATGTTTGATCATTAGAATTTTATTTTGGTATAAACTATTATGTAGAAATCCATTTGATGAGCCTCGAAATGACTGTGAACTCAACACCTTGTCTAAACCCTTATGACAGACCCTGAACCATGGGCACCCAGGTAAACTCCTCCTGAATTCCAGACCCACAGAATCTGTGAGATCATAAGTATTTATTTTTAAAAATTTTTACGTTTTGGAGTAATTTGCTCTGTAGCCATAGATAACTGACAATATTCATTTAATCAATTTTTATTTAAGTTTTTTTAAAAGTCAAGATGGGATGGTGAATTTTGCCAAATGGCCTTATTTTTTTGGCCATTCAACTTATTAATATGATGAATTATATTAGCAGATTTTTTTTTAATTTTTTTTTCAACGTTTATTTATTTTTGGGACAGAGAGAGACAGAGCATGAACGGGGGAGGAGCAGAGAGAGAGGGAGACACAGAATCGGAAACAGGCTCCAGGCTCTGAGCCATCAGCCCAGAGCCTGACGCGGGGCTCGAACTCCCGGACCGCGAGATCGTGACCTGGCTGAAGTCGGACGCTTAACCGACTGCGCCACCCAGGCGCCCCTAGCAGATTTTTAAATAATGTATCATCCTTATGTTCCTGGAACAAGCTCCATTTTAAAAATATTAGTCTTTAGATACACTGCAGGATTATATATATGTGATTTGCTTGAGGTTTTACATTAACATTCATAAATGATGTATCTATATATGTTTTGACTGTCAAAAGTTTTGGCAGTCTACCCTTGGAAAAAAGTTTAAAGTATTGGAATTTTCCATTCCTTCAAAGTGTAATTGACTTCACCTGTGACTCCACTCAGGAATGGTGTGTTTTCAAAGTGAATATTTGAAAATCCTCTCAATTCTTTACTATAATTGTGTTTAGATTTCATATTTCACCTATGGCAAAATGTCGTGTTTTTTTTTTTTAGAAAACTACATGACATCTGTGTTTTAGTAACTGAATAGAGTTGTGCAAAAGACTTTTATATTTCTTTCACATTTCTAGCCATCCCTGGTCATTTCCCCATGTTTAGCTCTCGACCCTAAACTGATGCGAGCTGGAGGTAAACACCTCCACTTCCTGCTCACGCAGGTGGGACAACTCTCATGTATGATCTATGGTCTGTCATTATCCCTAGCTGGACAGAGCCCTGTTGTCCAGAGCACAAATCGATTCCATATTGTATGACATTCCGTCTGGTGATTTTTTGTATCACCTCCCAAGGAAGCTACTTGGACTGAAAGCCTAGTCCCACTGTCGAAACCCTGGTGAAAAGAAATGTAGACACCCACCCCAGAGACTCTTCCAGCAGCGCCATAGCAAAAGTTGTTAAAGCTTTATTACCATTAATTGTGAGTCTTATTCTTTTTTCCCAAGGTCAGAAGAGAGAGAAATTAGACGTTGTGGGAGGAGAGTCAACGATGAGAAGAAAGCTCCTTTGTAGGGATACTATTTTCAAATTCAATGAACAAAGCATTAGCTCACAAATAGCACTGCTCACCATTTCATGATTTATTGTGATTGCTTTTTTGAAAAATTTTTTGAACGTTTATTTAATTTTGAGAGAGACAAAGAATCCAAAGCAGGCTCCAGGCTCTGAGCTATCAGCACAGAGCCTGACGCAGGGCTCAAACCCACGAACCACAAAAGATCATGACCTGAGCCGAAGTCAGCCACTTAACTGACTGAGCCACCCGGGTGCCCTGAGATTCATTATGATTATTGAGTAACAAAGATTTTCTATATTGGTATAAAATATTATATTATGTTTTAAAAAAGAACAATTGCTAAAGAAAACTAAAGCCGTCATAATTCTAATTTGCCCTTCTTGATTGACTTTATAGAAAATCTGCATTGGCCTACACTTTATCTTCAGAATCTAAAGTAATGTTCTACAACTTGAAGAGCTTTATAATTTCTCACAACAACTTGGGATTTACAATTCTCTATACCGTACGGGCTTATTTCAAATAATGAAAACTGATGCCAAAGAAAATCCAATAGAATCTTAGTATTTAAAAAAGCAGTCACAGTACCCCAAAAGGACAGACATTGAAGAAATACTTATTAATCTGTTGCTTATATAATAGAACTAATTGATCCTTAGAAGATGAAACTCTCTTGTGATTTACCATAACCTTAGTTATATCAGAGGACTGCAATGGTCACTACTGGTTGTAAGACACAGGGCATTTGTGACAGCCCATCTCTTCCAATTATGGTATTGGCTGAAGAAGATTCAGAGCAGTACTTAAGTTTTCAGATGAGCAAACCTTATTCTTTCTGATAATGACAAGCTCGCTGCTCCTAACATTCATACCTCAAACACATTGATACTCTCTTACAGGGAGCTGATTATCTCAGGAAGGCCAAACATTTCTGGTCTATTTCAAGTGGGTGTTTACACGAAACAAATTTTTTGATGCATATTCCCCGAGAAGTGATTCACTTTTTCCATGATCATTTAACCACACTTTTTGATGTCATCTTATTCTTAGTTATGTCCCTCTCCTCCATCCAAATTCACACCTCTCAAGGAAGCTTGTGGATTTTGAAGATTTACTTAGCCTAAAAATTCATATAAAGAATGCCCTTGTGAGCATCTGTTTTTATTAATCTGGATTCAATTCATGTTTGTTCTCTATAGGCTTATAATTTCACTCTCATAAGATAACAACAGGCAATTTTACAGGAAAAATAATATAATTCTTTTTACTCATATTCTTTAATAAAACCTACATATGTAAGAGGAAATACATTTTGAGCGGGCTTTGAACACTGCTATTTTTATTAATGTAGATTTTTCCTTTGGAAAGTTGACCTATTATTTGCAAAAGTGTAATTCAGAAAAAAAAAAAAACTTCTAGTAAAGTAGGGCTAAAAATTATTGTTAATAGGCCTATTTTTCTTCCTTTGCTCTTTAAAAATATGGCCTCAATTAATGAAAGCTTGCAGAAAGAAAATTTAAAGAAGTTCAGTAATTACATTCTCTATGTCATCTTTTTAACTAAATTGTATTCTGTTATGAAAATTAACTGTGGTGTTTAATGTATTTTTTTCTCTAGATAATGTTCTAAGAAAGTAAGTTTCCAGAGAAAACTTTCAAATGTGATGGCAAACATAATGAGCTATTACCTACAGATAGAGATTTGGTGAAACAAATACAAAATTGTATACAAAATGGTGAAATAAGTAAAATTTGCCATGAACACTCATATACCACTTATTCTCTTGAAGGTAGGAGAGAGGGGACCTTGACCACTGTCCCAGAGCCTTGGATAAGTACCAAATCCATCCCCAATGTGGTCTGGGAAGATACCCGAAACAAAACAGGACTGGAAATGCCAAGTGCACATTTCACAAGTGAGTCAAGACACAAAATGACAGGTAATTGCTCAACTTCCACAAACAGAGTCCAAATTAGAAAAATTATGGGTCATGTTGCAATTCTGATAGTAAAACCAGTCATATCCAGGAAGTCACAGACATTATTATTGATTGACCTTCTATGAGTCAAGGAAGTTAACTGCAGTATTTTTTCATTAATATAATACGAAAACATATTTAACTCTATAAGGCCATATTACAGGGTGACTTTTTTTTAATTTTTTTAACATTTATTCATTTTTTTTTTTTTTTTGAGAGACAGAGAGACAGCACAAGCAGGGGAGGGGCAGAGAGAGGGGGAGACACAGAATCCGAAGCAGGTTCCAGGCTCCGAGCTGTCAGCACAGAGCCCGATATGGGGCTCGAACTCATGAAATGCAAGATCATGACCTGAGCCGAAGTTGGACGCTCAACCAACTGAGCCACCCAGGCGCCCCGAGTGACTTTTAAAATCTAGTTCATATTCAGTCTCCTCTAGGAAGCTTCCACATTGTTCCCCTCAACTCAGTCCAGGATGGATGTCCTTCCCACATCCTTCTGTAGTTCCCTTTTTCTATACTTTCCCTACTTTGATTGCCTTATTTCTTGCCTGTCTCCTCCAGTGAATTCTATGCCCTTCGAATATAGAAATCATACTCAGGCATCTTTGTGACCTAAGATTATATTATTGCCTCAAATAAGATAAGGTCCCATTCTGTGCTTATTTTCTAAATGAATGAGTGAATGACAATTCACTGCTCCAAGACCCTGTTACTACTGTCTACCCTGATAAGCTGCTCACAGCTTATTCTCAACTAATCAAGATTTTAACTGATATAGGTTGCCATGTTTTTCCTTTAAAGGGTATCTGAATTTTCCCTGGGGACACATTAGAATCTAAAGAAAATCTGGTAACAAACTTTCAAGAATTGTAATATTCAACTGGGAGGTACTATTTTAAACAGAGACATTCTATATAATCATATTATGTAGACAGCCGGTGCCATCACTTTGTAAAACTAGCCTAGCTTTGTTGTTATATAGAAATGTACAGATATGTATATTTGGAAAGAGAACCAATGAGTCTGATGGATGCTAAGAGCCATAGAACTATACTCCTGCAATTGAACCTGACTAGATAAAACTTCCTTTTGGTTTTCTTGGTAAGGCCTGTGGTATGAGATGCAGTGAAAGAAAAGAGGGAAAATACCCTGTGTTGGCTGCAATGGTACAGTGGCTAGTTGTGCCCTTAGTAAGCATGTGCCTACTGGCTGCTGAGACATCTACTTTTTGCTATTTTGCTTCTCACCTGGTAATGATTCCAAACGTATGATATTTGAAAAAGACATAAATCATTAGTTCCCAGTTAGAACAATTCTAAAGCAAGCAATGTGTTTGGCATTTTCAGAAATGCTTTATTGGAACGATCAAGGAGTTGAAAGGCTGGAGTTAGGTATAATGATCATTTCCCTTAAACAGAAGAAGGTCATGATGAAAGTTGCTTTTTATCAGTAATTAGAGTTCTATAGCAGCAACATGTCCTAATTATGATATTTAGACCATTAGCAGATGAACAATGTTATTTAGATTCTGCTACGGAAAATCACCCCAGGCCATGTGGCATCTTATGGAATGATTGAGTATAATGCTATTTGTGGTCTACATCTCACGCACTTACCCAACCCGCCTCACATACACACTCCATCTGGACTCATTTATTAAGGGCACTTTTGTGTTCAACACAGAACCTGAGAAGTGGCACCTCAATCGGCTTGGAGATGAAAACAAACATCCCTGTGCCTTATTAAATTTTGCACAACATGGAAAACATTATGAATGGTGAGATAGAGTGAAACTTCAGTATATAACGAGCAACAAACATTTATGAATGACCACAGTCTCGTTTGAATTATACTTTCAGAAACACAGGCAAGGAAATCAGGAGGATCCAGAATCAGAAATTAGAAAAATATAGAAGTTGTTTCAAAATGATTTGCCCAGCATATTTTTTTAGGCTAACTCATCAGACATATTCACTCATCATTCATATTCAGGGTCATGCATTATACGAGGCATTAAGAATAGGAAGAATCCTTCCCAAAAGATGCTTTTGCTTAGAAGACTCTGAAATGTTAAGACAAAAAATTCTGTCCAGTGGACTGTGAAATGGATTGTTGGTACAGTTTCCTGGACAGTTTTGCACTTTTTCAGAGTGAGAAGGAAATAACACTGGTTTGATGTTCCCACAGACACAGCTGGGTGGGTGTTAAGCAGCATGGAATTTCCCTGGTTTAACTTGTGCTGTTAGTCTGGCTTGGCTTGCCCTGGGCTGGCAATCTAGTGTCACTTGACCCAAGCAGAAGCTCAATCACTTTGGTCACAGGACAACAGTACTTTAGAGTTTAAGAGCTCTTTTGTTTCAGGAAATTTTCCCAATTATTCAATCTAAGGTTTCATTTGTTTAATGACTTCCTCATTTTACCATCTAATGTGCTTCCCCATGCCTTCATCTTTTTGCCTTTTTATTTTGTTTAGTTATTCTTTGGTCTAGCTATGGTTAATTTAATCTTTCCTCCTAAGTCAATGCCTCTAACCCCTGGAGGCACAAGGCCAAAGGCCAAATGACTTTAACTGCCAATATATAAAAACTCTCAAAGGTTGGTGAGGTGAGTGTCATTACTGAAGACGTGTAAGTGGTGGGGCGGGAATGTCTATACCGTAAGGCATAGTAAAGTGTCAACTCGGAGTTGCAATCATTCAATATGAAGTCCTTTTATTGGGGGTAGTAGAGCTTTTAAAGGTTTTTCCTTTCGTGTTTATTTAGGCATTTTGTCCCATTAATTGGGTGGGAGGGATTGAGGAGTTTATAGGAACAAGTTCAACGAGCACAAAGCAGAGTTACCCTGGGTGATGTGTGGCCGGCCACTTGGAGCTCTAAGAGGGAATGTGTTTTGTGGGAAATACTTAAACACATTTCTATAAAATGTTTAACAGAATTTGTGCACAATATAGTAATACTTTAAAAGTTTTACTAAGCAGCTTAATTCCTAACCTGTAGTACGACAAACATATAGAGCAGTGGAAGAAATCTCACAGGCTTTAAACATGTCGATATGTGCCCATTGCTCCTTTGTCAAATATGTGATTTTCTTTTCGTCAGAATCAATGCCAGATGCATTAGAGTACTCAATAAATGTTAGTTAAATGGCATAATTTTTCTTTATATTCATCACAATTTTCTTTATTTCATTATTTGTGTTTTTTTTTATTCCATGAACTCTAATCTTATTTTGTCAGTCCTCTTTCCTCTAAGTTTTAATTTTAAGCTTTCTTTACATTTTTCTCTAATATCTTCAGGTTTTGTTGTCAGAATTTACACTTTGTACTCCCTCTGTCACTTATTCACGTTTGTCTTTGTTCCATTTTGGACATTTTTTTTTCTTTATAATTCCTTGCCACTGCGTGTTGCCTCTGCAAGTGAGCTTGCACCAATTTTCATTTTAAACAGCTTAGGGGCTTCTGCGTGGCTTAGTCAGTTGAGTGTCCGACTTCAGCTCAGGTCATGATCCCGTAGTTCATGGGTTCGAGGCCCACATAGGGCTCTGTACTGACAGCTTGGAGCCTGGAGCCTGATTTGGATTGTGTCTCCTTCTCTCTCTGTCCCTCCCCCACTCACACTCTGTCTCTCTGTCTCTCAAAAATAAATAGTAAAAAAAGAAAGAAAAAATGGGGGCTCCTGCCTGGGTGGCTCAGTCGTTTGAATGTCTGATTTTGGTTCAGGTCATGATCTCACAGTTCGTGGGTTTAAGCCCTGCGTCGGGCTCTGTGCTGACAGCTCAGAGCCTGGAGTCTGCTTCAGATTCTGTCTCCCTCTCTCTCTGCCCCTCTCCTGCTCATGCTCTGTCTCTCCCTCTCAAAAATAAATTAAAAATAAAGTCCTTAAAAATAAATAAATTTAAAAGACAGCTTAAAATTTTTCAGAGAATTATTCAAGCCCTGTTTTAAAATATGTTTCATAAAGTGGTTTTTACAGAAATCAGAGATTGAAAAATGTGTGGTATTAGCATAATATGTCACTTTTTTCATTCGACGAATACACAACTGTTTTGAAAATCCTAGTTCTTACCTTCAAGGCAATTTTTATTTTTTTATTTTGTTTTTAAGTTTATTTCTTTTTGAGAGAGAGAGAGTGCACAAGTGGGAGAGGGGCAGTGAGAGAAGAAGAGAGGATCTGAAGCTGGCTCTGCACTGACAACAGAGAGTCCGATGCAGGGCTTGAACTCACAAAGTTCAAGTGAGATCATGACTTAAGCCATAGTTGGACACTTAACCAAGTGAGTCACCCACGCACCCCTTAGACAATTTTCAAAGTCTTTTCAAAGGTATTTCATTACCTGGGAAGTAATTCTCATATTTTCATATTTTATAGTCTATCTAGCACATAGTACCCATTCAATAAATGAAAATTACTTTATTATCTGATATACTTTGAGTTCTAGGAAACCATTTTACATACAAAGGAGAACATAATATTGGGAAATAAGGTGGACTGTCTCCTCCTCTTTTGAGTCAATTTGTCTATCTTTTACACTAATAATCAGTTTCAGAGTATTTAGAGAAATTTGTTGGTCCCTTTACTATAGCCAAATGAACATCTACCAGCAAGTGCAAGAAAATTCTTCCACTGCTTCTATTAGGTTAAACTGCTTTAGATATTTGAGGATTGGTATTCATGGAAAATGCCATGTTATGAGATTTCTAAATATAGATGCACACAAATTGTTATTAAATATCTCCAAGCACCACAGGTTGAACTAGGTTATCACTCTCTGTGCTTTCAGATATCTTAACGATTGATTTGAAACGTCACATATTTCCTCTAGGGGTAGCAGCCACCAAAATAGTCAAAATTACTACACTGGCATGTCAGGTCCAGTCTGGCGGGAACACATAAACATGATCATCATTAGCAAATATGGGCCAGATGTTCATCCTCTAAGAATCTATGGGAATGATTACTTGTGTTATGGTGTATAGTCAGTCTTGACATGAAAAAAACAAACTTAATTTAGCATAGAAGAAAGTACAAAATTGCAAATGATCCTACTGCACCTCTGGAGAAAAGAAACGATATGAGATTTTCTTAAGTACAGTTGGTATTTTGGATATTGATAACCATTAAGCTGTCCAACAATAGTAATCTTTCCATCTGTTCCTAATTGTAACCCCTATTGTATCATCTGATCTACTTTATTACAATGGCCTAATTAAAAATTTTTCTAATATTTATTTATTGTAGAGACAGAGAGAGAGAGAAAGAGAGAGACAGAGCATGAACAGGAGAGGGGCAGAGAAAGAGAGGGAGACACAGAATCTGAAGCAGGCTTCAGGGTCTGAGTTGTCAGCACAGAGCCTGATGCGGGGGCTCGAGCTCACGAGCTGTGAGATCATGACCTGGGCCAAAGTCAGACGCTTAACCAACTGAGCCACCCAGGCACCCCTGGAATGGCCTAATTTGAAAGAGTGAGAACTTTTTTTCTTTGTTTTAACTTGGATATACCTCTTTTCTTTCAGTTACTCTAATTTCATCTACTAATTTTACTATGGGAGACAATCAATGGACAGTCAATTTCTTAACTATCCTTCCTTGTTTAAAAAATTACTATTTTTTTGTTTAATGACTATATTCTAGCATACCAACTGGCTTGAAGACAGAACTTCATTAATAACCTTAAAGAATATGTCACTTGTGATATTTTGGTCTACTTTGTTTTCTTCTCATTAGCATGAAGGCCAGATAAAACTTACTTTTTTTTTTTTTTAATAACAGCTCTGTTCATAGCTGGTACTTTTATCTTATGTTGTCATAGAAATAAAAGCTCAATATTATACATTAAAATATGGCTGCAAAATAAAAGAATATAGAAACTTCTCCTGCAGAAAGATTTTCAAATACTGTGCTTGAGTAGCAGACTATGGTGAATTATACCAGGTTATAGTGAAGTAGGTCATTGAGTTATGATTGCACAGCCATCAAATATTAATTTGGGGGCATTATTAAAAATTACTGTAAGGGCATGTACCAGATAATTTTTCATACATCTCAATTCCATGCGTAATCTTTCACTGGTATATTTGGAGCAAAGGTTTTCGGTGAAGCTGGATGTAGACTGTCTATACAAACCACACTGAAAAGAATTGAGACTCAGTTCAAGAGTGTATACTTTCAAAGTCATGCCATAATATGTTCATCAAAACCTATATAGTTGTGCTATATAGTCACAGTCTTAAAATGTATTCTACTAGAGTCATGTATGTAATGGCGTATCTGAAGATTGCTAAATGGACAGGATTGACCAAGCAATGTTCAATGACTTTGAAAGCATTTGATGGGGCACCTGGGTGGCTCAATTGGTTAAGCGTCCAACTTCAGCTCAGGTCATGATCTCGTGGTTCATGCGTTCGAGCCCTGCGTCGGGCTCTGTGCTGACAGTTCAGAGCCTGGAGCCTGCTTCAGATTCTGTGTCTCTCTCTCTCTCTGCCCCTCCCCTGCTTGTGCTCTGTCTCTCAAAAATAAATAAACATTTAAAAAAATTTAATAAAGCATTTGAAAGCATGTTTAAACGAGCTGATTATTATCTATGGAGCGTATGAGTTCTATGTGCATGAGTCACAGAGTCATGAACACTGGTGGATACCAAAATCGATATGATCACACCCCCTCATATAATGTCAAACTTCAGAATCCTGTAGCTAATGAATCAACATGTTTTACTTTTCTTAAGCATTTTTAGCCTGAAATTACATTGAAAGTTCTCTGGTGACAGTCTAATAATTACTTTTCACATTCCAATAATACAGTGCTTAAAAGTATTTTAAAACTAAGCACTTTGTACTTTAAATATACTTTATTGCTAATATATAGTTCTAAGCCTAATCAATCAAATATCTATCAATGTGTAATAATTACTTTTCACATTCCAATAATACAGTGCTTAAAAGTATTTTAAAACTAAGCACTTTGTACTTTAAATATACTTTATTGCTAATATATAGTTCTTAGCCTAATCAATCAAATATCTATCAATGTGTACTGTGCAAAGAGCATGTTGCCAAATTCCCCTGGGCTTATTTTTTTATGCACATCAGAGATTAAGTTTCTAGTCTATTGGAGCTCAAAAATTAGTCACAGGTCCTAATACCACTTAAATTAGTCACATTTAGGTGTGGAAGAAGGTTAATTGACAGACTAAACAATAGCACTGGCATAAACTTGAATTTCTTCTTTTAATCTTTATTAGAATAATGGTATTAAATATACTTGGATTTCTCTGATGAATTTATCTTGTGAATTTAAGTATATGTGCTGCCGAAGCAAGCACTATTTTGTGAATTTAAGGTTCTTAACAAATTAATAAAGCCACTCCTTCCTTTAACTCTTATCTCAACTCCTGATGTCCCAAAGAAATACCACTTAACTTCTGGTCTCACATTTCTCTCTAACTGGTGTCAGTATGGTTTTTGACACTTAGCCACTTACTGTGTTTTAATATGATTGTCAACTAACTTCATGCAGGTAACTCCTGATAACATCCTCTCACACACTACCGTGTATTTATTGGATGTTGGATATTTCTTTTTCATCTTCCTTACTTTCTTTTTGTAGCACCTAGTAAACTAATGTAAAAAACTACTATTTGAATTAAGAATACATTTTTATTGGGGTGCCTGGGTGGCGCATTTGGTTGAGCATCTGACTCTCGGTTTTGGCTCAGGTCGTGATCTCACAGTTTTGTGAGTTCGAGCCTTGCACTGGATCTGTACTGGCAATGCAGAGCCTGCTTGGGATTCTCTCTCTCTTTCTCCATCTGCCCCTCCCCTGCTTACGCTGTGTCTGTCTCTCTCAAAATAAATAAACTTAAAAAATATTTTTACAAAGATTAAATTTTATTTAACATATTAATGAATTCTCATAAACCAGTGAATTTCCATATATGTTTATACATATGTATGTACATGTGGATGTACATATACATATGTAAATAAGGTTTTCTGTGTGAGATAATTAAAGGATCAGAAAAGAGTATGCAAAAATACACATATTTACACACCTAGTAAAATGACCAAAATCCAGAACACTGAAACCACCAAATGTTAGCAAGAATGTGAGCAACAGAAATTCTCACTTATTGCTGGTAAGAATGCAAAATGGTATAGCCACTTTGGGAGACATTTTGGGGTTTCTTACAATCCAGCAATTGTGCTCTTTGGTATTTATCCAAAGGAATTGAAAACATGTTCACACAAAAACCTGCACTCAGATGTTTATAGCAGGTTTATGCATAATTGTCCAAACTTGAAAGCAACCAAGATGTCCTTTAGTAGGTGAATGGATACATGAACTGTGGTATATTCAGACAATGGGAATGGTATGTCCAGCACTAAAGGGAATGAGTTATCAAGCCACGAGAAGACATGAAGAAACCTTAAATGCATATTATTAAGTAAAAGAAGCCAGTATAAAAACGCTACACACTATATAGTTCCAATTATATGATGTCCTGGGAAGGCAAAGCTATGAAGACAATAAAAAGATCAGTGGTTGACAGGGGTGGAGCGAAGCAGGGAGAGAGATGAATAGGCAGAGCACAGAGGATTTTTCAGGTCAGTGAAAATATTAAAATAATGGGTATGTGTCATTATACATTTGTCCAAATCCATGGAACCTACAATATCTACAGTGAACCCTAAGGTAAACGACAGACTTTAGATGATAATGATGTGTCAATGTACTTACATAAGTATATACTTATATCTATCTATCATCTATCATCTGTCTATCTAATTAGTAGATAGCTTTATATATATAACTGTAAATAGATAGCACTATTTACCAAGGGAAATAAAAGTTCCATATTTATCATAGAGCTGAAAAAACTACTATTACCTATTTATTCTTGCTCAAGTCCTTCTCTCCAAATGCCTTCATTAAATGGGCTCTCATCTCATTGGGCTGAAGATAAGAAACAATTTTTGAACTATTTTCAAACAATTTGTCCATGTAAAATAGCTTATACATGTTTATTTTGAGTCCTTAATGATGGATATAATTAGAGGGGAGAAATTTTGCAATGATTCCTTGGAAGGAATACTGGTAGTTGTCAGTAGGTTCTAATCACATGCATGGCTTAAAGGAAATGATTGACAAAAATCTTCAAATCTTAGTTTAAGTCCAAATGGCTGGATTTTCATACAAACATACTAAAAGTCTATCCTTTGTCCAGTGTCCTCAGGGCTGCAACTGCCCAAACCAAACTGAAATTTGATTAGAAAGTTTGCCAGATTATCATGCTAGCTTGAGTTCACCAAGCCTTTGACCTGAGGAAAACTGGAATTCTGAAAATTGGAATAGGAACATACAGAAGGAAAACAGCCTCCCGTGGACAGTGAAATTGGCTCCTTTCCTGTAAATAGGTCTTAACTCTAAGATACTGACTTCCCTAGGTGGAAGGATCATGCCAGGTTCTCATGTCACCTCACATTGCTCCAGACCTATAATCAGAACTAGAATCAAGAATATTTGAGCAGAGAACCTACAAACAAAGCCCCTGGGATGATAAGATTTTGATAATTTATATAATTTATATGGATACAGATGTGGAGAATACGTGTAAGAATGGAATATGAAAATTCTAGACATAAGAGGGAAAGGAATAATTTTAGAACAGGTTGAACTAATCGATACAGATTCAGTCACCAAGTTGGTCCTTGATTCACTATGCTAGCTAGAGCAGTTGGGTGTGGTTCTTCTTTTCCTTTTCTTTCCGTTTTTTCCCTCCCAGTTTGGTTAACTTTACCCTGAACTCAAATTCTTCAGTATAATGTAGAGGAAAAGAATGTAGAGGCTCACAGATTAGTAAATGTTGGAGAGGAGTGAACACAGCAGACTGCTCAACTGCTCCCTAACCATCCTCTCTTGAGGGGCCAGCATGTATTCACTACTCCAAGGTTTTGAGAAATATCCCAGGGAGTGGAGTCCCAACATCTCTTAAAGGTGATGCTAGGGGCTGCACTCTGGAAGAAAGTGATGCTTGTGTGTGATACTGCACTTGAAAAGGGCTCCTTGATACATTGTGATACTAGATTCCAGGGTGTCAGAAGATAAGGAACGGAACATACCTGTTAGGTTGAGTCACAGTGACTCCAAAAAGCAGCAGTATCAGCAAAGGGATCAGAATGGTACGACCCATAAGGTACTTTGTGGTGGTATATTGATCATTGGGCCCCTGAAATGAACAAAGAACTGAATAAACCCTAGACTTAGTGAGTGGAGGCCTTACCTAAGTCACCAAAATTTATAATATTTCTTCACCCAACTTCCAGACATGGGTTAGTTCAAATATCTAGTGGTCCTCTGACCCAGAGAGGGATAGCAAATTTTGAGTTTGAACTCTGTTTTTATATTCTAAGTGTATACTTTGACTCTCCTTTTTAATGCTTTCCCAAAGGGATCTGTGTCTATTTACCAGAATAACTGTGTCTTTGGAAAAGACAGTGATCAATGACAACTATATATAAATTATATAATTTATTATAAGGAATTAGCTCATATGATTATGGATGCTGAGGCTGAGATCTAGAAAAGCCAGGGGTGGGGTGCCTGGGTGGCTCAGTCAGTTGAGCATCAGACTTCGACTCAGGTCATGATCTCACAGTTTGTGGATTCGAGCCCCGTGTTGGGCTCTGCACTGACTGCTCAGAACCTTCATCCTGCCTCAGATTCTGTGTCTCACACTCTGTCTCTCTCTCTTTCAAAAATAAATAAACATTATAAAATTTTTTTTTAGAAAAACCAGTGGTATAGCTCTAGTCTGAGTCCAAAGACCTAAGAACCAGAAGAATCAGTGGTTTAAGTTCTGGTCTGTATCTGAACTATCATTTGTCCTTGTGTAAGTTCCAGTCTGAGGGCAGGAGAAGACTGATGTCTCAGCTCATAAAGTTAGTGAAAATTCTCTCCCTTCTTCCATTTTTTGTGTTTAATTCAGGCCTTTAATGGCTTGGTTGATGCCCAGTTCCACTGGGAAGGGCGATCTGCTTTACTTAATCTATCCATTCAAATGCTAGTCTCATCTGGAAATACCTCCACAGACACAGCCAGAAATAACGTTTAACTAAATATCTGTGGCTCCGTCAAGCTGACACATAAAATTCACCATCACCAGCAGACTGGGAGGACTGGTAGAAATCATTGTACAGATATTCCAAGTCTCGTAAGAAGCACCTTCACCAGGGCAAATACTGTCATTCTTTCAAGAGACTGTGCATAGCAGGTGTTGAGGAATAGGAGCCGGATCAGAAGTGGAAAAACATAAAGATACATGTCGTATGGCAACTGTGGCTGACAGTCTGGGTTGAGGGCGAGGCATCCTTTGGAGAACTCGAAAGGATAGTTGGAGGGTACGCTATAAATGGAATTAAGGCATTGCATGAGTGGATGGGCACTAGATGAGGAGCCTGTGGTTGGGAGATTAATATGATTTAATACTAATATGGTTTAGTGGTGTCTGGGTGGCTCAGTTGGTTACGTGTCTTACTTTGGCTCAGGTCATGATCTCATGGCTCGTGAGTTCGAGCCCCGCGTCAGGCTGTGTGCTGACAGCTTGGAGCCTGGAACCTGCTTTGGATTCTGTGTCTCTCCCTCTCTCTCTGCCCGTTCCCCGCTCACATTCTGTCTCTCTGCCTCTCAAAAATAATAAATAAACATTTAAAAATTTAATATTAATATGATTTAATCTGTACCATAGGAAATGCCTGATGATATGTGGTTTATACAAAAGAAGGAGCATTTATACTATAAAGTGCTATATTGCTGTATGTTATAATAGTTACTATATATGCTCACTTCTGTCTTACCTTTAACATGCTTCTAATCCTTTTTAATGTCCATTCCTAACTGCCTTGCACACCCATTAGCTAGTCTTTTTGAGAGGTGGGATAACTAAAAGAATATATTTTAGGTTCCTACTAGCATATTTAAAACTACTCAATTTACAACATTCAAAAAATATTAGCTGATTCATTTCAGGAAGGATTTAAGGTACTTTATCTGTGGAACCCACAAGATTAAAAAGAAAGAAGCGAAGAAGTTACAGTTAAAAAAGAAAACACAGGTAAGAAAATTAAATTAAAATTTGGATAAAGATTTATCCAAAATGCCTTGTATAGTCCATAGGGGTATGTCGTATATTTGATTTTATGCTTCATTGTAGCAAAGATAAAACTGGAATCTTGATCCGTTATATGCATCAACATCCATAAAATAAAAACTAATTTCCCTGAGTACCTATGGTTAATCCTTCTACTGAAACCTGAGGGAAATTTCTTTCATAAAATGAGACGATGTAATATAGTGAGCATCAACCATATTGTAAATATGATGATGAGATTCTTAGAGATGTTTATTCTAAGTTGAAATGTAAGTGGAGAGGGAATAGGAAAGCCAAGATTAGTAAATTCTAATCTTTGAGGGACCAAACAATCTACCACATGTGATTCAACTCCTTGTAGGTCTGGCTCCCTCCCAGAATAACATTCAGAACATCTAGAGCAATCAGACAATCTTTAGGAATATCATCTCTTATAATCATGTCTATGAGATGTCATCAACAAAAGTTTCAGGTTATATTTCCCTGCAGTGCCCCAAAGAGGTGAGGTGATTGTTAAGTTGACTCCAGTAAAAGAACAACAGTATCGTCAGCAATGTCAGTGTTGTCTGAGTTATGAAAATTGCAGAATTATATCAGGCAGAATGCTAAGATGGCCCTAAGATCCTGCCGACAGTCACTTCCGGTATAATTTCCTCCACTTGGTTGTGGGCAGTACACATGAAGATGATGGCTATCATTTCTGGGATTGGATTATGTAACATGGCAGGGAAAGGTGAAGGGATTTGCAGGTATAATTAAGTCTGTAATCAGGTGATGTTAACATAATCAAAAGGAAGATAATCCTGGGTGGGCCTCACCTAATCAGGAAAGCTATTTTATTTATTTATTTATTTACTTATTTATTGATTGAGAGAGAGAGACAGAGCATGAGTGGGGGAGGGGCAGAAAGAGCGAGACACAGAATCCATAGCAGGCTCCAGACTCTGGGCTGTCAGCACAGAGCCTGAGGTGGGGCTCGAACTCACGAACCATGAGATCATGACCTGAGCGGAAGTCGGATGCTCAACCAACTGAGCCACCCAGGTGCCCCCAGGAAAGCTCTTTTTAAAAGGCTCAAAGGAGTAGCCACAGGCCAAGGAACTGCTCTTCTTGGCTTTGAACAAGCAAGTCTCCATATTGTGGAAAGGGTCATGTCTCGTGGACATAAAAGGTGGCCTATAGGAGATGAGAGCAATCCCTGGCCTGGGCAATAGGTCAACAGAAGATTCAATGATTGTTAGGCAGTTATGTTTTCAAAATTTTAATTAGCATTTCCTTGAAGTAAATTGATAGAAGATGTCGACATATGTGGCAATGATAAAATACTTTGGATGCTTCCAGGCTTTGAAAATTAAAACAACACAGCAATGGGTTCTTCTGAGGTTTCTGTTTAGATACTCTGGATTTTAGTAATTGCTATCTCTAATAACTGCTTGGAAACACTGAAACAGAAGAAAAAATGAATGAGGATTTATGAGAGGCCAACTAAACTTTAAAAAAAAATAAAAACTGTTTTGACCTGATTTAGGGTGTAAGTAAAGCATAATGTGGTGTACCAAAAATACATTTAAAAGATGCATCCCAGGGGCGCCTGGGTGGCGCAGTCGGTTAAGCGTCCGACTTCAGCCAGGTCACGATCTCGCGGTCCGTGAGTTCGAGCCCCACGTCGGGCTCTGGGCTGATGGCTCAGAGCCTGGAGCCTGTTTCCGATTCTGTGTCTCCCTCTCTCTCTGCCCCTCCCCCGTTCATGCTCTGTCTCTCTCTGTCCCAAAAATAAATAAACGTTGAAAAAAAATTTAAAAAAAATAAAATAAAAGATGCATCCCATGAGCGTATATAGCAATAACCATATGAATATTTTGAAGGATTCCTACAGAAAGAATAGCAGGAAGAAGGAAGATAATTAAGGAGTTGTTCTCTGAAATATCCCAGGGTTGGTTTTTTTTTTTTTTTCAACGTTTTTTATTTATTTTTGGGACAGAGAGAGACAGAGCATGAACGGGGGAGGGGCAGAGAGAGAGGGAGACACAGAATCGGAAACAGGCTCCAGGCTCCGAGCCATCAGCCCAGAGCCCGACGCGGGGCTCGAACTCACGGACCGCAAGATCGTGCCCTGGCTGAAGTCGGACGCTTAACCGACTGCGCCACCCAGGCGCCCCCCCAGGGTTGTTTTTTAAAAGGCAGGGCTGTGGGAGAGAACAACTCGGGGTCCAGAAATACAGCAGTAGCTGCCCATTGCAAAGCCAGACCTACTCAGGCAGCCTGCTTAGTAAATGTGGATCAGAATGAGATTTTTATTCATAATGGTTAATTAGAAGCTAATTAAGAGGATCTATTGAGCCTAGAACTCCCTATAGTCTTTGTCTAACCTCCTGCCTGCTCCTCAGGAGGATGCAGCTTTGCCCTGTGGACAGCAGTCAGATGTCAACTATGGACAGCAGTCACGTGTTAATGGGCCGGATACATTGGTGAGTAATGCTTCACGTAATAAGGAAAGTGCCCAGAGTGCGTACAGACACAAAACAAACCCTCTGGTTGTGGGGAGTCTTGAAGTGTGATGGTGAACAGTTGCTCTTGCCACAATAAAAACCTTCTGTGGGACCCTGCCACGGCCCCCTTGAGCTGGCCAGGCTGCCTGTGGCTTTGGGGCTTACTCCACTCTGACAGCTAATATAAACATGCTAATGCAGCTATGGCAAGAAAGGAAGTTCAGAAGAGAAGCCTGTGATAAAGGTGATCAAGCCCAAAAGAGGGAAAAAAGAAGTAAGGGCAGGGGGAAAGACACATTTTTCTTTCAGCCTTTTAAATGCAACAATCCACTTAACAAGAGGGAATTAGAATGTTGGGACCATGTAGTTTCTGAGAAACTTCATCATTTTAATGATGAATTGGACTCGGGCTTCAGTTGTGTGAAAACTGTTTTCACCAAGCTGTGTGTGGATTACGTTTTAATACTTGTAAGCAATAATTATCATTAGCATGAAAAGGATTGATTGAATCTCTAAGAGCTAATACCTTTTACTGTGTCAAAGATTTTTACATTAATTACTTATTTTTTTCCCATAAAAATCCCAGGAGGTAAATAGGGCTACCATCATTATTTTTATTCGAAAGACAGAAAAATCAGACTGATGTGGTTAAGGAACTCAGCTGAGGTGGTTTGGGGAAGCTGGTATGAAAGAAGCCGGGTTTGCTCCCAAGACAATCCTTTCTGTCACAAGACTATTTTCTTGCTTAAAAGAGAATAAAACATTTTTATTATGGCAAGAGAAAGCCATTTTGCAAGAATATTACTAATTTCATTTCTAACTATAACGATATTCCTGCGGTGTTGGAGATAAAGCAGTATAGTTTTTTCAGGAAAAATAGAAACAAAAAATGACAGGCCAGGGACAATCACTCTGTAATTAATAGTCACAAGTTTCAGACTTACTCTCCACCTCTTTCTAAGCAATTAACTCCCCAGGGTGCTGTGTTTTGGTCAAGTAGCATCAGGTGGCCTCTTTAGGGGCACCTGGGTGGCTTAGTTGTTTAAGCATCTGACTCTTGGTTTCTGTTCAGGTCATGATCTCAGGTTCGTGGGATCGAGCTCTGTGTTGGGCTCTGAGCTGATAGCACAGAGCCTGCTTGGGATTTTCTCAGTCTCCCTCTCTCTCTTTCTCTCTCTTTCTGCCCCTCTCCCACTCATTTTTCCTCTCTCTCAAAATAAATAAACTTTAAAATTAAGTAGCCTCTTTAATATAGAGGGCTTATTTGACAAAATGAATGACAATACAGGGAAATACACGGAATCAAGAACAGTGTAGTTGATCTCAATATTTGTAGAGTTTTGCTATTTACTTTTGACTATTTACAGATGAGCCCCAAGATTTAAGATGCAGAATTTGTCATGTCATCAGGCATGTGTTTCTGTCACCTGCACCTTTAACTTGGTAAAGCAGAAATTGTGTAGAAAGCTATATAGCCCATTGACTTTTTCTGATATAAAATCACCTTTAAGTATCTTAGGACTATTATTATAATGCTCAGCTTTATAGCACTGCAAATGTCTCAAGGCACTGAGTAATACAAATGCCAGATAAGCCAGCTTTGTCTCTATCACAGAGAAACAGAAACAACATGTTAAATTTCATGTAAGTTATTTTGTGCTTTATTAGTATGTAGTTTTAAAAACTTCACCATGTGTATTCTTTTTGGGTCACCAAAGACGTGTGTGTGTGTGTGTGTGTGTGTGTGTGTGCGTGCCTGCAAATCCCGAGGGCCATTTCTTTGTTCTCAATTTCTTTACTGATTCTGTAGCTTTTTAAAAAATATATTTTATAAATATTTAATTTTGAGAGAGAGAGAGAGAGAGAGAGAGCATGTCCAAGTGGGCGAGGGGCAGAGAGAGAGGGAGACAGAGAATCCCAAGCAGGCTCCGTTGCTGTCAGTGCAGAGCCTGTGATGCAGGGCTCAGATCATGACGTGAGCCAAAATCAAGAGTTGGATGCTCAACCCACTGAGCCAGCCAGGTGCCCATGATACCATAGCTTTTGAAATTGATGACTTTCTTAAACTATCTTACTCCTTTGGCTTCTGTGACATAATGTGCTGTCTGTCTTCCTGCTTCCCTGATTAATCCTCCTTTGTTTCCTTTTCCTGGCTCCTCTTTAACCACTGATACTTCCCAGCTTCAGTTTTTGGATCTTAGTCTTCTTTCATATGTAATCACTTTGCAACTATGTTGAGGACTTTCAAATCTGCATTTCCGGAACTTTTTCTTCTAATCACTGGCTTTCTCTCTATACCTTCTAATATATTTTTTAAATTTTTTTAACATCTATTCATTTTGGGGAGACAGTGTGAGTGGGGGAGGGGCACTAATATTTTTAAATGGGTTCTCTGGTGTTAACAGCAAACCCAACACGTTCAAAGGTGAACTCATAATCTTCTCCACCACACACGTGTCAATTCTTACTTGGGACTGAAGGCAAGAAGTTATCTTTAATTCATACCTTCCTTTGATATATGTAATTAGTAAATAGTGAAAGCAAACCCACATTTGGGGGGATTTTTTTTAAGTTTATTTTATTTATTTTGGGAGAGAGAGAGAATCCCAAGCAGACTCCGTGCTATCAGCACAGAGCTGGATGCGGGGCTTAAACTCAAGAACTGCAAGATCGTGACCTGAGCCCAAATCAAGAGTCAGAAGCTTAACCGACTGAGCCACCCAGGTGCCCCAGGGAATTTTTAATCCAATTTTGCTTCCATCTACATGCATTGCTACAATAGAGTTATTTAGAGTGATTCCCGCTTGCAAAACCAATGCCAGCTGGACTTGACCCACCACTTTAATAAGGTCTCTTTTACTCTGAAACCTGAAATAAGATCTTATTTCCAATCAAAGTCAGGGGAGGCTACTGCAGGTGGATTTAAGGCATTGACTACCTGAGCCTACCCTACCTGTCCTGCTTCTTTTTACTCTCCTATATACACCTTTCCCTTTCATCAGGGAAGACTTGTTTTTATTTCTTCAGTGAGCACAGCACTCTCATTCTGCGCTCTGTGCCATTATTGTGTTGGTTGACTTGCCCGGTATCCTGTCTCATCCTCTTCACCTCTGCGTGTCCCCCAGTCTTCCAAGTTCCAGATCCCGTCCCACTTCCTCACGACAGGAGACCTCCACAGATAGGATCTTCTCTGAAGTTGTTTAAAATATGACGTAGAAGGTGTCTTCCCAGGATACCACCGAATCATGTTACTTAATTTATTTTAGATTGAGAATCTCCTGAGGCAGGAGACGCGGTTAATAAGCAGTGTGTCAATCCTGGCTCCCAGATTAATGCATACAAAATAGGCAGTCCATAGTTAATTGCTCATTGAAAAATCGGTGTTTTCAGATTTTTCAGTCCTTCATATTATGTCAATTTCCCATCTGGTCATTTGAAAAAATAAAGTGGCACCTCACAGCTTTCAGGATAAATGCAACTATGTTCTCTTGTCTAGTTAGGAATATAGCCTTCCAGTTCAACATTGGGAAAAGAGAATAAACATTGAACTTTTGATTTTTTTTAATTAATGGAAATAATTTCACGAGTCTGGCCCTAAGTTTATCCTAATTTATTAACAGGAAACACCTGAGAAATAATTGCTTTTTGGCTTACGGAATCCTGCTTTATTATTTTTTTAGGCTTTTCCATTTAAATACAGATATAGCTTTAATAAATATTATAATCACTTATGTTTAGAAAATATAGCACTTTTTGTTTCTATGGCTGGCTGAAATTCTTTAATTAAAGGTGATTTTAATTTGGAAATTCAAGATGTTGTGAATTAAATTCTACTGTACTTAGAGGAGAAGGAAAATATTTGAAGTGCTACTCTGGCTTTCTGTAAGCTCTGGAAAAAATGCCCAGTATAACCTTAATATATTTTCATTAAACTGAAACTTATGGATTTACAGAAGTAAATTTTTACTTTGCAGCTGTAGCCGAGTAGTTTATTGTGTTCTTCCAGATTTTTCCCACTAAAATTCTGTTATTTAAAGTTTTAGATGTTTCAGAAATATCTCACATTCAGTAGCGTATCTTTCACACATCAAAATGAGTCCAAATTGATATCTTTGTTTCATTCTTACTAATTCAACATAGGAGTAGAGATTCTAGCTGCCAACTGGTATGGGTTTTGGGTGGGACTGGTAAGATTTGGGGAAGGTGAAGGAAAAAAACAAAGTAAGCCAGATATCATGGAAGCAACTCTTAGATCTCTCATAAAGCAGGAGGGCCCTCCTACTAGAATCTAGAGCTAAATAAAAGTGAGTGTGACACATTATCTATGGGCTGTGACTTTACATTATTAGATCAAGTTACTGCTCAGTGGAAAAATGGCATTTTGGGTGGCACTTTAGTGCACTTCTTGGGATTTCCACTTTGCACTTGGCAAGAACACATTCTAGACATACCTCATTTTTATGTTTGTTTGTTTCTTTTTTTCACAAGATTTGGTGGGATAAAGAAATCTGAACCTCCCTTTATAAAAGTAGCTTGATAGGTCCGAGGTAGGGGAACCCTCTATTAGAGAACTAATTGCTAATTATACTGAGTGCACAAATACATGCTACCTGAAAAAAGCTGAAAGCATTAAGGATATAAATCAATTTTGAGAACATTATTTTCAAGGCTAGTTTCCTGTCTTCCTTCTCAGAAATACAGTTATCAACTTGGTGTGTGAACTTTTTCAGTTAATTTATGTGCATATGTTTGCTCTTACAAAAATAAATAATATTGCCTTAAAATATTTCTAGCAATTTTATTGGGATATAATTCACCTGTCATACAATTCACTCATTTAAAATGTACAATTCAATGGTCGTGTATATTGGCAGAGTTGTGTGTCTATCACCACAACCAATATTAGAACATTACTCCAAAAAGAAATCCCATTCCCATTAGCTATTATTTTGCAAATCCTCAACCCCACCAACATTTCCCTGAGTACTAGGCAACTACTAATCTACTCTCTGTCTTTATAGATTTTCCTATTCTGAATATTTCATATAAATAGAACTGTACAATATGAAATCCTTTGTGATTGCCTTCTTTCATTTAGCATAGTTTTCAAGGTTCCTTCATGTTGCAGCATGCATCAGTACTTTATTGTGTTTTATTACTGACTACTATTCATTTTATGAATATACATTTTACTTATCCATTAATCAGTTGACAGACGTGCAGTGAGTTGTTCCTTCCTTTTGCCTATTATGAATAATGCTGTTATGAACAGTCACGTACAAGTTTTTGTGTGGACAAATGTTTTCTTTTCCCTTGCCTGTACACCCAGGAGCGGAATTGCTGGGTCATGATGGTAACTCTATGTTTAATCTTTTGAGGGATGACCAGACTATTTTCCAGAGTGGATGCACCTTGAATCACTATGCTGCATACCTGAAACTAATGTAGCATTGTATGTCAACTATACCTCAATAAATAGAAACTAAAATACAGAAGAGGGAGTATGCTTGGCATGTTAGTATAATAAGAAGTATAAAACAATAGCAAAAACAAAAACAAGCGCAAAGTGGATGCACCATTTTATATTCCGCGTTCTCACCAATACTTCTTATTATCATAACTGCATTCTTAAAATACAATATCACAGTTTCTGGTTGTTTCATAATTTTCCTTTTTCACTTAGTATATATTCATAAGTTTAATAGCTGTAAGTTCCTCCATACTATAAATATGCAATAATATCTTTAGTCATCGTTATTTCTATAGACATTCAGTTTGCTTCCAATTTTTCACTGTTAAAAATGATAGCACCTATACAGTGAACATCCTTGTACAAGAGGGTTTTTTTTACAGGTATATGTGTAAATATTTCTCTAGAATAGAAAACTAGAAGTTAAATTACTGGCATATATATATATATATATATATATATATATATAATATGAGCATTAATAGAGCATGCAAATAAACTTTAAAGTGTGTGCCAAAATAGTTAAAATATATTGTCAAAGTGGCTATTTAAAATATAGCTGTGCTAGCAGTGAAAGTATCTGTTCACCACACCCTTACCAATGTGTCACTTTATTAAGCTATTTATATTTTTATAAATCTAATTTATCTTGTTATCTCAATTTCCATTTCCCAGATTACCAGCTATTAAACATCATTCATGGGACGCCTGGGTGGCTCAGTCAGTTGAATGTCTGCTTCTTGATTTTGGCTCAGGTCATCATGTCACATTTCATGAGACTGAGCCCCGGATCAGGTTCTGTACTGAGAGTGCAGAGCCGGCTTGGGATTCTCTCTCTCTCTCTCTCTCTCTCTCTCTCTCTCTCTCAAAATAAATATTCAAAAACCATCATTTATGATTATTGGGCATTTGTTTTATGATCATTGCCATTTTTTTTCTGTTTCTTACTGATACATAGGTATTAAAATGTTTGTATATCAATCCTCTGTCAGTTTGTTACCATTCTTTTAATAATTTAGAAATAAACTTTAAATTTAAACATAACCAAATGTATCAACTTTTCTGTACTATTTTTTTCACCTAAGATGATTATTCCCCTGATAAATTTATAAATGCAATTTCCTCTGCTTTCTTCAATGCTTTTAGTTTTATGATCAATTATTTAAATCATCTGAGATTAATTTTACTAAAAGGTATGAAGTAGGGATCTAACTTTATTTAAGGATAGACTATTTAACATAATTTTAAAAACTGTCTTGAGCAATGATGGTATGCCAGGTATATTTCTAGATAGTAGCACTCCAATCAAAAATATGGCCAGCTTGCTCCTGATAGGAGCATCCTAACCAATTTTTTCAGTGCCATTTACTAAATAGATTATTCTTTCTCCACTAACTTGAAAAATCACATTTATCACATTTTAAATAACACACACACACACACACACACACACACACACACACACACAGATCTGGCAGCCATGGGAACAAACCACTCATATCTGCTACAGAGTATAGTTGATTGACAGTCCATGTGCCAACCCTCAGCATCTACCCTATTCCCCTGGGCAACTCCCAGTCAATCCCAATCAGTGACCAAGCACAACAGTGACGCTAATGCAAGCTCATTTCTATGAGTCATGGGACTTCTCCAATGGGCAACTTTGGCTCAAAAGGCTCCTGATTGCCCTACCTGAAAGTTCACTAGAACATGTATTAGAATACTACTGCCATTGAAAGAGTATACCCAGCTAAAATGTCCTTCATCCTTTCCTCTCACAGACCCACACTGCTTTAAAAAGGCTTTCTCTGCCTACAGCTGCTTCTTCCATTTTATTCTTCACCTGTTCCCTCCAATAATTCTCTTGCATGTCTAGTCCCTTCTTGGTGTCTGTTTTTCAGAAGACCTCAGTTTACACAGACTGAACAGCTAACAGCTCTGCTGTGGCCAGTATTGGGTGCCAGGGCAAGTATCATGACAGAGTAGCTGAGGAATCCACTGCTTGTGGAGATGCACAATAGAACTCAGAGCAGTGGGGTGGAAGTTCAAGACAGTTAATATGTGCCTCTCCCTGCCTCTAGTATGCCAAACATCCCCTTTCTATTAAGTGAGAAGTTTCTTATTATTCTGGCAATATCAATATTGTCTAATGCTATATAGAGTTATCATCTTGAAGCATCCCTTCATGCTGTGATGGTTGAGTGATATCTTTTTTTTTATTAAACAATATGTTTTTACTAAGCAATTAATGGATCAAAAAAGAAGTCAAGAGGAAAAAAAAATCCTTTGAGACAAATGAAAATGGAAATACAACATACCAGAAATTTTGGATGCAGAAAAAGCAGTTCAAGGAGGCAAGTTCACAGCAAGAAATGCCACATCATGAAACAAAATCTCAAATCACCTCAAGAACCGTGAAGACTACCTCTCTCTACTGTCCTCCACTCTTGTTCCAACCATGACATCAGACTGCATATAAAGAATTGATAACCCATTGTACTCAGGTTCTTGTAGTTCCCCAGTACCTTATCTCTGTATAAGTTTCTTTAAGAGGGGTCCAGAAAAGTCCACTCATCCAAGGTGAAGTCCACAATCACCAAAGGTCATTGAATGATGGCCAGCAAAATGCCTTTGAAACACAGTGATTGAACGTTCAAATTATAATCCAAATTAACTATTTTTATCACTTCTCTCAACCCATTTGTTCACAAAGTCTCAATAATATTATCTCTTAAATATTTCTTGAATCTCTCCCTCAGTGGGAACCACCTTAAAACTAACATTTTTCCTTTGCCTTGACTATGAAAAAATTCCCAAAGGGGTATTCTTGCCTTCATTCTGTGCCCCTTTAATCCTTCCTCCTCTTCTCTGACAATCTTCTCTTAAAAATAACAAATCTGTGTTTACATTTTTCCTCAGTGGCATTCTACCTATGTCAGAAAGCCCAAATTCCACTGAAAGATCCTTCATCATGTGACCCATGCCCTGCTCCCCGGCCTCTTTGTAGAGGCTCTTCTCACACTGAATGTTCTAGCTCACTAAATCATTTCTATTTCCCCAACCACAACATGCTGTTTCAGTCTCGCTGTTTTGCACATGAAATCATCTTAACCTGAAATGCTACCTCCTCATGCTGTCTTCAAATGTCCTATAGTGATATAGTCTTCAAAATGGATATACGCATTATACTAAATCAAGAAAGGATGAACAGTGCATATGACAAATTAAACCCTATACAATAGTGGTTTCTACTTTAATTAACTCCGTGAATTACTTGGCTTTCTTGGCATTTTTAATTCAAAATTACACCAATATAAATTCTAAGTATATCCCCACTCTGTCTTCTCCATCACATCTCTAAGTTTCTATATGAAACAATACCATTAAATAAATACATAAGAGGAACTGTGGCTTAGTAATGGAAAAACCTGTGTTTAAATTTTTTTAACGTTTATTTATTTTTTGAGAGACAGAGAGAGCATAAGCAGGGGAGGAGCAGAGAGAGAGGGAGTCACAGATTCCAAAGCAGGCTCCAGGCTCTGAACTGTCAGCACAGAGCCTGACGTGAGGCTCAAACTCACAAACCGTGAGATCATGACCTGAGCCGAAGTTGGACACTTAACAGACCGAGCCAACTAGGCACCCCTGAAAAACCTGTGTTTAAGTGCCAGTTTTTATACTAATTCTATGATTCTAAAGCTTTCCAATCAAAAATAAGTTAATATTGGCACTTCATCCATTGGGTTAGGGAAATATTAAATGAGACAATGCATATACAGTTTATAGTGCTTTGTACAAGGTAGGAACCCTGTAATATTAGTCCCATCAAGACAGGCCACTTTTTTATTTTATTTCTACACCAGTCTTTGCATGAGAACTTTGTACTGCCTCAGCTACACCCTAAATATCAGCTCTTGCTACTCTAGTTTTCGTCTTCAAACTAGCAAATTTCCGGCATTTCCTAGAAGTTTATGAAGAAGCAGATTCTTAGGCACCGCCAGTTTGCCTGAATCAAAATCTGCATTTCAGGATCTCTGGATGATTTGTATGCACAGTAAATTTTGAGAAACACTAAAGTCTAAAGCATATTTCTTCTAAACTTTCTATTCTGCATGCATTGCACCTAGTAATATTCACTACACTGAACTGTCCACCCACCACATGCTTTCCTGATAAGCATTATCATACAGTTGTGTAATAGGTTTAAATATAACAAAATATGACCATCATATACATATATATGTATATATATATATCAGATATTATATATAAATTGCAGGAATGCTGAAACTATCTGTGATTAACCATCCATTTGCCACATTCATCATCATGTAGGACTTTGGTACCACTCTGATTTTGCCCTGGTTGCACGTCTTTTGTTCTGGCTTCAGAGACCCCCAGATTTCTGAAATATCTAATAATTTCACTCATTTCAGATTATTCCTAGATCGACAGTGTATATGTCTTTTTAACACAAGTTACTCTCACACATCTTAGGAGTTGTTCTGAAAAATTATGCCCTTAGTTACTTTGAGACAAAATTTTCATGTAGTCAAATGCATCCTTTTTTTTATGTTTATTTTTGAGAGCGAGAGAGAGAGAGAGAGAGAGAGAGAGACAGAGTGTGAGCAGGGGAGGGGAAGCGAGGGAGGGGAAGAGAAAGAGGGAAACACAGAATCTACAGCAGCCTCCAGGCTCTGAGCTGTCAGCACAGAGCCCCATGTGGGGCTTGAACTCATGAACCCTGAGATCATTACCTGAGCTGAACTCTGATATTTAACTGGACTGAGCCACCCAGGCACACCTGGGCAAATACATCTTATTTTCAAAATATATGTAAACATAATGAAGTCATTAAAGGTTGCAATAAATGTTTGTAGGAATTACCGCATTATAAACTGTGAATTGTAATTATAGATTATAAAACATCATTTTGGATCTAATTGAGCAGAAACTATTCTTAATCCAGATATAGTTCACAATTATAGTTTACCTCGCATTATCTTGAAAAAAGCATAGGATTATTGAATACGAGCTTACAGCTAAGATTTTTTTTAATTTGAAAACATTTATGCACTTTAAAATATTCATTTATTTGCCATGCTTTGAAAAGTGACTCATCCGATCAAAGCCTTAAAGATCTTAACTACATAGGAGCTCCTGGGTGGTTCAGTCTGTTGGGCATCCCACTTCGGCTCAGGTCATGATCTCACAGTTCATGAGTTAGAGCCCCGCGTCGGGCTCTGTGCTGACAGCTCAGAGCCTGGAGCCTGCTTTGGATTCTGTGTCTCCCTCTCTCTCTGCTCCTCCCTGCTCACACGCTGTCTCTCTCTCCAAAATAAATAAAGATTTTTAAAAAATTAAAAAAATCTTTACTACATAATAAAATTTCTTTTAAATAGAACATCCTTGAAACTATTATAAGCAATATAATTTTTCTAAGTATTGTCATAATGTAAATTCTAACAATTTAGATTAGTTTTCTTCAAATTATGATGACTCGTTAAGGTTTTTGTATGTATGCATTTTAACATTCCACTCATAAGTTAGCATTTGTAAAAGATCTTTTTTCTTGCTCTTTTTCTTTGGCAATACAGATTTTTATAGGAGAAGAGGCAGAAAATATGTTAGGGATTAAGTTGTGCTCATGTATGGTGTGTGTTTCCTCTGATATTTGTGATTAAAGTCGTGTTTTGAGGGGACAGTGTGGGATGAAAGACTGGGAAAAGATGGCTGAAGATGGTCTGTATCTCCTTTTTGAAATCATTTCAAATAGCAGAGTGGCACCTTCCAATGGAGCTGTGGTTTTCTGCAGCACCTGCAGCCTGAGGGTGGACTGTTCTGGGTCAGCCAATTAAGGTGACTGTTCTTTGAAAGACTCAGTAAGGATGTGCTTAAGGCTGTCACTGAGCATTCCACAAGCTTGCTGATTTCTCTGTTTGGCCGTACATCTGTGTTATTTTGTTTTCAGGTCAAGTTGTTCTCTGTAACAAGGTAATGTTTTCTGACTTCTTTGTAACTTGCTGCCTTTATATTTCTGAGATTGAAGCATAGAAGTGGCTTTGCTCAGTGAGTGGCCCGTATATGTTGGAAAGAGGTAGGTGATCAGGGAGGCAGGAAGCAGTGAACCAGCTCACTCAAAACAATGCCAAGTGACCTTGAACTCTGATACTTTAGCATGTTAGGGGGTGGGAGGAGGTGCGAATAATGGAGACTTGATCTTGGTCCAACAAGAATGAGAAGAGGATGTTTGTTACAAAACAATAAGCTTTGTTATTCAGATATTCCTCTTTAGGATCTCTTCCATAAACTAGTGGAATCCATTTTCCATTTGCAAACACTCGTCTGTGACCACCTAGAGATAGGCATGCAAACTTTTTTTAAAAAGAGATATAAGAATATTTTTTTTAAAGAAAGCACTCAATTTGAATAAAGTAAAGAATAAACATAATTTTAAATTGTATCAAACATTTTGAAGAGTGTTTAGTTTCCTACAGATATTCTTAAATTAGTGGAATATTTTTATCCTCAGATTGAAGTGGCATATATATGTATTTTTTCTCTATTTTAATACTTCCAATATATTTTTAAGTAATGTATGACAGTTGAGATAGTTACTCTTTAATGTGTGAATGCTTCTTTGGCTATGAAAGCCTGGATTCTGATCTTAAAAGCAAAGAAAAACTATATTTTTTTAAAAAAAGGAAAAATAAAAAAAATTATTTAGAGAAATGATTTATGTCCACCTAAAAAGGTAAGTATTCACTATATGAAAATGTTCAGAATGCCCCCCAGGGAAGTAAGTCTACCGATTGCCACTATCACAACATGCAGACTTACTACAGGGGTTGGAGACAGTGACCCCAAATGTTCCGCACCTGAGATGTGAAACAATGACATGAAGTATGGCTCACATATGTCCCATATTAGTTTCTTATTTCTAGTCAAATGAAATCATCCCCTCTAAATCCAAGACCTGTTCATGATAGAATAGTTTTTGCCAACCTCAGGAGCCTTAGGGTCTACATTTACCCAGATGTTTTGGTTTTTCCAACAGATGGTCCTCAAAAATTTATTCCTATTTCAGTTGCTGCTGCCACTTTAAGTGTTTCCTGGAGATCTTTAGCATACCCCTCTGAGAGTTTCATGGCATAACAGCCAGGCATCAGGGACTTTTAGTTGTGCTAGGCACATATTCACAAAAAGTAATGAAATATAGACTGATAAAAGGACCAGAGATATGAACTCTTTTATTTATAAAAGTGTGCTTATACCTCTAAAAAGTTCATGTGCTTAACGTCAGATCACCACTATGCAGGTGAAATGCAATGAATAATTATAATAAATGTATATTGCAAAGTGTTCATTATACATTTATGAACCTTTGGCATTCCAAACAGTGACCTCCTGGTCCATCCCCCCCCCCCCCAGACTCTTAGTCATTTTCAGCCAGTTTATGGTGGTTATGGTCCATTAATATAATGTTTAACTTAGACTTGTTTGATAAAGGGAGGATGACAGCAGTTTGCTTACAATATAACAGTAGCACTTTTAGCACTTCCCCCAAGTGACAGCTCAGGTCTGTTAAGGACAGAAAGTAACCAAACAATCTGTTCTCAGATTAGTTTTAAGTTTTCTAAGGTTTTGCTAATCCAGGCTATATATAATTATGCACAGGTTTCTAGTTTCCTGAATTGCTCTTTTTTTTTTTTTTTAATTTTTTAGTGTTCATTTATTTTGAGACAGAGAGAAAGTGTGAGCAGGGGAGGGGCAGAGAGAGATGGAGAGAGAGAGAATCCCAAGCAGGGTCTGCACTGTCAGGGCAGAGCTTGATGTGGGGCTCGATCTCATGAACCGTGAGATCATACCCTGAGTGGAAGTCAAGAGTTGGACGCCTAACTGACTGAGCCACCCAGGCACCCTGCTCAACGTTTATAATAAGAATTCCAATTATGATGTGAATTTTTTTCCCTGTGAAACTGTAGATATTTTGTACATTTTTGCATGATTGACAAAGAATTCAATATTGATTTAGAACTAAATATATTTCAGTGTTTTCAGGGATATCAGAAAATGACTTAGGAAAATCTTAACTTTTGAAAATTCTTAGCACATATCAAATCATTTATGATTTTTCTTACTTTTGGCGGTCTTTACAAGTAGAGGGCCAGATTTGTGAATCGATTTATAGTATAAGCAGACTGGAAGTAAAAGAAAGTAAGAGACAGTAATGTAAGATATGCCATTAAGGGCAGAGCTTAAATTAGTAAATATCAAAGTGCAGTCCAGACAAGAAATAAATGGGGAAACCCAAATAACGAAAGAAACAAATAGTACAGAAGGAGATATTGATATTTTTATAAAGACTGCACAATACTGTTTGATACAAGGAACAAATAGAAAATTAAAACCAAACTCCCTAAACCTAATTGGGTTATAACTGAGAAGCTTTATAGCTTCCTCAGTCCCTCAGTAGCTCTTCTTCTCTACAATTTGCTCATAATTGCAGTCACAATGTGGATACATTTTTACTCTGCTTCTTCTCATACATCCTCTATCACAAGATATTCTCAAGATACACCTGCTGCTAGCTTCTTATGCACTGTTTTGGTTCTATAACAGAAATTGTTGAACTACAGCCCATAAGCCAATCTACCTGTTTTCATAAATAAAATTTTTTTGGAACATAGCCACACCCACTTGTTTCTAAATTGTCTACGGCTTCTTTTGTAGTACAACAGAAAAGTTGCATGTTTGCTACACAGCCAATGCAGCCTGCAATCTAACAGGGTTACTAACTTGCCATTGAAGAAAAAGTTTGCTGTTGCCTCTTACTCTACCTTTTTTCTGCCATGGGATATTAAAGTTCTCTCCACGTCTTTTGCCTATTATAATAATATCCCTGTGAGTATTTATGTACATATCAATTTATCCTTTCCAAATATTTTTTCCTAAAGAAACATACCAAGGGTTACTGAATCAAAACATACACGTATTTTTGTTCAATACAAAACTGATTTCCAAAAGTGTTGCACAAGTGGACACAGTCCAAGTTGCCACAAGTAGTGTTTCAGTTTATGAGATCCAATAGCATTTTGCAATACTGAATGTTATTATATATTTTAATTTTTAACAGTTTTGTTACCATTTATATGAACACTGTATTTTTGATTATGAAAGAAATACAATACTGACAAATTTTTCAAATAAAATTTGACAAGCTGATTCTAAAATTCAGCCAGAAGAGAAAAAAAAAAAAACAAGATTAGTTTAACTAAAAAGTTTAACTGGGAGATGGATGACGGGAAAGTTTTACCAAATTTTACCAAATGCCATAATATACTATAAAGCCGTGTTTAACAAAATGCAGTGATACTGGCACCAAATTAAATAGATTGATTAAACACAAGAGTTCTGAAAGACACAGAGCTTCATAATTTCGGTAATTTTGTGTATATTGAATGTAGTATTTAAGATATGTGGGAAAATTATGCACTGTCCTATGAATGGTATTCTAATAACTTAGGCTGTCTATTAAAAAAGATTAAATTCTTCACTCTATACAACAAATTCTAGAGGATCTACCAGATACAAATTTAAAAAGCTGTAGAAACAGGGATGTCTGGGTGATTCAATATATTAAGCGTCTGACTTTGGCTCAGGTCATGCTCTCATCTCACGGCTTCTGAGTTGGAGCCCCACATTGGTCTCTGTGCTGACAGCTAAGAGCCTGGACGGAGCCTTCTTCAGATTCTGTATCTCTCTGCCCCTCCCCCCCCCCAAGAATAAACATTAAAATTTTTTTTTTACTTAAAAAGCTGTAGAAACATTTAAAAATAATTATAAGGAAAAATTAACTAGGATTGGTGAAGGACTTAGAAGAAATATACAACTAAGGTCTAAAGAGAGAATGTTCATTCTTCCCACACAATACTGGCAACAAGTATACATTATCAAAAATATTCTTTCTCCCCACCTTGCAGCCTTAAAATGCCTGGCAAATGACTTTAGAATTAACGTAAGTTTCTTCTTCCCTGTTGACCACTGTATTGTAAAGCAACTAGAATAATGTCTGGTGCACAGGAAGCACACATATTTGACAGATGGGTGTAGTATAAAATTTAATCTTTTTTTTTTTTTTTTAATTTTTTTTTTCAGCGTTTATTTATTTTTGAGACAGAGAGAGACAGAGCATGAACGGGGGGAGGGGCAGAGAGAGAGGGAGACACAGAATCGGAAACAGGCTCCAGGCTCTGAGCCGTCAGCCCAGAGCCCGACGCGGGGCTCGAACTCCCGGACCGCGAGATCGTGACCTGGCCGAAGTCGGACGCTCAACCGACTGCGCCACCCAGGCGCCCCTAAAATTTAATCTTTAAATTACTAACATAAAATCATGTTTGAAGGCAGGGTTTCTAAAACTAAGCTGCTGTTTGGACACTGCATACATGTCTTCATCAACCCATTTGTTCAGCCATTATGTATGTATATATGCAAGTATGTGTTTATTACATCCTTATTATAGATAAGCCAATCATGGTTTCTGCTTTCAAGGCACTCACACTGCATTGGGGAAGATAGATAATAACCAGGTAAGTCAGTGAGAAAGAAAAGATGAGGGGTTATAGTGCTTTATGGTAGATAATGGGGAGTAGATGGTGGGGATCGTGACTCAGGGGCTACCTTTGGTTGAAAGATGAGCAAAGGCTTCTCTGAGAAAGTAACATGAAGCCAGTGGTGTGTTGGGAGGAGGGACAATTGTGCGCCCAAGGGGACATTGGGCAATGCCTGCAAACAGTCTTAATACAACTTGGGGGAGAGAAGAGGTTTGCTACTGGTATCTGGCAGACAGAGCCCAGGGATAATCCTGAATATCCTACAAAGCACAGGACCTCCTCCCCCACAACAAAAAAATTACCCAGACTAAAATGTTAATTGTATAGAGACTGAGAGATCCTGCATGAAGTTAAAATCGATATGGCAAAAATTGATCAACCTTGAGTTGTCTGCTGGAAGAATATTCCAGGCAGAGGAAAATGTCTATAGCAAATATCTAAAAATAGGAACTTGTGTAGTGTTGGAGAAATGAGAAGAAACCTATCTCGGGAAAGTGGGAGGAGAGGTAGAGAGGGGGTAGGGAGATGGTTCCCGGTAAGGGATTGGATATATTATGTAGAGTGCAAAGGGAAGACAAGGGAGAGACTTACTCTGTGGTGTATCATGATCTGCTTGCATTTTTCAAAGATCAGCTTGGATGCTTCTTGGAGGAAAGAAAACTGGGAGAGAGCCAAACGGTTAAGTAAGTGATAAAAAGAAATCATTTAGAGGCAACAGAACATGTTGGTCACTTGTGTGGAATGCAGCTAAAAGTTCAGTCATTTTGTGACACGAACATTTTTTATTTTTTCTTCGCAGTATCCAGGGCTATCATCACACACTGACTTGAGTCTAGCACTGAACACTGTGCTAAAAGTTGTACGTACATCATGGAACAGAACCTTTTAACAACCTGCAAGGAACGTACTACTATCTCAACTAACAAAAGAGAAGACTGAGGTCAAAAGAATTTGAGTAATTTATCTGTCATCACCCAGATAATAAATAGTAGAGCTGATTCAAACTCCTGTCTTACATTTCTTCATTCCTTGTTCTTAAACACTATACACGATCTTCTAAGGGAGTGAAACATAGGCAAGAAATCCCAGACTTTTAAAAAATATATGTTTATTTATTTATTTTGAGAGAGAGAGAGAGAGAGAGAGAGAGAATGAGCACTGGGGAGGGGCAGAGACAGGGGGAGAGGGAGAATCCCAAGCAGTCTTCACATTGTCAGTGCAGAGCCCAATGTGGGGCTCAAACTCACAAACTGTGAGATCATGACCTGACCTGAAATCAAGAGTCGGACGCTTAACTGACTGAGCCACCCCCCGATCTCCTCTCAGACTTTTTAAAATGGCAGTTTGTTCTCAACCAAATGAGACAAAATGCATGGTTTAGCATTTTTGTTCTTCAGTCAATCATACAGGCAATGAAAAACCTCTGCATTTCATGATTATCATTGGGTCTTCAAGGTTCCCAGAAGTTATCTTTATTCTATATCTTTAGTAGTATAGGTATTGCTTTCAAGTAGCTATTACTTTTAATGGATACATCTTTGACCATTTCGTCTCTCCTGGGTCCCACTTTATCCCTTCTATTGTTCTCTGGGTTCTCATGCTCTGTTCTATTCTCATATTGGGTTCTCATAAGATCATCTTTATCCTTTTCCTCCCCACCCCCAAATCCATGATGTTACCTCTCAGTCAGCCATGCATTCAAGCAGGCACAGCTTGTTGGAACAGCCTGCCCTTTGTGAGCACAAAATAGAACTGGATCCGGCAATGGCTTATTCCTCATTTTGAGTAACTATAAGAAACAGGGAACAGGGAAAGGGAATTTGAGGAAGCCCACCCATTGCTGTACAAAAAAAAAGACAAACTGTTTTTTTTTTTCCCTTGTTAAAAGGGGGTCAATATCTTCTGACCATCTTTTACCTCCAGATAAGTTACTAGCTATCCCTGGATAACGCTTGCTCTCCCTACCCCAATTGTACCCTACCCCCCTCCCTTTTTAGAGTGGCTTTTCATGGCTCTTATTCGTGAGCTTTATTCTTACATTCATGAGCCTTATTCCCAACGTCTCTGGCATGTGGCCAGCATTCATGCATTTGTTGAGATTCTATTTCATCATGTCTGTCTAAACATCTAATAAGTAAACAGGAATTCTAGGGGCCTCCTGATGTTAAAAATTGCTAGCCAGATGTATGAAAATTAGAACTTTTCTGTGATCTATATCTCACGAGTAATAACCACTAAAAAATGCCATGCTAAAATGGTAGCCATTAAAATATAGAACATGACTGATCAATAAAATTAAACCATATTCCAACACTATCCATTTCTAGAGCTATTGATCCTTATAATAAGTATTTTCATTGTCATTGAGGAAAGTGGTAGGATACAGGTGACTGTAAATATTCTAGACAAATTTCTAGACACTATGAAATCTGTTTCTGATGCTGCCACATCATTTAAACTTACATAAGATTTAGGGAAAGTCTCTAAAACTTGCATGTTTGTTTCTTCTTTTTGTTTTTGTTTTGTTTTGTTTTGAAACATGTACCTAATATATACCACAGAACTGGTGTGATAATTGAGAGATAATATAGTTGAAAGTGTTCTAAAAAGTACACAACTAAAAATCAGTTTATTCTTACATAGAAATGGAAAATAGCTTCACATTTGTTCAGATGACCTAACTGCAGTCATAGTAAAGTCATAGTAAAGTGCCTGTATGTGTCGATGCTACGCATTTAACATTTTAGGTAATCACCATCTAGTCTGAAAAGACAAAAGATACCTCTTTCTACAGCAAGCATCCTCACTTAGCAGAGATCAAGTTCTACTGCAACCAGTTTGGCATCAGTGGTAATCTTTGTGTTTAATGGTGGCTTTCTATTGTAAACATCAAAGTTTTCCAGGGATGAAAGAGAAAAACAAAACAAAAAAAACAACAACAACAGTCATTGATTTACCTGACGCTGAGGCATGTATACATAAGCTGTGCTCCCAGTCTCTAATAAAAAAGCTGATGCTTTGTTCTCAAAAGCGTTCATAACAAGATTCCTCTTTTCTCCAATGCTGGACTGGACAGAGGATTGTGGAGGAAAATAAGAGATTAAAGGCCTTTATTTCTATATTGTTAAGTTATAGGAACTTGAGAATATCGTTTGGTTGTCATCTAATTGAGAAGTTCATTCAATGTACGTGGTATCCAAATTCACCTTGACACCTGATTTGCCATGGAAGATAAAAATCTAACATTGTTTGGGTCAGTTTTTAAGAACCCGGCTAAAAAGGATTTCTGTCATATCTTTTTTGATTCTTCCTTGCTTACAAAATTATACTTCACTGTAGTTAGGTAAGCAATGATGACATATGAAAGGTCTTCCCTCACAAACCTGATTATCTAGTTTTTCCCAAAGGAATTCCTTTGATGTTGCATCATGTAGAGGGTGGCTGGCAAAGGTTAAATGCATGAAGAAAATTCTTAACGTTTCTGCAACTGGAAAAGACAATTCGATGCAACATTTTGTGCAACGATCACTAGAAAAGCAATGGAATAATTTGGTAACTCTTGTTGGTAATTTTTAAGTGAAACTTCCTATCTAAGTGAAATTTATTTAAGTGAAATCTCTTCTAATTTTAAGTGAAATTTCTTTATCTAATGCTGACAGCAATAAATAGCTTAGCTTTTCTGTCTTCATTTATCAATCAGTTAAATTCAATAGATACAGACTGGGGCTTAGGGTACGACATCGGAATATGCAACAATAACTCTTTGTCAGCTGCACCATATAATATGGACCAATGGATCTAGAAAAGGCCATCTCAAAGCTGCAATTGGTGAACTAACACTTCTCAGTGCCAGCTTCATAATGACATCATAAAACAATTGTGGCTTATCCCAATTTAGAGCTCTCTGGCTTAGCGAATTTGGGTGTGACTAAAAGAGTATTTTCAATAAAAGCACTTGCCAATTTAAGATATTCAATTTACTGTGCCAATTTTAAAACATCTTAATGTACAGCATATAATATGAACTTTTCAGTCATCTATGAGGTAACCTGAGCAGTGGAGGAAGAAACCTAGACTCATAATTACAAGGTCATGAGCACAGAAAAGGATATGGTGGCATTCACTCATCCTGTCCAATTTAGTTGCCATAGTTTTAGTTGCTTATTTTCCCTCAGTATGCTGTGACTGAGGATTTCTCTTTTTTAATATTTAGCTCCATATGCAAACTATGCCTTCCCCTCCATCCCAACTGGGTCAACTTTTTTTTTTTTTTTTTTTTTTTTTTTTTTACATTTCCATCCATGACTCCTTCATCCACTTTCTACTTTTGTTTCCTGGAGAACGGATATGGAATGTCCTGCTGGAATCTGAAGTCTGGGGCTGAATTTCAGTCTGGTTCCAGCCTCTCTCTCTGAGCACCATTTTTTATACTTGGGTGTGTTATACAGGGTCCTTGTGAGAATGAGGGGAGTTGGCATAAGTAGACACCTCAGGCAGAAGGTAGAAGGTCTGACCCAAAACACACTCCTCACACTGACTACAGAACTTACGTATCATTTGAACTTTACTTGCTTAGTTAATTGCTTCTCACATGAAATATCCTATATTACTGGGTAGATGGTATGCTCAGAGACGACGTGTATCGTAGGCACATTCAGCATCCTTCACCTGTAACAAAGTGCTTTGTATACAGGAGGTAAATAAGTAAATACATAGATGGATAGGTGAATGAATAAATGTTCTTGCTCCTGATCCTTATCCTACCAGTGGCTGCAACGCAGAAGACATTCTGCACGTCTGCTGGTGCATCCATTTAGGGAAAGTACTATGGAGAAGAACTGTGTTTAGGATCTATGTGTCCAAGATAAAGATGCTTCCTATGGGGGCTGACAGGGAGCATGAATACCTGGGACACTCTGGGGTATTTTGAACCAAATACCAAGTGTATATTTTAATTCCCCTTTCACACTCTATTCTCAACCGATTACCTGCTGATCCCACTTAGAATCATTAGCAAAAACAAGTCCCTGCATAATAAGCCCTTCCAGGTTTTACTGGGCCCCAAATGTCTATTTTTATATATCTGACAAATAGAGGAAATATTTTAAACTTCACCATTTCAAATTTGTAACGCAAATTCACATTCATTTCAGTTTTCTTTCCTCGTCATTTAACTGAAGAGAAATAGCCAGGTTATTAAGAGAGCAGAGAAAAAATGGCAAGGATTGCTTTTCTCCCTGACAACATAAACTTCAGATTTATATGTGTTTGCTGTCCTTCATCTATCGCATGCATGCCTTATACCGGGTGTCCTCTCTGTTGCCATTCAGGATGTTCCCAAGCCACCCTCTGAACCAGCGCTTGGTCAAGTTGGCATTGTGGTTCTTTCTGTTAGTATCCTGCTCAATGTCCCATGCCAAAAAAATAAAAAATAAAAAAATAATAAAACCACTAGCAGCAACAAACATTAACACATAATAATAATGCCATACCTTCCAAAGGCCAACAGAGAGGATTTTTGGATTATCCACTATTCAGGATAATCTTCACTCCTGATCTCCCCTATTATTAGCGTGCATAATTGAGAATTCCCTGCATGTAACCTGACTTCCTTGCAAGAGAGCCATAAAAATCTCTGGCCCTTAGAACAGTTTCAATGAATGAAATTAATTAAGAGAAAGAATTTGAGGTCCTGGGATGGGAATCATTGTAGAGCACTTTTAAATTATAGTGTCATGACTGGATATTGGAGTAAATTCTTTGATCTCCTTTCTCGTTAACAAGATGATATGATATTTTAAAGGCAATCATCCCATTTTGAAGGTCTGCTGACATCACCAACCATCAGAGCACAGTATGGAAATAAGATACCCACTTCTCTCTGCTTCCTCTTACTGATTTCATGCAATGACCTTGCAGTTATTAAATATAGGCCAACTTGCACTCTCAGACCTCAGGCAACCTCTTTTTTAAGTGATTGCTTACTCCCCAACATTTCTACTAAAATTTGATGCTTAAAGATCACTTAATGGAGGTAACCAATTTACCCCTGTCCCTTGGGTGGTCCCCCAGGGCAGTTTTGCTGTTTCAATACAATTACAAAATGCTTCCAGGCTCTGTGAACTTGGTTATACAAGAAGGTTATGGCAACAAAGACTGTTTTCTTTGGAAAATTGTTACAAAGTGCTGACCTTCCTAAAGTATATAGCATTCTGAAAAGCCTGAAAGCCCAGATGCTTAACACTGTGAGAGACAGAGCCAAATTCTAGAACCAGAGGCATGAGTTAAAGTGCAGGACGCACTGAACCAAGACAAGCTAGAAGAGAACTTCCTTTCAGGAACATTTATTTCATGTCCTGTAGCCTGGATTCAAACAAAATTCCTTTGTTGACTCTCAAGTATGTTTAGGAGAATCTGACCTAGGAATGGCTTTGAGTCTCATACATGGATCAGAGAGTTGTAGCAAAGCCAGGATGATTTTGAAGGATTGTAGTGAAAAGCAGGATCTCATTTAATGACTAGCTGCCTTCCTGTTAAACATCAAGAGCATGATTCAAACAACTAAGTATACAATCCAGGCAAGACAACAACTAAGCAAGATAAAAGCACTGGTTACAGTTTCAGGTTTTGTGTATACTCATTACAGGGCATCCACATGGAAGTTACATGTTATTTACTGAAAAATGCATATTTCCTAATTTTGCAGACCCACGTGAGGAAGGGTATTCTCTGGGGATGGGGAGGGGCTGAGAGGGGTGGGGAAGTTGGTGAGAATCCCCCTCCACCCACAGAAGCAATTACTGGGAGAGAAACAGCATCCCCTTCTCCCCGCCCCTTCTCAAAGGCCAAACACTGTGGGATGCACTGAACACTGTTCAGATCCACAAGGATCTTCCATTTCTATTAAGTTGATTTAGTGCCATAAAAGGAGGACATAAATGAGTAAGACCATAGGCCTTTCCTTGAGACCTGAGGGTTTCATAAAGCACCTTTTCAGAAACAAGTGGCCTCGGTAATGCTGCAAGCCTTAAGGCTACAAAGTCAGCATTTACGGTGTACTGATTTTGTCATACATGGATTTTGCTAGAATTTTAAAATGGATTTACAGTAATTTAATAAGTGGTTAAACTGTAACCATAGGACTAGAACTGCATTCAGTTGTTCAACTGACTTAACTATTGCCTTATTAATAGGCATGTAGGTTAATTTCTTTCTTGTATATTTTCTTACATTTTATCTTGTAGAATGTGAATTGCATCATCCTTCCTTGGTCATCTTTCTTGTATGGAGTGTTTGTGGGGCAAATCCCTAAGGCAGGGTTATGGAGGCAAAGCACATGACTACTTCCATAGTTCCTGGATGTATTTAGATAATCTAGTGGTAGAGAATAATAGAAAGGTTAGCAATCTTTTTGATGCTTCAATTTCCTCTTGAGTATAACTTCCACTGAAAAACAAAACAAATGTTGGTAAGAGAGCATTATAATTTTCATAGTTCTAGTGATACTCATCACCCCTACAAGAGAGGCTGAGCTCTCAAGGCACTTAGAGAATTGCAAAATAGATTGCTAAATACTTGTCTGTTCAATTATTAGACTTGTGAAAAGATCACAGAAGACTGGAAACTAATAAATATCATCCTTGTCAAAAGGCGAGACATTTTAACTTCTTTTAATTGGAAATCAAATAATTTGGTACTGAAGTAGGGCATGATGTTAGAACATGCATAGTAATTTTACTGCATATATATACAAATATGATATATTATACATATCACATAATGGTGATGTATATTTTTGTGTGGAATATATATTATTATGTGTATTATTTATTAGTATTATTGTGTAATGGTAGGTCTAGGATCTGCTGGCATGGCACATAACATAGGGTCCTTTGCACGTCTGTCCAGGCTGAGGTGGGCTGTTGGTGCTCTTTAAGAGCCAAGCACAAGGGCAGCCCCCTGCTGGGACAAGCCAGTTTTGTGGCAGAGGGAAAGAACAAGAGAGCTGATGGAACCAGGCAAGGCCTCTTGAACATCTGCTCAGACATGGCACAGGTCCCACATCTGTGGGCAAGATGGCTGATGCTGTCACGGGAGGCACTCAGTCAAGTGATAACAGGATATATAACCTTCCTACAGCAAGCACAATTAAATATTTGGAAACACAAATGCAATCAAGCACCCTTTATTTATTTAATTCAACAAATATATTTTGAATACATCCTATGTGGTAGGCACTGCACTGAGATTCAGGGATTTGACTTTGATCTGAAGAGAGGTGTCGCTCCTACTCCAGGGGCGTTACATTCTAGAGTGGTAAGTATTTATAAAATCAATAAATTTTGTAAATAGCTATATACTTGTAATCATAACTCATGTTAAAATGCAGTAAAGAACATTAGAGAGGGCATGGTTTTTGTGTTAAAACATTTGGAAAACCGTCCATTGGGAGAGCTAAGAGACCGGGTCTATACACTCTTAAAGACAAAAACAAGCACAAAGAAAGATGGAAAGTCCTGGGAAATAAAATTGGCTCAATGTAAGGAGGCACGGTGGCACAATTCTAAAGGTAGAATGGGATGCTTAAGATGTAGTGAGCTTCCTATCACTTTAAGTGGTCAATGCCTTTTTGGTGATGCCATATAGGAAACTCTTGCTGTGGGACAAACAACTGAAATAGGTGTTTTAAAAATCTTTAGCACCTTAAGGTTATTTACAAATGTGCAAACTTTAAGTAAATAAAATAATTTATAAAGGAGCTCTCCATTAAAAAAAAAAAAGTAAGGGGCTCCTGGGTGGCTCAGTTGGTTAAGCGTCCCACTTCGGCTCAGGTCATGATCTCACAGTTCATGAGTTCGAGCCCGGCGTTGTGTCGGGCTCTGTGCTGACAGCTCAGAGCCTGGAGCCTGCTTGAGGTTCTGTGTCCCCCTCTTTCTTTGCCCCTCCCCCCACTCCCACACACACTCTCTCTCTCTCTCTCTCTCTCTCTCTCTCTCTCTCAAAAATGAATAAACATTAAAAAAATAATTTAAAAAAAAGTAAAATCATACAATGCCTTGGAGTTTCTAGGTTAAAATGAAGCTGAGTCCCTTGTATTGAAAACTATATGGAGGAAAGCTACTGGATTTCATTTTCAAATGAACATTAAATTTAACATTTTTCTATTTACAGAGGCTTCTAATCATTTCTGTACTTTTCTACCAAATAAGGAGATGTAAGATAGATTAGAAAACATGAACAGTGTTTTTGAATAAGACATGTTTACAATTTGATGTTTTCTTTTTTTCTTTTAATTTTTTTTTTCAACGTTTATTTATTTTTGGGACAGAGAGAGACAGAGCATGAACGGGGGAGGGGCAGAGAGAGAGGGAGACACAGAATCGGAAACAGGCTCCAGGCTCTGAGCAGTCAGCACAGAGCCCGACGCGGGGCTCGAACTCACGGACCGCGAGATCGTGACCTGGCTGAAGTCGGACGCTTAACCGACTGCACCACCCAGGCGCCCCATACAATTTGATGTTTTCAATGTTGTCTACCAAACTTGCCAAGGAAAACTCTTCTGAATTTTTTTTTCATGATGAATGAGGACCCTGAGAATCTGATGCACCCCAATTTTCTGTAGAAAATAAACATGTCCACACTTGAACTTTTGAATATGTAACTCCATGTAATTTTACCGTGCAGAAGCTGGTACATGATGTGGTCATTTTGTTTTGTTTTGTTTTTTTTTTTATTTTTTTTTCAACGTTTATTTATTTTTGGGACAGAGAGAGACAGAGCATGAACGGGGGAGGGGCAGAGAGAGAGGGAGACACAGAATCAGAAACAGGCTCCAGGCTCTGAGCCATCAGCCCAGAGCCCGACGCGGGGCTCGAACTCACGGACCGCGAGATCGTGACCTGGCTGAAGTCAGACGCTTAACCGACTGCGCCACCCAGGCGCCCCTGATGTGGTCATTTTGTGACACAAGCTTACTTTTGCAGCAATAACCCACGATCTGAAATGCACGTTTACTTCTTCATCTATTGATTTTTGTTTGAAAAAGATCATCTCAGACAGAGAAGAATAAAAATTCAGACATGCTCAGATTTTTGCCCAGTTCTTCCAAGAGCAATTCATTAGTGGGATGTAATTATACCTAACCTTATATCCCACTGCAAATATGTGCATAATCTAACAAGCTGGCTATTCCAGCAACTTCACTGGACTATGAGATCACCAACAGCATACATATACAGCTTGTGGCCAAATTTGAAGGACTTCAATAGTTGAAGATACCGCAGAAGTTCACAGAATATATCACCTACGCGTTCAGCGGGTTCTAACTGCGGTACAGGATTTGCATTCTGATATGTGCTGGAGACATATGTGTAATGATGAGTGCACACACTGACTGTGCTCTCATTTACTACGTCCAGGCACTGCTCTCTGCATTAGTGTGTATTATTCTCATTTGGTATAATAATGAGTCTATGTAGAAAGCACAATTAAATTCCCTGTTTTTACAGATATGAATGCTAAGGCATACACAGTTTAAATAGTTAGCTGACATTTACACTATTAGGAAATGGCAGAGCCTGGATATAGCATGGTAAAAAGCATTCGGAGTTCCAGGGGAGAAAATCAAGTTCTAATGTTTTGCTCCTTTGCTTGCTGCTTATGACCTAACAGGCAAGTTGTAGAAACCCTCTCACATAGAGCACCTGACTTAGAGGGAGATTTCTACCCACCTGCCATTTTAAGACTTGTGAATTTTCAAACACCTCTTAAAATTACTAAGGAAAAGCTCAAAAGCAGTACTTCATAAGTACTTATAAAATGAAAAGTGACACAACTAAATTTCAAGTGTCTTTTGGCTTCTTTAAAGAAGCGCCCAGTCAGGGTTTTGTGAATTCGAGCCCCATGTCAGGCTCTGAACTGGCAGCACGGAGCCTGCTTGGGATTCTCTCTCTCCAGATCTCTCTGCCCCTCCCCGACTCATGCTGTCTCTCTCTCTAAATAAATTAATAAAAAAACAAGCAAAAAAAAAATGTTTACATGTCCAGTGAGTTACAAAAGTACTGTGCAAAGGACTCTGTAAATTGGAAATCACCTTGCAAATGTTCGCTGTTTTTTCTACCACTGTGCTTCCTGTTTAGGGGTTAATACTGATGAGACATGGTCAAATATTTTAATACCTTGCTATTATGTAAGCCTTTACTGGTCCAGTCTCAATTTCAGATTTTAATAAATGATATCATATATACGAACTAAAATCCAGAAAACGTTGTGAAGCATTTTTCATTAACTGAATAATGTATTTCTATTCCTTCTAAGCAACCAAATTTATCTACCCCATTAAAAGAGAAAGCTAGGAAATTGAATGTAAATCTCCTCCAAGCTTATATTCTCAGTCCTCTCCTCTGTCACTAGAACACAAGCTGCTATCATACCCCAATCATTATCTGAGTGATTTGACTTCAGGACTTAGTTTTGGACTCAGACAGACATGGAATCAAACCTACCTTGGCTATATATTAGCTGTGTGATCTACACAAACTAATTCATTTCCCTGACTCCCAATTTATTAACCTATAAAATAAGAACAAGAACACTGAATTCTCATGGATTATTAGGAATGTGAATGAAAAAATAGCATTGAGTAATAGGAATAAATTTTTTTTAATGTTTGTTTTTGAGAGAGACAGAGCACAAGTGGGGAGTGGGGACAGAGAGACAGAGGGAGACACAGAATCCAAAGCGGGCCCCAGGCTCTGAGCTGTCAGCACAGAATCCGACATGGGGCTCAAACCCACAAACTGCAAGATCATGACCTGAGCAGAAGTTGGAAGCTTAACTGACTGAGCCACCCAGGGGCCCCAGGAATAAATTTGTAATCTGGTGCTTGAGATTGTCATTATTAAAGAATGTCATCCTTAAGGTGTCAATATGACATTCTAATTACTTTTTTTCTGACCCAAATTAGAAGATCTCTTTAAAATGGCATATAAACCTTCCTACCTTCCTAAAACGTAAGATGAGAGTCAGAAGCCTGAAATTTAAAGCTTAACAGATTTGCTAGGAGTTTGCATTTATTTAGTGAACAATGGGCTTTTTTTCTCTAAGGTTAAAAATTAATGTTCAGACAAATCTCACATAGATTCTAGGATTGATATCATGTCATACAGAATATTTATACGGAAATAGTGTTAGCTAGTTAAATTCATGGGAATTCAGAAAGAATTCTGCCAAATGCAAAATACTGAGTAACACTCAAATACTCAAAATACTGAGTGCAGTTCATTCTTCTTGCCCCTAAATTTTAAAGGAGCAGTCTACAATGAGATTGAACTTAAGAGTCACCTGGAGAGTTTCTGAACCTCCCCAGAACCAGACCATACCCAAGACCACTCAGATCAGGCATCAGTGATCTTTAAAGTTCCTAGATGACTCCAATGTGTATCCAAGGCTGAGAATCTCTGTTTTAAGGCAATTTCGTCCTTGTTTTTGCCTCCAACCTGTTTTATGATAAGCACATGAGAAAAAAATTTGCGGAAAACCAAGGTAAAGTACTATTCAAGAGGAAACGTCCCCAACTGAATATTTTAGAATCAGCCCTTTCAGAAAAGCTTATGTAAAATTCTAAAGGCATTAATTTTTTTCCAGAAGTAATTGGTGGATAGTAAGGGGGTTTCAACACAGATTTCACATGATGTCAGCATCACCCCATGTCACCACTTTAAAAGATGACGGAATCATCTGCTTCCATTTTTCTACTGATAAAAACCTCATGTCAGAAGTGGAGCCTGATGCCCTGAGCCTCATTTAGCCATAAACATGGGAAATGGCAGGCAATTCTGATGGAGGTTTAAGAAAACCCAAACCACTATGTACAGCTCTTTGGCCTCAATGCAAATAAACAAGGATTCATTTGTGCCCAGTTGGTATCTGATGGGCCCATTTTGGAATGCTCTCAAAATGTGTGCGGCACCAAGAAATGCAGCTGCCGCCAGTTAGCTCTGTCGGTTGGAGCGCAGTAACTAATGAGGCCAAGGTTGTGGGTTTGGCCAGTTTGAATTCCTCTGTTCCATGGCCACAGACTTTACCACTAGCCTCAGACAGCTGTCCACAAAATATGTGCCCTTGGCCACAAAGCAGAGTGGGTGAGAAAGTGCAGACAAACCAATTCAAATCTATCACCACAACTAGAAAAACAGCTCAGAGCACATGCCCAGCTGACTATAGATGTATTGCATCATCTTCATGCTTGATGTACAACAAGCTACTCCAACCAGTTGTGATTTTATTGGCAGCCATTTCAGTGCTGTCTATGGGCGGTTGATATTCTGTATGTCCTGTGTATATGCTTTTAGAATAGGCTTAGAAGCAGTAGTTATAATTTTGTTGTAAATCTCACCAAAAACACATTTTACAAGAACAGAGGACAGACATTTCACCTTACTTAATCTTTTCCCTTCTCCATTTTGTTTGGCTTTAGAGCTTAAATGGTTCCAAGACCACATTGTACAAATGAGTCTCGACCTACTGACCACTGGTAAGCTCAGGAGTTTCTTCTTCTTAGACCCTGATTTGGTTGTGTGCCTTCTTCCTTTACCTTTTTACAGGACTTTCTTCACTTTGGCACCTTAGTCTTCTGTCAAGTTGAATCATCTTCTGGACCAACTCAACTTTTATATGATGAGAGGAAATCTCACAAAGCAAATTACACATTGGTAAGTAATTTGCTAGTACTCGGGGTACTTACTTGTATTGGTTTACTGTTACTATTGTAAAGGCCACTTTATTTTTTTTTTTTAACATTTTTATTTATTTTTGGGACAGAGAGAGACAGAGCATGAACGGGGGAGGGGCAGGGAGAGAGGGAGACACAGAATCGGAAACAGGCTCCAGGCTCTGAGCCATCAGCCCAGAGCCTGACGCGGGGCTCGAACTCACAGACCGCGAGATCGCGACCTGGCTGAAGTCGGACGCTTAACCGACTGCGCCACCCAGGCGCCCCATAAAGGCCACTTTAAATGAACATTTTTATATCATACAAATTGCATGGTTAGTGCTCCAGGGGAATATAGTCTGACTTATGCCAAAAGAAGGGGAGAATACACAGGCAATTTTTATATAGATATAAATAGCCACGTAAATATTATAATCCATTTTGACTTTTAAAGAAGTTTTAAAGAAGTTCAATACACACTCAGGCACACACACATATCTACTTCTAATATAATTTAAGAAATAAGAGCTATCTATAGTGATTTGGATAATACTCTTAAAAATGAGTGGAAAAACCTATGCTTTATGTTTTTTGTTAATGTGTATATTGGTCTAACTTTGCAAATTTCCACAATAAAACACAGATCATAAAAAAAGTAGGTTGAATTATTATTACTCATAATTCTAAATTAAGAGATAATGACCTTGTTATGAACATTAACTATAAAATTAATTGGATCTTATTCCTTTTGCCATTTTCCAGAATTGCATTTGTAAAACGTGAGGAAGTCCAATTAGACAGCCTATTTGTTATTATTCTTATTCTCCAAAGTTGCATTTCTTTTTTTTTTTTTTTTCTAAAGTTGCATTTCTACTGAACTTTGTAGTTTGGTTTTAATGGGAGAAATGCTAGTGATATAAAATTGAAAAAATGAGAATATGGGGTGAATATTAAGCTTGTGGATGGTTATATAACTTTAAAATAGCATGAGTATAAAATAATTTCAGGCTAGTAAAATTTTTAAGTCGTGGCAAACAGACGAGCGTGGCAAACAGACGAGCTTATCAAGAATGTACTCCCCATGATTCAACTTATAATCTCTTATAGTCCCACTTTCCTTATTTAATATATGAACAAAATGTTATTGAGAAGCTAGTGCATGCAATAATTCTGTCATGTGCAGGAAATACAAGCTGATTACAAAAAGGTCTCTTCCCTCCAATTTAATATCCAAACAATATCCAATTTAAAACAGCATTCAATTCACGGTGAGTTCTACAATAAAGGCATGTACAGGGGACAGTGGTGCCCCCAGGAGTACTACTGGTCTTTCCAGGGAGATGGAGTAAAGGCCCCGCAGACACAATTCTTGAAATATCATTTCTAACAATAAGTTGTAGGTAAGTATTGAAAGTTAGAGTCAAACTGTACAGCGGTTCAGAACCCACCGTGTTCTCATCCACAAACCTTGATTCAATCCTTGGCTCTGCTATACCCCCAGCTGTATGGTCTCTCCCATCTGTGCTGTGTTGTCACTCATTTTTCCAAAGTAATATTCTTTATAACCCTGGTTTCAATGACCATGTGTTCATAAATGATTTTCAAATCTACGTCTCTCACCGATTTCCCTTTACTGAACTGCACACCCTATATCTGATTACCCATTATACACTTCCACTTAAATATCCCTTAGACAAGTTAAGCTTAATTTGTCCAAAATGAAATTTATCACCATTCCCAATACACATGATTGTTTTCCTTTTCTTATTTTTTCTCCTCACTTGATAAATGAGTCTACCACACAACCAATCACATAAACAGGAGACCTGGGATCATTCCAGTAGTTTTCCTTCTTCACCCCTCACCACAGAGCTTTTCTCTGGATTCTGTCTCACTCATCTATCTAATATGTATACTCCTCTCCTTTCATACCACTTAAACCTTAGTTGATCTGTTTGGGGGCTGGGAAGGGGCAAAGGTAGATTGCTGCGATACCCTCTACTCTTCCACTTCTTAAGTCTTCTTTGTTCCTTGGTAGATACCTACAATAGCCTCCAAGTTTTCTGCCTCTGTTCTATTCTCATCTCCCATGTCTTCTCTTCACTGCTTCCGGAGTCATCCTTCTAAAACACTAATTTTATCATGTCATTCAACTTACAATCCTTCCTATGTTCTTGCAGATGAAATTTGAACTACTTTCTAAGACCCTTTATAATTTTGCCCCCGACCTCTTCTCCAGCTTTGTCGCTTTATTACTCTTCCATTTCTTCCATTAAACACCTTTTCTCTGCCAAGGGAGAATTACTTACATTTCTCTAAATGTACTAGTCTCTTACATTCTATCCCTCTCTGTCTGCCTGTCTGTCTCTCCTCCACACAGACATAGATACACACACACACACACACACACACGCACATGCACACACACACACTACACATTTCTGCACCTGCTGTTTCCTATAAGTGCACTGCAACCTGTTGTTTCCAAGTACGGTATTCTTCCCACGCCCTTCTCAATGTGATGAACTCTTATCTGACCTTCATCACATAGGTCAATCTTCTGGGAAGCCTTTCTTGTTGGCTTCTCTCATTTCCTTTCTGAACCAACTGGGTTAAGTTCCCTTTGCTGTTCATACGTTGCTGTAATTATTTCCTTTTCTAATTCCTCTGCCAGACATCAAGCAATTTAAATGCATCCCTGGTCTAAATATCTACAGCAATAAACATTGCACTCAGCACATAGCAATAACTTAATAAACATTTCCTGAAATGAAGTTCAAGACAACTCACTTGGTCAATGTATCTTTTTCAGATGAATTCTTCTCCTTCTAAGCCTCTTCCTTGGCTCACCTGCTGGCCCCCTCCTATCTTCTTCAGTGCCACCACATATCCCTCCTAAACAACCTTCTCTGCTGCAAGCTTCTTCATGTTTGCTTTGTCTACAATAGTGCTTCTCACATGGGGATGGTTTTGTCCCTCAGGTGATACTGGGAAATATCTGGAGACATCTGTGATTGTCACAACTGAGATGGTTGAGATCCTCTACTAGCACCTAGAGGATAGAGATCAAGGAAGCTGGTAAACATCCTACCATGCAGAGGTAAATAAAGAATTAGCAGGTTCAGGGGCCCCTGGGTGGCTCAGTTGGTTAAGCGCCTACTTCGGCTCAGGTCACCATATCACGCTTCATGAGTTCGGGCCCCATGTCAGGCTTGCTGCTGTCAGCACAGAGCCTGCTTCGGATCCTATGCAGCCCTCTCTTTCTCCCCCTCCCCTGCTTGTGCTCTCTTTCTCAAAAATAAAATAAAATTAATAAAATTAAAGAATTTTTTTCTAAAAAAATTTTTTTTCTAATAAAAAGAATGATCAGGTTCAAAATGTCAATAGTGCCAAGGCTGAGAAACACTGGCCTATAGTAGATGAATAAACAGGCCACCTATCAGTCTGCAGGTCTATGAAGCATGCCTTCAGGTGACACGGAAAACATGGCCACTAAAAATTGACCACAACCGGTCAGCGGTCCATCCGCTAGGCTGTGAAGAGCAGAGCTGGTGCACGGGCCTCAGACTTCAGCATCCTGTCGTGTGATCTAGAAGGCAGTATCCCAAAAGTCAGTGACAGTGCACAGGACAGAAAGGCGAGATTTCACATAAGCAAAGTGAAAAGAAAAGTGCCTGTCTTGACTCTGTAGCCACACACCAATAAGACTTCCGATAGCAATGTCTTTGAACACAGACATTGACGATTTTAAAATGTGTTTGTTACAGATGAAATAATATCTCTGTGGCAGGAAGGAATTAATGAGACACCGGGGAGTAACTCAGGTGCTATAGAAAATGATGCTCGGTCATCTCAGGAAATCAGTTAGAATTGGCTAGTTGCTATCTTTATAATTCGAATTTTACTATAGAATTTGGAATCCCAAGGATTTACTGACCTGGCTCTGTTTTCCACCCCTCTTTTTGCTGAAATGATTTTCAAGTAAAGAGAAGTAACTAGGGACAAAAAATATTAGATTTTATTTTTCAAATTAACCTTAGCCAACATGAATTTAGTAGGAAATTGGGCTACAGATTTACATGTTAAGTTGCCAAGTATTAAACCTGTCCTGGTTTCTTATTAAAAAAAATTTTTTTTAAGTTTATTTATTTTCAGAGAGACAGAGAAAGAGTGAGCAGGGGAGGGGCAGAGAGAGAGGGAGAAAGAGAGAGAATCCCAAGTAGGCTCTGCGCTGGCAGCACAGAGCCTGATGTGGGGCTTGAACTCATGAACTCATGAACAACCATGAGATCATGACCTGAGCCTAAATCAAGAGTCGGACGCTTAATGCACTGAGCCACTCATCCACCTCCTGGCTTCTTATTTAAGAAACAACACAATATCCTGCTTTAACTTGTGAGTGAGACAGTGGTGAGCGGCCTGTTCAACACTGTGAGGGGCAGTAAGAAACAAAGCATTAGGATATTGTGAAAATATGTTTGTTCTGGGAATGGTGTAGTTGTCAAAATTCACACTGCAAAAAAAGTTGGCACATGAAGTTTTGGGGTAAGAAATGTTACCCTGAAGAGGATTAAGCCTCCTGGGGCTTTTCCAGAGCATCAGTTTTATAACATCTGTTTTTAATTTCTGTATATTCTATTTCCCTGGAAACTTAAAAAAAAACTCCAAATTTAACATAAACTGACCCTTTTGTAGCTTATTTTTTTTAACAACTCCCAGATCATCATTGCTTTCAAATAGACTTTCAAAGATTTTTTTCTTTTTCTGAATGACAATGAATTGTAATGTAACTTTCTAAAACCAGTTTCAAAAAGTTAAACTCTATTAATTCAAATTACTTCAGTTCCTAATTGATACTAATTTAGAAGTCATCACCCGTGTAGGTAAACTCTATATCAGAGGAGCTTTTGAAATGGAAGGATTTAGTCATTTGAAATCTGAAAAAAAAAAATCTTGAAAGCTAAAAAATACCCATCAACCGATAATTCATTGCATCTTCATTGACAAGAATCTAAGTGACAAGATACCAGAAAGAAACCTGTAAAAATAAACAAGCATCGGGCACCTGGGTGGCTCAGTCGGTTAAGCATCTTGACTTCAGCTCAGGTCATGATCTCAGGGTTCAAGGGTTAGAGCTCTGCATCAGGCTCTCTGCTATCAGCACAGAGCCACTTCGGATTCTCTGTCCCCCTCTGTCTTTGCCCCTCCTCCACTCATTCTTGCTCTCTCTCTCTCCTCCTCAAAAATAAATAAATATTTAATAAAAGATAATGAACAAGCAGGGATATCTAATATTAAAATAGTAATAGGCCTATGACTTTATTTCAAAGTTCCCAAGTTTTTTGAAATATTAGTAAAAAATATGTTACTAACAATACTGCCCTCCTCCTCTGTTAGCAATTTCTCTGGCAAATGTTGATTTCTCATAACAATAGTACTGCCACTCCTCTCCCCCCTCCCTCCTACATCCTCACATGCCACTGATAGGCTGTCTGTCCAGTTACCTATGATTTTCAGAGACTGATAATGCCTACTGAAGAAACCATGTGTTTTCCACCAATCACCTTTTCTGTACCTAACAGAGAACTTCCCTGACTTTCTTGGTGCTACCGGGATTCTTGTTGGACTAGCCAATATTTTCATTATACTCTACCTCTTTTCATGAAATAGTGAAATACTAACGATTTCAAAAAATTATTACTTTATTGACTTCATCATCAATAGGAGAAAGGACAGACTTACCATAGCTCATGGGGTTGGATGTATAATTTTCCTTAAATGGTCACATCCTCCTATTCTCTGGCACTCACAATTTATAAGAACCTGCTTAGAATACATGGTACTTCCCAATGTAAAAAAACAAACAAACAAAGCCAGTTTTGCACATAATTTCTGCTTTTATTACCTCCAAAATCACTTGGATATATTGAGTTTAGATATATGCAACTAGCAAGAATTAAATATATATGGAAACTACCAATAGTGAGTTTCTAAATATTTCATCTAATATGAATTCAAAATCTTACAAGTCCTTGAGGCTAAAATCAGCAATGTATTCAAAGTTAGGATGAGACAGATGTTTAATCCTTCCACCAAGCTTCAGTTTCAGCATCCCACAAAAGATTATTGACTATGCTTTACAGATTTGTTACACCTTACTCTGTAAAAAAGATCAACTCTAAATTGAAATTTTGTCGTGCATCTTTATTTAAGGAAATCATTTGAGTTAAACTAATTTATACCCGTCATTATTATTAATTAATGAGATTTCACTATGTCTGTAATGATTAAATCTAATTCCTGGCAAAAGCAGGCTAGAAAGAGGCCCAACCAGACAGTTCACGGATCAGGATAGATTATGTGACTCTGATATCTATGTTTATGGGAGGTAGAAATGATAGCAAGTCCATGATTGTGGAGGTGGAAGTGAACTTAAAATGGCAAACCATGCCCAGAAAGATTATGTCCTACAAAAATACCTAGACTAAATCCAGGATATAAAATGGCAACAATCAACTGAGGAACCTGGGAGAGATGTTTTTATAGCAATGCTACATCTGCATAACTAAGGATGTTAAGAAAAGGAGTAAGAAGTTATACACACACATACACACATGCACACACACATATATAATTATATACATATATATAGTATAATTTTCAGTATATTTGCCAGAAAAGTGAGTGAGAATCTATGAAATAATACAAAAAAAGGTAGATAGGAGCCAAATGATCACAATAGGAATTTTTAGTTTTATTCCAAGTAAATGGAAGTCATAATTCTTTTATTCTTTTAAGCAAGAGACCACCATGATCTGGCTTACAATTTTAATAGAACAGTCTGTTTCCTTTGGATAAAACAAATTGGGAGGGCATGTATATAAGCATGGAGATGTGCAAAGCAGTTGTTCAGGTGAGAGACTAGAATGGTGGCAGTAGAAATAAGTGGAGAAAAACTCGTGGGTTTTAGGTATATTTTGGATAGATACACAAGAACTTGTTGAAAGACTAATGTATCTGATGAAAGATGGTGAGAGAAAAGGGGTATTTTTAGCTTTCTGCCTTGCTTGCTTGCTTGAGTAGATGGGGATGGCATTAACTGAGATGTGGACGACTGGATGAGAAACAGATTTTGTAGGTTAGTACATTTTGGACATGATAACTTTGAGTCATTCATCACATAGACAGTTGTATATACAAATATGGAGCTCAGGGGATGATCTGGCCTAGAAATATCAACATAAAACAGGAAAATCATCAGTATTGATTGTATTTAAAGTCAAGAGGCTTGATGATATCACCTAGGCAAAGAGTATAAATGAAAAAAAAAAAAAAAAGACAGAACGCAGGAAAGAAAATTGAGGAACTCCAACATAAAAAGTCAAGGTTGAAGTAGATACAAGATGAATAGGATAAACTGAAAAGGAGATAAGGAGCCAGTGATGTCAAAAATGACAAGGAGAGTATTTTAAAGAGTTGTCTTTAAGTAGTTGACTGTGTATAACATCACTGAGAAATCGAGGGAGATAAAGACTGAGATATGTCATTGGAATTGTCATATGATGGTTTTGGTGACTTTGGAAAGAGATGCTTCAAAGGTGGTGGGATAAAAGTGAAAATAAAGTGGCTCAGAATCTGAATGGGAGGTGAAGGTGTGGATATTACAAGTGTAGATCATTTATTTAAGAGGTTTGCTGTGATGCTAAGCACAGAAATGGACAGCAGCTAGAAGAAAAAATGGCGTTAAAAGGAAGCTTTTTTAAATGTCTATTTATTTTTGAGAGAGAGAGAGAGAGAGAGAGAGAGAGAGAGAGAGAGAGAGAATGAGCAGGGGAGGGACAAAGAGAGGAAAACACAGAATCCAAAGCAGACTCCAGGCTCTGAGCTGTCAGCACAGAGCCCGACACAGGGCTCAAACCCACAAACCATGAGATCACGACCTGAGTTGAAGTTGGATGCCCAACCGACTGAGCCACCCAGATGCCCCAAGGAAGCTAATTTTTTAAGGGTGGAACAAATTAAAACATTTTAAATTATGATGGGAATAACTCAATAGAAAGGAAATACTGATGCTGCATAAAATACAAGAGATGATTATAGAGGAAAAATCCTTGTGAGAACAAGAAGTGATGGGATCCATTTCATTTGACAGGAGCATTTGCAAGTGATAACTTAAACTAAGACCAGTCAAACCATTTATATCATTTTATTCGATAATAATCACAATGATAAAGCAGAAACTTGGATCCAAAGAGGGTCAGAGTGTTCCAGGTAGGGGAACTTAGTGTATTCGCAAGCAAATATTACAATAATGAATCATGGAATTGGACAAAAGTGAAGACAGGAGGGAATGATAGTCATTGAAAAAGTGATGAAGTGAGTGGATTGGTTTAGAGGTCTCTCAATGTGGCAGAAGAATTGCTGTAACAAGCTGAAAATAAAGAAAATAGTGATCGGATTGGGAAATACTTGAAATCAGGATTTCAAACATGGTGCCCTTACTAGTGATAAAGTAACCCAGGGCATGGATTTGGGAGTGAGTGGGTGGCTAAGCCTACTCTAAAGATTGTAGCATGTGAGGCAGATAAGGAAATGATTGACTATTGTGATATATATCACTCCCTTGGATGCTAGAGTCATCAGGAATACGACAGGGCTGTAGGTAGAAAAGAGTATGAGAGCCCTCAGTCAGTGGGGGAGAGTGACCAGGGGCCTAGAGAGCAGCTATATGAGGTGCAAAGTTGGATGAAATGAAGGTTAAAAGACCTAGGGTTTTAGAAGGAGGAAGAAGGAAATGAAGTGGCTTCAAAGCAGCAATGGGCAGCAAGGGGTCATCTAACATAATGCCAGGTCCTGGGGAAACAAAAAATAGGCTTCATCTGAAAAGTCCTGAGGGGAAGCAGCTTAATCTGGTTTTAGTCAAGGCAAAACGGAGAAATAAAGATTTGGAAGAGGATGGGGATATAGAAGATAGTATTGATCACAGATGGGATGTTTCTGGGAGTATAGGAAAAGGATCTGGAAGGGGTGGGAGGCTGGAGGATGGGTCAGATTCAAGAATGACAATGGCAGCATTAGAGTAAGAAAAGGCAAGACAGTGCACACCCTGCAAGGCTCAGGATTCTTGAGCTGCCACAAGGAAAACCAAGAGGTGACATATGATGCTGTTAGTTCTGATAGCTAAATCACACAAAGGTAGCCCATGATGCCACAAGGACCTGGTCACCGTTACCTCCTGCAGTTCCGGATAGTCTAAGGATTTTAGGCCACATCAATTTTATATTACGTATTACAAAATTAAACAATTTTAAGTCAAGCCTATCAGCTAGAAGCTAATTTGTGTTTTTTTCTTTCATATGTCACCCTTTATGAAAAATATTAAACCCTTCCCCTTCTTTGACAGGACAGAGGAAATTTTATTTTTTTAATTTAGTCAGGGTTCAGACTCCGGTTTATATGTTTATCTCTACGTGTTTTTATTTTCCCAGAGGAAACTACCTATACCCTACTTCTCTCCTCAAAAATTCTAATGTAGAAATGGTATTCTCGTCACTTTTCTTTTATTGAGTCACCCTGAGAAGTGATTTAATACACTGATGCCATGCCAGTTATGTGGGTTTGGAATTGGGTATCTCTACAGTTTCATCAGCGATGCTATCCCAAGACTATTGATTCCTCTCAGGAAATTTAAATCTCTGAACAGCAACTGATGACACTAGGAAGAATTGCAGGGTCGGTAGTCCATGAGTTCATCAAATGTTCTAGTCAGAGCACTGGCTCGTTTTTCCCTCTAATGCAGATATCTTTTTACTCATCTGATATTAGGTGAGACATCCTATCTCAATGAACGACCCAGCTTCCCATTTGTGCACAGAACGTAGGGAAAAACCAATTTCCTCGAGGCTGTGACTCGCAGGCGGTGGGGGATTTTATGACAAATGGTTGGCTCCAATGATCTCTCAAGAAAATCACTTGTCTCCAGTCAGAAATCTTCGTTTATTTCAAGATAGAGTGATACGTCCCTTCAGTGTGTCTCTTCATTTGAATCAGCAGCAAATAGAAACTAACATCAAACCGTGTAGGTGGCGACATTTGAACTGGGTCTGAAAACATGGAAAGGAGCTCTGAAAATAGGGCAGGTTGACTTAGTGCCTGCAGACTAACGGGTGCCTTAAAAAAGATGACATATTCAGGAATGAACAGAAGTTCAGTGTGGTCATAGCAAGCGGTACGTGTGTGCGTTTTGGGAAAGAGGAAAGATCTCTGGAAGCAGGAGTTACCACACAAAAAAAGTGAATTTTCCTATGTCAAGTCTATCACGTCAACTGGGTTGACTTTTTAAAAAACGAGTCCATCATTTGATTATATTGACAAGTTGACTGAATGAGAATGACAAAACTCATTGAGAATGAGGGTATTAAACATAGTTGCCTTAAGTCTATCATGAGTCCTCTGCTTAGCATTAATCTCTTTGTGGAAACAAAGCAAGCAACACATTAGGCCTCTTTTGAGCTTTTGGCAATTTGTACTAACACTTCTTGCATTTAGTCTCTAAGTATAAACTAGGGATCTGAGCGGGGTAGATCTCTATAGTATATGCAAATGTTGTTACTGAATTGAGTAGTCAGTTCACATATGTGCCCCCCCACATTATTAACTACATATATATCATTAATCAAGCTAATCATTTAACCTCTTATTTTAGTAGAATTCCTCTAATTGAATTTACAATATATCATTATTTGAGATAATGAGTAATGAAATTAGAATAGATTTATAAAACAAATCCCAAATACTTTATATTTCTGATTTTCACAAGTTTGGATAATTTCCGCATTGATTCTCTACCACAGAGGTGAATATTCCAACTTAGTCTCACAGGCATGTATTCTAGGGTGCTACTTAAAACCCACCAAACACCTTCATGTTTTCTTCTTATCCAGACGTTTTTAAATATATAAAAAACTAGTGATTCTAACATTTTTAAATACGTAAGTCCTAATTTTCGTTTGCAAATAGCGAAGATTTCTTTAGAATTGAGGCATATTTAGGGGCACCTGGGGGGCTCAGTCGATTGAGTATGGGAGTTGACCTCACAGTTTGTAGGTTCGAGCCCCACGCTGGGCTCTGTGCTGATTATCTCAGAGCCTAGAGCGGGCTTCAGATTCTGTGTCTCCTTCTCTCTCTGCTCCTCCCCCACTCATGCTCTGTCTCTCTCTGTTTCTCAAAAATAAATAAATGTAAAAAAAAAATTTTTTTTAAAGAAGTGAGGAATATTTAAAGTCATGGCTTTCTTCTGGTAAAATGTGAATAAAACATTATCTAAAATTATATTGGGAATTGTAAACTTTCTCTTTTTTTCTGTGAATAACTGGAACACTAACATGACCTTAAAAATAATTTTGGTTCTTCTGACGTCCAGCATAGCTCAGAAAGCAGAAGCATGAGATCAAAGATTCAATAGGAAAATGAAGACAGAAGGGCACGCTGCATAGAAGACCGGATGTGAGTAGGTTTGTGGCAGGTGAGGGTAAGAAGCCGGGTCTCAGGCCAACTGCACTAGTGAAAGAGACCCAGGTTTAGGACATGAAGCAAGGATGAAAGCCAGCGCAGTTCTACGCTTGTCCTTTGCCACAACCTGAATGCCAAAAGGCCACAGGAGAGCGGAACAGAACAGCCAGCGTATCAGCTGCGGAGCTCACAGCCGGATATCCAAACCTCACTCTACTGATTACCGACTGGCTCTACGGTTGGGAGAAGGTTACTCGGCCGCTCAAGCCCCTTTATTCTTATCTGTGTAAACGAGATAATAACAGAACTGAACTTTTTAGTAAAATGTGAAGAATAAATCATCTAACCGATTAAAGTGGACACATGGTAAATAGCATGCAAAGTCTCAGGACGTGTTAGAGCAGTGTTATTATTTTTTAATCACATAATCTAGTAAGGTGGCATCAAAGTGAGAAGAAGGGATAGTAAGTCTATTCTATGCAGGTGGAGAAAAATAACCCCTCCTGGATTCATTAGCGCTGCCTTAACGAAGTGCAACAAACTGGGTGGCTTAAGCAACAGGAACTCATATTGTCTCATAATTCTGGAGACCGGAAGTCTCAGCTCAACGTGTCAGCAGGGTTGGTTCCCTCTGAGAACTATGGCAGAATCTCTCCATGCCTCTTCCAAGCTCCTGGTGGTTTGCTGGCAACCTTTGTGGTTTTCTTGTAGTCCCTTCACCCTGATCGCGCTTCTGTGCTCGCATGCATTCTCCCCATGTGCAGGCCTGCGTTCAAATTTCCCCTTTTTGTAAAGACACCAGTAATGCTAGATGAGGGGCCCACCTTACTCCACTATGGACTCATCCTAACTAATTACACCTGCAAAGACTCTCTTTCCAAGCAAAGTCACGTTCTGAGCTACCGAAGGATGGAACTTCAACATACAAATATTGGGGAAATACAATTCAACCCATAACACCTCCCTCTGGAACACTCCTCATAGGTGGTCGCACCTGCTCATATAGTCCTTATTATATTCTATTTGCACAGCTTCTTTTCATTGTCTAATGGCCAGGGTTCCCTTCTCCTGGGATCACAGGTTAGACCATTACATTAAGAATATATGAATATGGAATGAAACTGTTTGCTTAAACATGTAAATGGAATAATGAAAGGTATTGAGACTCCAGGCCAAGTGTAGGTGATAGAGAGGATCTACATTACCCATAATCATTTGCTCTTAACCTCTTTAAAAGTTTATTGAAAGCTAAGGACTTCTTTCCTCAGAATACAAGTGCACATGAAAACATGCATCGTTTTATATACAATCTCTGAAAATTACTGGATCACTTCTTAAAGTCTTGTTTAACCCGCTAGGGGTTTGCTAAACCCAGATTAAGACTCTTTGGACTATATCTTGGTCTCTCAATCTTGCCACAGTTGAAATTTTGTACCAGATAAATCTTTGTTGTGAAAAGCTGTCCTGTGCATAGTAGGATGTTTAACAGCATCCCCGGCCTCTAGCCACTAAATGCTAGTAGCATCCCTCTAGTTGTGACAATCAATAATATCTCCAGACATTACCAGGTATCCCCTAGGGGGAAAAATCACTCCATTTGAGAACCATTCATCTACTTAGAGGGTTGGTCCTTGCCCTCAAATCAGTTTACACAAACATTTGGTAAAAGCTGCTCTACATTGCCAAGAACAGTGTTAAAGAAATAAGTAAATAAGAGACTAGTAAATAAGAGTCTAGTTACCACTAGACTGAGGATGTCCAGAAAATATGCACTTGTGTGTTTGTTTGTCCATTGTATTATCTTCAGAGAATAAAGGGCACGTGGCACTCTGTGAGTGTCCAGGAAGTATTTGTTTATGTGCTTGTAATTGTTTGACCTGTGGCCATTCACAGTTAGGGGGTGAGACCGAAAATTAAGCATCTAATTATAAATGTTACCCAAATATTCTTCCTTTAGTGTTGCGGGGGTGCTGGAAGTAACCTGAATATTTATGTCTGTAATAATACTGTATGACTTGGATGGAAAGGAACTATGAGTGCACAGACAACTGTTCAGTCTGCTCAAGTCTGGGAACCTGTTTGTGGGCCTAGAATATACGCTGGCAGAGAAGAGTGTGTGAGGGGGTATATATGTTAAATGTCCCTCTTTAAAACAAATTTTAAACGGTATTTTTCTACCAATAAAACAGCATAAGTGATTATATTTAAGTTTCAAACCTAAATTAAAACAGGACTATAGAAATATTTCCATACAATGCTTAAAAAATCCAATGTGCCTTAAAATAAATATCACATCAGTAGAATATTATAACATTTTAATTTCCAGGAAGTTAATTACTATCATTGTAGTAACTGCCCAGGTTTGTCTAGGTTTGGAAGCTAGTGGTGCATTTAACATTCTGCAATGATCTGTCATTAAATCATTTGGGTTGACAGGGAGAGTTGTTGTTCTAGATCATCACTAATACAACTTTCTATAATAATGGAAAGGTTTTATATCTGCACTGTCCCATGCAGTAGCTATGAAGCACTTGAAATACAGCTAGTGCAACTGGGTGACTAAATTTTATTTCATTTTAAATAATTGAAATTTATTTTTTATTTTTTTAAGTGTTTTTGAGAGAGAGCACACACAAGCGGGGGAAGGGCAAAGAGAGGGGGACAGAGGATCCGAAGTGGGCTCCACACTGACAGCAGTGAGCTGGATGTGGGGCTTGAACTCAGGAACCTTAAGATCATGACCTGAGCTGAAGTCAGACACTCAACCAACTGAGCCATCTAGATGCCCCAGTGAATTGAAATTTAAATGGCCACATATGTCTAGGAGATAGCTCTAAATGGCTGGGAATCTGTGCTCAAGGAGCAATTTCATTTTATCTGATCTGATGTAATGTAAAGGAATGGAATGACTTATGTGAGGAGAAAAGGATAACCAGAACACAAATATGCCAGGAAAAGAAAGAATGGAGAAAAACAAAGAAAATAATTTCACAAAAAAAAAAAAAAAAAAATATCAAAAAGAAAAAGCCCATGGTTTTCAGAGCCCTTCTTGATAAAAGTTATCATTCTTATAATTTGGATAAGGCCATGGACTTCCTCACTTTCTTTGTGATTCTTGGGCTGCTTAAGGCTCTAACCACTGCCCTACTAACAACTTAGTGCCTGGCCTCCTCTCAAGAAGTACTGTCTAGGGGCGGTTAGGTGGCTCAGTCGGTTATGCGTCTGACTCTTGATGTTGGCTCAGGTTGTGATCTTCCACTCATGAGATTGAGACTCACATTGAACACTGCACAGAATGTGGAGCCTGCTTGAAATTCTCTCCCTTTCTCTCTGCCCCTCCCCCACTCACATGCACCCTCTCTCACTCTCTCTCTCAAAAATAAATAAATGTTACCAAAAAAAGTACTATCCCAAGTCACACATAGTACCCCTAGAAAGAAAATGTTAGTAATTGTTGGGATCCCCAAGTGAGACCTGCATTAGTTGGAGGTACAACATGGCAGTGCCCCCTGGCTGGCTGGTAGGCTTTGGGTTGAAAAATCAAGTCTAGTTTTTATTCTTAAAGGGGCTGTCTGAGGGTAGCAGGTCCAAAATGTCCTGTTTGTCCAAACCACCAGCCAGGGGCCATTCATCTGAACCCCAAAATGACTGAGCAACAGACATAGGTCTGGAGGTGGCAGGGGCTTTGTATGGGAAATGTAAGAGCTAGAGCCATTCCCAACTTGCTCTGATAGACCACTCAGGAAGGTCAAGGGGAATGGTGGTCAAATTGTGGTCAAAGTTATTTGGCAAGAGATGAAAGACACATCATTCTTAGTGTCCCTCCCCCATAACTCCTGGGGTGTCAGTTACTCCTTCCGTAGGCCTGGGGGATGTTGTTCTCCATCCACCACTACAAAATCAGAGTGTTCCATTCTAGTTCATTTTTCCCTGCTTCTCTTCTTGCACTCAGAAGCGTTTGTCCAGAGGGTCTGGTGCAAGAGGAACAGGAGCACTTTTGTAAACTGACAGGGATTCAGTATGTCTTCCATTTAGGCTCAGGTAGAGGGACCTAATGAGAACTGTATTCGATCAAGTGGCCATTGCCCTTATGATCTAGGACCAGAACAATACAGCAGGAGAAGACAGCTGCTGAACTAGACGGAAGTTGGAAATCTCTTCGCCCTCTTTTGGGTGAGCTGCCATCTGAATAATGTTCCAACTAACCTTGTGACTAGGGTTGCTAATAGGGGAAATAAGACACATCAGACCTAGCAATAGTCAGGGTGCAATTCCAGTTTTTCAGAGTAGGTGTATATAACCCTCCATTCCTTTAGTCCTAATCATTATGCAGAAAGCAGCAGAAAGGAGATGACTCTTCTCAGAGGCCAGATTCTGGAGGCAACAAACTCCAACCTTCCGGAGCCCAGATCTTGCAGCTGTGGAATGGGGCAGCAATCACTGGGCTGGGCGGGGCCCAGGGCTCTGGGGACCCAGGGGCTGGCAACTGATCCAGGATAGTCCACACAATGGGAATTAGCATCGCCTGTGAGCCCAACTTTGGGCCACTGGCATGTACTCTATTGGTTCATCAGAATTCAATTCTAGGGGTGCCTGGGTGGCTCAGAATTGGTGTCCAATTCTTGATTTTGGATCAGGTCTTGATCTCACAGTTCATGAGACAGAGCCCTGTGTGGGGCTGTCAGCACAGAGCCTGCTTGGGATTCTCCCTCTCTCTCTCTCCCTCTGTCTCTGCCCCTCCCCTGCTCATACTCTGTCTCTGTCTCTCTCTCTCTCAAAATAAATAAACTTGAGAATTCTAAAACAAAAACCTGAAGACAAAATTTTTAAGCATTTTGTGACAGTGACCACAGAGCATTTAAACTTCAATCAGTAGACCTGTTTGCAATGGACACTGACCCTGTCTGTTATTGCCCCTTCACTTATAACCTGCTCTACAATGTGAAACTCCCTCCTGTCAGTTCCTGTAAGACCCTCCCTTGACCTGGATTACTTTGGTTTGCTTTATTTTTTTTATTTTTTTTTTTATTTAAAAAAAATTTTAACATTTGCGTATTTTTGACAGACAGGGAGAGTGTGAATGGAGGAGGAGCAGAGAGAGAGGGAGACACAGAATCTGGAGCGGGCTGCAGGTTCTGAGCTGGAGCCCCTAATGTGGGGCTTGAATTTACAACCCGGAGATCAAGAGTCGCATGCTCTACCTACTGAGCCAGCCAGGTGCCCCTCTTCAGTGTCCTTTAAGGTTGAGCCTTAGGTGTTAACCTCTTCCACAATGCTTCTGCTATCTCTGGAGGTGATTGGCAGGGACTGCTCTGTGTTTTTGTAGCACCACTCATTTCCTCTATCAGAGCACCAGTCACTGTGATGTGATTGTCCATTCACTGGTCTGCTTTTCTTCCTAGACTGTAAACCTCTGTAACGAGAGGTGGATAAGTATTTGCTGAATGAGTAGATCTTTTTAGGTAAATTGCTAACTAAGAGTTTATAGTACAGTTTTCAACATTTAATCAAACCCTTATTTTGTTTGATACAACAAGCATTACATTCTATAGAAAAATCACTAGTGAATATCAATAGCTTTGTCAGGTTTTGGTCGATTTAATCTTAAAACCCAAGTGGCATGATCATTTCAAGGAAAAATAACATTCGGGTTTTTTTTAATTTATTTAAATTCAAGTCAGTTAACATACTGTGTGGTATTGGTTTCAGGAGCAGAACCCAGTGATTCATCACTTACATATAACACCCGGTGCTCATCCCAACAAGTGCCCTCCTTAATGCCCATCACCCATTGAGCCCATCCCCCCAACTTCCCTTCTAGCAACCCTCAGTTTGTTCTCTCTATTTAAAAGTCTCTTATGATTTGCCTTCCTCTCTGTTTTATCTTACTTTTCCTTCCCTTCCCCTGTGTTCATTTGTTTTCTTTCTTACATTCCACATATACGTGAAATCTTATGATATTTGTCTTTGAATGATTTATTTCGCTTAGCATAATATTGAACATGCCCATAATCTGGGTGGTATGCTTTTGGAATCCTTAGCCAACCAAGAAAGTTTTTCTGTTGTCATCACAAAATGATTATTTGCCTGAGGATATAACTCTGATTATAGATTTTGCTTCAAAACTTCATAGATTTTTGTTTCATTGGCATCTGGCTTTTAATGTTGCAAAGAAGACTGGGTCTTAACCTGAATGTTACTTGTTTGTACACAACCTCATTTTCTTCCTGCTTGCTTACTGAAGGTTTAACCTCTTCTTGAAATGAAAAAAGTTCCAAATGTCTTTTTACTTGTGGGTCCATATTCACTTTCTCTTTTCTGAAAGAAACAAGTCCTTTCAGTTTTCACACTTAAAAAATATTTTTTAAGGGGCAGTTTTTTATACATACTAATGAGCACATTGAGCATTCTCTTCCAATTTTTATTGTTCTTTATAATTCTGTTTGCTGTACTATTACTTTCATTTCCATTGTTTTGATCTTATTCTTCCTTTCCTCTGTATTCAGACTCAATGTGCTTATTATCAAGCTCACTCTGCTTATTATAGTTCTTACATTTTCTGATGTGAATTTTTTCTATAATTTGCTTTTAGTCTAGATACAATCTTTATCTTAGGCATTTACTTTTTGTACTTTTGGCTATTATTTAATCTCAGTCATTTCCCTTTTTATGACTTTCAACTTCATAGAGTTTACACTGTGTAGCACAATTCCTAGAATATAATCATGACTTAATTCCTCAATAAATAGTGCTTGTTAGTATAAGCAGATCTCAGTAACTGGCATCAGAAAAGATCCTAGAGTGGCCATTAGACAAATACTATTCACTCTTTGAAAAATTCAGGCCCCAAGGGCCAGAAATGAACTTGCTGGAGGTCACAAACATAGTAGTAAAGAAATACATTCAATACGAGTCTTATTGAACTAAGAGTCAAACATATTTCAGTGTCACATAACAAACATAGGATCCATGTTCAGAATGGAAATGAAGTATGTGACTTGACTCCTCGAACTTACTAGTTCATCATCTCACTTAGAGATGTCTGAAATAGAACAGTACAACTTCACAGTGAGCAATTTCACAAGAAACATGTGCAGGTTTTGGTGTTGAAGCTCACTTCTGAAATATCTGGACCTCTTACATTTGTTGATTGTTTTCTTAATAAAGATTTGGGCAATCCAATAACTCTGAGTAATATCCTTAAGCACTAAACATTGCACTGTGGAAACAAGACACACCATTCTCCCATTAGATGGGGCTGTATCTTTTTCTTTCCATTCTTATGAGATCCAAAAAGAAGTGGAGAATCAGTGAAGCAAAGATTGTGGGTTAAATGCACTAGTTTCCCTTACATTCCTCTCTTTCAACCATGAACTTAACACTGGAGAAGCCCCATTATATTGGGTTGATTGATGTAAAACTTCAAAACAAATAAATGCAAACAACCTCCTATGCCTACCACTTCCCTCTAATTAATGTGCTGGAACTCACATTGTTGTTCCACAGCTACACCATGGGTCAGTTCAAGCATTTGGACTCACCTTACCCAGAGCCCAAAACAGAGCAATTATTCCATCGAGCACACGAGACTACATACTGGCAGGAATAACTTTCATAACTTTACATCGTAATTATCAGAAGGAAAATTTTATTTTCATGGCTGGGAATCAAACTGATTTACCTGATAACCGAAATGGACTAAATATTCTGAAGAAAAGTAAATGAAATATAAGCATTTCCCAGAAAGCAAAGAAGAGTCTTTTTCTACTCAGATGTTAATTAACCATGAAAGCCTTGAATACTAAATAATGGACATTTTCTACATTATAAGAGACTCTTTCCTAGAAAATTATGGTATTGCACATTTTTCCTCCAATGCAATTGACAGTGATTTGGACTCTCAAGCAACCCCTTTCTGGCTTTCAGGTTTGCCTCCTAACAAGTCACATTGGATACCAAATAAGGCAAAATGATACACAAGAGGTAAGACAAAGTGATATCTGCTAGTGATATCTACAGACACCAAATATGAGTAGGATCCTCAGGGCTAAAACAAAGACATATGGTCTGATATTTTGCTGGAAAATTCTGAAATGCTAAAATTGGAAGATTAAAGGTGTCACTAAGCTCACCAAAACTTTTCTACTACATCTCTTACAAGGCATTTCTTTGTTCCAGCGAAGACCCTTTCGAGGAAAATACTCGATTTAAATACTGAGAAAGAGGGGCGCCTGGGTGGCTCAGTCGGTTGGGCATCTGACTTCAGCTCAGGTCATGATCTCGCGGTCCGTGAGTTCGAGCCCCGCGTCGGGCTCTGGACTGATGGCTCAGAGCCTGGAGCCTGTTTCCGATTCTGTGTCTCCCTCTCTCTCTGCCCCTCCCCCGTTCATGCTCTGTCTCTCTCTGTCCCAAAAATAAATAAACGTTAAAAAAAATTAAAAAAAAAAAATAAATAAATACTGAGAAAGAGTAAATGCTTCTAAACTCTGAAGCTTTTATTAAGCTCCGTGCCACCTCAATACCAAATTTTGCACCACATGACCCTTCTTCATGGACTGTGAAGACCAGCCATTCCCTCCCTAGTGTCATCACACAGGGGCAGGAGACAAAATCAAAGATAGGATCTTCTCCCGGTGGTTTCAGCATTATAGGCATATATGTATGTGTAAAAAATATTTTTTACATTGTGACATATGCCATACATACAGAGTAATGCATAAAGCTTCTGTGTATATTTCAAAGAATAAATTTAAATTAGACACAGACTGTAATCACTACCTATATTAAGATATAGAACATTTCTAGCCCCTAGCCTCACTGTGTACCCTTCTCTGATCACCATCCTTTACCCTGAATTAACCATTATTCTCATCTTCCTGTTGTTGTTTTTTTTAATTTTTCCCACCTATACGTGGATTTTTTATATAGTTTAGTTTTCATTGCTTATGAACTTTTTTTTTTTTTTTTGCTTATGAACTTTTAAAAAATAAAACCGCACTATATATTTTCCCATTTTTCTCTGTTAACATTCTACGAGCTAAATATTTACCTGTAGATCTCCATTCTGGGATATAATGAAGTAGCTGGTGTTGGACTTGCTCTCACATGATAAGCAACTAAAACCTACACAAACTATATGACACAAGTGGTTCTAGACATTTTACATCAGACAATATTGGACTATGATCTCTAACAGAAAGGGTACAAACCAAGTGAGCCCTACAAATTCTTCAGAGTCCTGCCTGTAGGTGCTTTCTGGACTGTGAGAAATCGTGGAGACCCTGAGCAGGGCAAGCCAGTCCCTCTGAAGAAGACCAGAAAGGAGTGTGCTACGCAGAGATAGAGTTCCAAAAATCTGCATAGCTTCTTTGAGTGACTAGTTGAATACTGAGCTGTGCTCGTGTAGGGTGAAACTCCATGAGACCAGGCGAAAGCTAACTACCAGAAAAAGAGTAAGTGCTGGGAGCTGTAGGCTAAACACTTTCTACAACTAACATTGGCTAGGAGATGCTTGCGCTCTCACTAGCCAAAGTGAAACAAACTTGTTAAACACATAGGGTACATAATGGTATCCCTAGCAGGGTCTAGCTTTAACAGTAAAGCTAAACCATCTTAAAGTAAAGGCTATTCAAGACATCCCTGCCCTGACAAAGTTTACAAGCAAGCTTCAAAAGGCTCAGGCTTATCTACAACTCACTTAATTGCCTGTCAGAACAAACTTTAACACTCTTTAAAGGAAAACTATAAAATCCAGAGACTCAACAACGTAGCAGTCATAATGTTAGGATCTCATAAAGTATGACTACACATGTGTAAAAGTAGGAAAATGTTTCCTATAAACAGTGGAACTATCCATCAATCAAAACACATTCAGAAATATTAGAGATAATAGAATTAGCAGACAGGGACTTTCAAACAGCTATTTTAAATATGTCTGAGTATTTCAAGAAAAGTATGAACATAATAAAGAGGTAAGTGGAAGATATTTATTTTAAAAAACTCAATGAATTTCTAGAGGTAAAAAATAGATAGGAGAAACAAACATATCTAAGTTTCAGTTGAATATCTAAACACTTCTCTCCCAGGAAGCAAGAAAGTAAGGAGACATAAAAAGTAGTTAGAAAATTGAACAACAAATTACCCTAATTGATATTTGTAGAACACTACGCACACTAATGTTGAAAAACATACTCTTTCAAGAGCATATGGAATATTCGTCAGTATAAACTAATAGAACATAAAAAAAGCATTAATTTAAAAGTTGAAATAATGCAGACTATGTTCTCTGACTATAATGAATCTATTCAGAAATCAATTTTAAAAATTAAGAAACTGGGGTGCCTGGGTGGCTCAACTTCGGCTCAGGTCATGATCTCACGGTTCATGGGTTCAAGCCCCATGTCAGACTCTGCTACAGGTCAGAGCCTGAAGACTGCTTCAGATTCTGTGTCTCCTTCTCATTCTCTGCCCCTCTTTCATTTGTGCTCTGTCTCTCTGTCTCTCTCTCTCTCTGTCTCAAAAATAAATAAACATCAAAACATTTTTAAATGCTTGTATTAGAAAAAGAAAATAAAAAATTAATAATCTAAGCTTCAAACTTAAACGTTGAAGAGAAAGTTGAATCCAAAGTAGAAAGAAGGAAATATCAGAGTAGAAGTGAAACAGATTAAAAAATAAACAAACAAAAAAGAAAATCAATGAAACTATAAGCTGATAGTTTGAAAAATCAATAAGAATTTTAAATCTCTAGCTAGAAAAATAAAGAAAAAAGGAGAGAGAAACCCAAATTGCCAATATCAGGAATAAAAGAAAGATTATCACCACAGATCTTAGACATATTTAAAAGAAAATAAAGGAATATAATAAACAAATTTATGCCAATAAATTCAAGTTGACATGGACAAAGTTCTTGCGAGACATTAATTTCCAAACGGACACAAGAATACAGTACATTTTCAAAAATCTGAATAGCTTAAGATTAAAAGAATAAAATTTACAGGGTGCCTGGTGGCTCAGTCAGTTGAACTCTGACACTCAATTTTGTTTAGGTCATGATCTCATGGTCGTGGGATCGAGCCCCATGCTCAGCATGAAATCTGTTTAAGATTCTCTCTCTCCCTCTCCCTCTGCCCCTCCCCTCCTTGCATACTCTCCCCCCTCCAAAAAAAGAATAAATTTACAAGTAAAAATCTCCTCCCCTCAAAGAAAATTACAGACTCTGATGACTTATAGGAAATTTTTTCAGACATTTAATATAAAAAATACCAATTTTACACAAATCCTTTCAGAATATAAAAAGAGGCTAAAATGTTTCCAAATTCTTTTTGTGAACCGAGCATTGCACTGAAATCAAATCTGGCAAAGACATAACAAGGAAATAAAATTACAAAGATTCCTCAGGAACATAATAATGAAGGCTCCTAACAAAATATTAGTGAAATATTTTGTATATAAAAATAGCAAAATAGATTATCCCAGAAATGCAAGGATAGTTTGTCATTAAAAATCAAAGTATTTGATCCTATTAGCAAAACAACCACACGTAATTACCTTAATATATGCTGAAAACCATTTGACAAGATTCAATATCCATTCATAATAAAAAGTCTCAGCAACCCAGGAATGATAGCAGATTTTCTCAACATGATGATGGCAAATACAATACACCTACAACTAATATTAATTAATTGTGAAACACTTCTCCCTTAAGATTAGGAAAAAGGCAAGGCTGTCTACCTTCACCATCATTGTTCCACAGTATACTAGAGGTCTTGACCAGTATAATTAGGTAAGAAAAGAAATCAAAATATAGAGAGATGGATGGATGGATGGATGGATGAATGGATAGGTAGGTAGGTAGGTAGGTAGGTAGATAGACAGATGTAGAAATATATTGGAATTAAAGAAATAAAATGGCCTTTATTTATGGGCAATATAATGGTATATACAGGACATCCTGGGTATCTACAAATATCCTATTGCAATTAATGTGTTAAATTAAGAAATAAATGGAATAATATACCATAGTCATGTTTTGGAAGGCTCAATATTCTTTAAATGCTCAGTTCCCCTTAATTAAATATAAAGCCATCAAAATACTATCAAGTTGTTTTTGTAAAAACTGAAAGATGGTTGTAAAATTTATATAGAAATGCAAAATACCTAGAGTAGTCAGAACAATTTTTTAAGGGACAAATTCAGAGAAATGCCACTCTCTTATTTAAAGTAACACCATAAACTTACAGTAACCACAACAGTATAGAAGTTGCATAAGGATAGATACATAGATTGATGTAATAGAAGAGAAAACCCAGAAATAGACATATATAGTCAGTAGATATTTGACAAAGGTGCCATGGTAGTTCTGTTTAAAAGACAGTCTTTTCAACAAATGATACTGAAACACTTGGCCAAAAATAATAGGCAAAAAAGAATGAAACTCAACCCTATATCACACCAAAATAAAACATTAATTTGAAATCCATCATACGTTTGAATGTAGGAGCTATAATTACAGAACTTCTGGAAGCAAGCATACCTGAAAACCTTTCTGACCTTAGAGTAGGCAAACATTTTTTAACAGGACACCAAAATCACTAATAATTTAAAAGTAGATAAATTAAACTTTCATAAGGTTGTATACAATTTAAAAGTCTGCTCTTTGAAAAACTCCTTTACAAAATCAAAAGAAAAGCCATAGATTGAAATAAACTCTTCACAATATGTGTGTCTTACAATGTGTAAAGAATTTGTAACTAAATAATATTGATAATAACCCAATAAAAAGGACTGAATATTTAAATAGACACTATACCAAAGAAGACAGACAAATAAAATACATGAAAAAATACCCAATGTTATTATTCATGTAGTAATGTGGATTTAAACCATAATGAGTTACCATTGCACACCTGTTAGAATGACTAAAACTATAAAAACTGAAAATACCAAGTGTTAGTAAGGATGTGGAACAATTTAAACTCTTATAAATGGCTCTTGGGGATGTAAAGTAGTAAAACAACTCTGGGAAACAATCTGATAGTTTCTTGTGTTGTTAAACTTCTACTTATCATATGATCCAGCAATCCCTCTCCTAGGTATTTACCCTAAGAAATGAAAACCTATGTCTCACACAGCTACGTATACACAGAGCAAGCAGCTTTATTCATAACAGTAGGTACCTGGAAGCAACACAACAAGGGCATACACCGAAAAGTGGATCTGTAAGCAAGTTGTGTAACTGTCATACAATGAAATTAATATTTAGCAAGACAAATGGAACAAACTACAGATACACACAACATGGATGAAACTCAAAAACATTATAATGAGCAAAAGAAGCCAGACACAACAGGGAACATGTTGGATGACTCAGGAAATCTACAAGAGGCAAATTTAATCTCGAGTAAACAAAGCAGTTCAGTGTTTACCTGGGGCTAGGGGGTAAGAGAGTGGGGGTGAATGCAAAGAGGAAGAAGGGAAGTTGGGGGGATGATGGACATGTGCTATATAGTTATCAGGGTGTTGTTTAAAGAGGCATATGTTTTTTTTAAAGCTTATGGAGCTGTAGACTTAATATAGGAGAATTTTATTTTATGAACATTATACTGTAATAAAGCTAATGTAAAAAATGTTTAATGTTTTAATCAATGAATTAAGAAAATAACAATCCACAAACATTTTCCAGGTTTTACTGAGTCGGAGATGAATCTGATCTGATATACCCTTTACTAAAAATAGGACAAAGTTGCAAAAGTAATTCACATATACCCAGTAAATATGCTCCTTGGGAAGATGTGACACTTTTTAGGCATCTAGACTTTGCAGTCCTATGTTGTTATTTTCCAACTTACTTCTTTGTGTTAATGAAGCTATTTTAAGATAAGCCACTGGCCAACAGCTGTCTACTTCTCTCAGTATAGTGACAGGGGAAATAAACATTTCTCGTTCTTCCCCTACTAATGCCAGGCCACATTCGGCAAGCTCTTTGGTTACTGTCATAGGTAGCAGCCTGTCTTTTCCAATGGTAAGAATGCATTAATCCATCTGATAAAGGGCAGTTTGAGAAAGGTGACCACAGCTCAGACCTCTTTAATCTGTCAAGTCCTATTTTCTTTTACCCTTGAAATGTTCCAGAATCCTCTTTCCAATCTGTCATAGGCAAGTCTAACATCCCACCCTAGAGTTTACATTCACTTCAAATAATATTATTGGCAGACATAAAACCAATTTACAAAGGTGGTCTTCTATGTTTTGTATTACAAAGATGGTCTTCTGAATTGTGTTATAAATTTACCTTTCCTGTCTTTGTCAATTGAAACTATATTCACATATATACTATATTTCTAGGCTGTGAAGAGAAGAAAATAAAATACTTTATGGTGAATAAATAAAATAACATTTAAGTTATTTCCTGTTTGGTAACAACTTATAGGCTATTTATAAAAGGTCTTCAGTCATTGGATGGATAGCTTGTCAAGAATGTGATAAATACTCCTATAATGACCAAATCCTCCTCATACAATTGGGAATCATAATTTTCCACATGCATACAATATTCCAGCCATAAATTGCATGCTTTAGTACATGGATTAGAAGTTCTCCCCTTGAAGCCCTATGCTATAAAAACAAGAGAAATTTATGTGCAACTAATGTAATTGTTTCAGTGAATTATAAAATTTCAAATCTTCTTTAGATATTTCCTGTTAGATAAATCTCTAGTGAGAAATTCATTCCACCAACCCTAGCAGCTTCTCAGTAAAATAGAATTAGCTACTCAGATGGGGCCATGTTACTGGAAACGGCAATTTTTTAATTTGTGCTTAGAGGGTATTTACTAGTACAGCTGAGAACATATTTTAACAAATAATTGTTCCTTTCTTCATCTGTACCCACAAATTTCATCCTTTATATTGTGAATAGTTACTATTTGATTTTCATGGGCAACTCTTAATTATCTATGGTAATGAGCACACATTTAAGAACATGTATATGCCAAAAGTACTAATCTTGGGGTGCCTGGGTGGCTTAGTCGGTTAAGCATCACACTTTGGCTCAGGTCATGAACTCGCTGTTGGTAAGTTTGAGCCCCACATAGGGCTCTGTGCTGACAGCTCAGAGCCTGGAGCCTGTTTCAGATTCTGTCTCTCTCTCTCTGTTCCTCCCCATTGTGCTCTCTCTCTCTCTCTCTCAAAAATGAATAAACATTAAAAAAAAACTACTAGTCTTTAAGAAGTCTTAGACTATGTCAACAATGAGTAGACAGGTGTGTTCAACAGTTACCATACATCCAACACTCTGTTAATATAACACAGTAGAGCATAAGAAAATATCTTCAAATATCTGTCTTCAAACATCCTTTTTTTTTTGGAAATAAAGAAAAACCTATGCACACAAACCAGAGAATAGTAAACTATAATATCAAGCACAAAAAGTGATAGTAGCTGTAGATGAATAGCTACATCTGCCTCTACAATAGATGTATCTGTCTGGCTATGAAAGCAGGAATTCAGAGAGTATGAAAATAATCAGAAGAGAAAATCTGGCATTTATTGAATAATTTCACTTGCCAGTTCAGACTGTTAGAGACCTCTATCTTACTTAACACTAGCATATGTGAGGTCACTATGATGCCCTCGTAATAGTGAAACTATTATTTCACTCATAATAGTGAAACTAAAGCTTAGGCAGCTTCATTATACCTACCCAAAGTTCATATCTAGAACTACAATGCCAGATTCAATTCACTGCTAGATTTCAATGGATATTTGTTGCTATGGATGCTGTTAAGACACTTAGCCAAAAAAAAAAAAAGGCTGATCCTGCTTTCTGTTGGTTTTCCCACCATTTAGAAAAGAAATGCTACATGACATACATAATTAGCCAGAGAGATCTACACAACTGTGAATTAATGAGGTCCTTCTTATGCCCAGAAATTTACGAAAAAAAATCCAAGGTGCAGTTGAGATGGAAAAGTGAGTGTAGAGAATAATAAGATCTCATTCCCATCATAAGGTGTTTAACCAACAGCAAGTAGGCTGTAATCAGATCCAGTACCATTAAGACTGTTAATTTATCCCATGAGTTTAAAATTCTCAAGTTGTATGCTCAGAGGTTATAACCAAACAGAAATCTCTAACTCTAAGGACAGCCATGTTTTCTGACCCGATGTATCCTCTTTTTTGTTCTTCTAAATCATAATTGTAATTTTCCACAAGGCATTCTTCTAGGAATAACAGTGTATCTATCTATAAAGCCAACACATGTTTTCAATATAATTTATGTAAGTGGTTTTTATTGGGCTACAATTAAGCTTTCCTTTTGATATATAGCAAGGTATGTTTAATTCTTTTTTATTTTTAAAACAAATTTTTGTAATGTTTATTTCTCAGAGACAGAGACAGAGCAGGAGTGGGGAAGGAGCAGTGAGAGAGGGAGACACAGAATCCGAAGCAGGGTCCAGGCTCCGAGCTGTCAGCACAGAGCCCGATGCCGGGCTCGAACTCGCGAACCTTGAGATCATGACCTGAACCCAAGTAGGCGCTTAACCGACAGAGCCACCCAGGCACCCTGAAAGTATGTTTAATTCTTTTTCTAAATGCATTTTCGTAAATATTAGTAAACATAAAATTTCAATCAACATGAGTACATATAAATTGATTCCATTAAAAACTATGTCTCAGTGAGACATTAAATGTCTCATGTCCCATGTTTTCTGGAGAAGACACAAATAGGCTTTTTATACTTTTAAACAATTTAAGATTTTCTTTTCTTTTCTTTTCTTTTCTTTTCTTTTCTTTTCTTTTCAGAAAGAGCATGTGCACGTGTGCAGGGGCGGGGCAGAAGGAGAGAATCTTAAGCAGACCCCACACCTAGCAGAGAGCCTGAAGTGAGGCTCGATCCCCAGACTGTGAGATCATGACCTGAGCTGAGATCAAGGGTCAGTCGCTTAACCAACTAAGCCAACCAGGTGCCCCAAAACAACTTAAGATGTTTTGATCTGAAAGATTATTATATTATTATTATATTACATTATTATATTATTAATTATTATATTATATTATTATATCGAAAATAAAAATTACCTTTGAAAAGATACACATCTGCCTTTTGAAATCTATATTCTGTGCACTGTTTCACCCTTTCTATTCTCTTTCCTAAAAACTATGAAAAGGAGAAATGTCTAGTACTTAAAATACAGGACATAAAGAGTAAGTCATCAATAGTACAGACATAATTTTTATTATCCCAGAGAAAGAACATTTACATTTTCACTTCATCCAGTTCTTTTGGGAAAAGGTGGTAGAAGTAAAATAAAATTTCTGAAAGTAAGAATTCTCAAAAGTATTTTGAATATTATTTTCCAAATTTCACTCTTTGATAATATTGTCCTTTGAGGCAGAACTCCAAAAGCAAAATCATACACCAAAACATTCATCATTCTTGCTCAGTAAAACACAGGGCAGAAAAGAAAAGTCTACATGCAAACAAGATATTTCACGAGACTGCTAACATTTGTAGATCGAGAATTCTCCCCCAGATTTCAAACGAACCATGTAAAAGTTCTGACCTAGTTGTAATAGCATGAAAAATAAAAGATGAAATAATTGTCTTAGCAGCCAAGATTTTGATACATTTAGTGGATTTTTTTAATAAAATATTTCCAGATCCATTTTTGTTCCACACGGTAATTATCTAAATGCCTACCATGAATATCCAAGAATATTGTTACAATATTGTTACTCCAACTGTCATTTTTATTCTAACATAAGTATTTTATTGAACTTTTATATGTAGCTTTTAATATGTAGCTTACTATGCACAGCTTTCTAATCTCACTTATTTGTACACCAGGATGTAAATTCTAGAATTACTTCTATTACCTGTAATTGCTGCATAATAGAAACACACTTTTAAATGACAGATTTACTTGGCTTTTGTACTTACTAATGGCTAGAAAACATGAAATTGGCACATAAAAAATATCAGTAGAGTTAAATAGTACGCAATTAAATGCATATATGATGCTTACATTTCATTGCCTAGATTCCAGGCACAGAATTCCCGGCCAAGTGGGGCGTGCTATAATTTGGAAGAATTTCTAGTGCTCCATCAGTAGATCTTTGCCATCTCTGATAGCTTTACCCTTCCAACCTAACACGCTGTCACTAATTCTCACAAGGTATAAGTCCTTTAGGTGAATAGTTTTGTTCAATAAAAGTTGGAGACGTGAATCACTGAAGTTGAGAGAGATCTTTTCCTAATCTGGCATTTGCAGAATTCCGGCAACAAGGCATTGCTTGGAACTAAAGAGAAGTCTTGATCTGACAGGACACGTGACTTAAGCTGAGAAAAATACTTAAGTTAATGAATTGAGATGGCTGGATAACTATGCTGTAAATCAATCAAGGAGACCAGATGACATTGTAAACCACAGACATAATGCTCTTGTGGAGAAGCAATGCTCTTGTGGTTTACAGAAACATTCTAAGCCTTTGAGAGATTTCAAGGGTGGAAATCCATCCCTAGTCATCCAATGCTATTTATAAAGGGGGAGGAGAAAAGTGTTTTTGTTTTTCTTATGGTTAAAATTTTCAGTATAAGGCAACAGTTTAAAAAACCCAAAGAAATTTAAGAAAACAACAAAAATAACTCATGAATAGCTGTGTTACACATGCCCAGGGGCTATTTAAATATGGCATTGGACTTCCAAATTGTCAGGTTAGTTTTACTACAATTTCATTCAGTGATCCTGAAATCTCATCCTGTTGCAAAAGGACCATCTTTCCACTGAAAATATTATGGAAGATCACACTGGAGAGCTGCACTAAACCGTATAAAATTTCTGCAAATGACAGCAAAGAAAACTGGGAACAAAACTATCTACTGCCCCACATTGACCTTCCTTGTTTTTTCTATAATATTTCCCCCCTCTCAAACACTTCTGTTTAAATGCCAGCTTTTTTATATTCTGCTTTGTCCTAGAATGAAGTTATCCCTGAATTCCTTCATATTTTTGTGCAACTCAATTACCAGGATAAATAAAAAGAAATGTGTATTTATTTTTACATGCCCTACGGTTTTCCAAAAAGAATATCAAGCAGCTTCCACAAATTCATAAAACTATACAAGATTGCATAAATTACATGGTTGAAAAGAAATACTGTGGAAGAGATAAAAAGCAGGGCCCTAACGAGGCTAAAAATGCTCTCTGCTTTATTATGGTCAGGTCACAAACTTAGTTTTATAGTTGCTTTCAGTCAATGTGAAGAGAGAAAACTGATTAATTCTCAGAATTTATAATATAAAAACAAACCACTTATGGCACATAATAGTAATGGCAAATATCTAATATAGTAATTGTAAAAAGGTGGATGTAATTCTAAGCATTTTACATACATCAACTCAGTTATTCCTCATAACAACCCTATGAGATAGGCATTATATTTATCCTTACTTTACAAATGAAGAAATTGAGGCAGGCAAAAGACATTAAGTAATTGTCCAAAGTCACATGGCTTGTAAATAATGACTTTGAGGTATTAATACATGCAGTCTGGTTTCAAAGTCTATGTTCCTAACTGTTCTGCCGTACTGCCTGCAGAAAAATACAAGAATCTGTCTGGGAAGAAAAATCATTCTGCTCCTCATAATGACACTACGTGGTAATGTCCTTGAGAAAATCCTCAGAGGAGACTCCACAATAATTTGAAAGATACATTCCTCAAATAGACACACATACCACATCAAAAAGCGTATTACTGAAATCGTTTCTGTAGAAGACCAATCCCTGTCAGTGTAGGAAGGGATTACTTATAATTTCAGCTATGATGATCATGGAAGGCCACCTGGAAGTGGTGATATTTGCATCAACTTGACAGGATAAATAGGTTTCTAGAGGGGAAAAGTATGGGAAAGATGGGAATTATCTTTTGACAGTATTTTTCAAATAGGCTCGAATAGTCCAATACAACATCAGAGCCAAAACCATTAGGAAAATGAAGCTGCACATTAGATCAATTATATTTCAGTTCACAAACTAGTCACAAATCACATATACATTCTGGCAAAGTTTGGCAGATTCTAGACTGTCTGAAGCCCTCATAAAAATATCAATTCCCAGGGGCACCTGGGTGGCTCGTCGGTTAAGCGTCCGACTTCGGCTCAGGTCATGATCTCACAGTCTGTGGGTTCGAGCCCCGCATCGGGCTCTGTGCTGACAGCTCAGGGCCTGGAGCCTGCTTCCGATTATGTGTCTCCCTCTCTCTCTGGCCCTCCCCTGCTCATGTTCTGTCTCTCTCTGTCGCAGAAATAAATAAAAACATTAAAAAAATTTTTTTTAAATAAAAAAAAAATCAATTCCCAGGCTCTGCCCAACCTACCGAGACCAAATTACTAGGTGAAATCTGCAGATTCAAAAAATGCAGATATTGTCCCCAATGCCCACAAGGCCAGGACTTGGACCCAGTATTCCAAACTGCAACAAAATTCATCAGGTCCCTGTCATCTGACACAGAAAACTTGAGAATCAGCCTATGACTGTTAAGACATGTAAGGCAGTGAATTAACCAATAGAGCGATATTTCTCACTTAGATCACCTTTTATACCTCATATTCAGATTGGTGTGGCATTTCTACCTGACTCTTCCTTCAGTAGAAAGCATTTCATTACTTTGCCAAAGCACTAACTTGGAAAGAATACGCACAAGTCACCAAAACGTGCCTGACTGTGTTCATTCTGTGTCAGTGTGTTAGGTTTTTAAAGAGGCATATTTTACATGTTAATTAAGTTGAATGCCTATCTTCACATAAATATAATTGACATATATTTTGCATTAAATCTCAGATAAAGTAATCTTATGAGTCTTTAAACTCATGTAATTATCTAAAACTTAAAGGACAGACCATTTGTTTTACTGCCGGGTATTTGAACAGCTAACGGTCTGTAAAACAGCAAACATAACTTGGGTTTTATTCTTTGTCCACTAAATTTGTCCACTTGTTGGGTTTTCTAAAAAAAAAAAAAAAAAACCGCTCTTAGCTGATTCTGGGTTGGATGAACAACACATTCCCATACACCTGCAACTAGAAAACAGGTCCACAAACTGCCCTCACTTTTTCTTTCTGCCTTGGGCGATAGTGCGAGTCTGAATTCAAGATAATGTTTACAGTTTATGTCTCCCAAGTGCTCAAGGACTCTGGGCTCATAAAAGCTGCAGAATAAGATTTTCCTTTGGTTTTTTTGTTTCTGTTTTTGTTTTTGTTTGTGCATTTTGCCAGCTTCTCTTTGAGGCAGTAATGCCCATCAGCTGGCTTTCTTAGAATGGAAATCCTTCGGCAATATGCTTGATTCAGAGCTGCTTTTCCTCAGTCATCAGCTTAAAATAAAATAAAAATAAAAACGTTTAATTGTGGATTATATGATAAATGGCGAAGAAACTCAGTTTTCACTGAAGAAAGTTTTAAATACAAAGTAAGTGACCAGATGCATGGATGAATGGTGTATAGATAGATGGCGAGGGAGGTAAATAAAAGCTTTAAATAAATAAGAATTAAACAAAACTATCCCTCTCTATAATTCTGTATCTAATCCCCCGAAGTAGTAATATCCATTACTTAAATTTCAATATGTGTAATAAAAATTTTTAAGACTTTAAAATCGACCACTCTCTTTCCACAGATACCTACAATGTTTATTTATCCTGTTCACTTCTCTTTCTGATCGCTTTGTTCACTAACTGCCCCTAAAAGAATTTGTTAATCTACAGGAAAATTGAGGACCAAGGGACCTTGATTTACTTCAGTGATAGATCTTCTTAAATTTACATTCATTAGTCTTCTTAAAAATGAAACACACCAAGCTAATAGGTTGTATCCATGCCTTTCTTAACCTTTGAAAGCAAACAGCGTGTACCAGGTGTATAGTAAATGTCTAAAACAAACTTGCTGAATTCAACTAACTATTGCTCACATTACACATAAATTGCAGCCTTAAGAGGAGCAATGTGTGAAAGCGCACTTTGTAATGACCCAGTTTAGTTGGACAGATGAAAGTCTGGGGCATAGCGTTTCAGTGGCTTGATCCATCTGCCACCAGTCACTTGTGGGAAGAGGCTTCTGTTTCTTGTCAGCCAGCAATAGGAAGCACGGCAGGATTTAGTAGCTGCCGCAGAACCAAAAGAAAGGGCACACACCATCCCTGTCAAGTCAGGGATAGGATCCTGGCTGCCTTATCCTCCCCATCTGGTAAATAAACATTCTTCACACTGTTTTGCCTCAGATACTACCTCACTTACTAAGTTGGGAAAAAATACACTCAGTAAGGAGCTCAATAAACCCATTTATACATATCACTTATGTTTTAACTCACAGGGGCTTTCTATCAATTGAAAAAGTCAACAATTTGGCTTGTTCAAATTTCTCTCCAACCACCTCTGATTATTTGATATAGTCCCCCAAAGTGAGACTTTAGTAACACTATCAAGATACCATTTCCATTTTCAGATTCACAACGTGCACACAGTCAAAGCCAACATGAAAGATGAGAGGCAGTCCCCTCAGTTAAACTACAAATGGTTTTGTCTCTTTCCTATTAAAAAGAAAGTGGAATACTTGATATACTCATGATTTGACATTAGATTCAGCACTAGGGGCCTGCCAAAATGGGAAATCTTTGTATTCAGTTAATGGCCATGTAATTTGACGATATGAGGCCATATTAACAATGTTTGCTTTCTCTCTTTCTTTCTACCTTCAGAGCAGTCCCTTTGTTCAATACTCACTACCTCCTTTCTGACTTAAAGGAAAAAGAGAGCAACGTAATTTGATGTGCAGCCACTGAATGCATGTGTAATACTATCCTAAGTGAAAAGTAAACTCATAATATTCCCCCAAATAGAATTTCAGCAGCAAAATTTCCTTAGTGAACAGAGCCTTGCTTGGGGTGGGGTTGGTGGGTGGCAGGGCAAGGGAAATGAGGTGAGGGTCCATCCCTCAGTCAGTGCATCTGGAGGTAGGAGGCAGACATCAGTGCGCACTAAAGATCTTCCAGGAGACTGTGAGTTTGGCTTTCTTCCATCCCCCAGTTTTTGAATATCAAGACGCCGTATCTTGTTTTTGAGGAGATAATTCAGAAAAATAGGGAAATACAGACAAAAGTGGGGTTTTTTTGTCTGTTTACTTGCTTGCTTATTAAACTCCAATGTCATTTATTTGTAAAGGTTTGAAAGAATAAGTTTCTTGTTAGTGAAGTGGGGATATTAAAACATTTCCTTCGTATGAGGTGATTGATACAGGCTATTAGCTTTGTGCGGTGCCTGCTAATAAAAAGACAAATGTGTATTTGGTGAAGAATAAAGAGACGTGGAAGCATTATAGCGTTCCCATGATCAGGCAACTTTCAATCACTGAAGTAGATACAATAGAACTGACAATTTTCGCTTTCTGTAATTCCACGTGTTCAAATCGTCAGCCAGCCCAGAAGAAAGGACTTTTACATGATGTTTATGGGGCTTGGTTTTAGAATACACAGGGCAATTCTCTTTAGTGAGTGTCCAGTCTTTTCTGGGTAAATTAGGACAAATTAGCAAGTAGCTGCTAGAAGAGAGTTACGTTGGACAAATTACTTAGAGACGATTATGAGACAATTGTATCGGGCTCCTGTGCTCCAATTTCCTTTTCTTGCACCCCCACCCCACAACTCTGGGCCTGGCCCTGGGCACTTCTTGCCTAAACTGCGTGTCCTAGCTTGGTCTCTATTTTCTCATCCAGTTTTGAACAGCAGAGCCATATGTTTAATGGGAGGGACCCAAAAATAAAACAAAAGTGACAAGGTATTAAGTATAATGTTACAAAAAGTTCAAATTTTGAATTTTATACTCCTTCCCATATCAATCAGTGAGAATAGTTACCCATGACAGTTACAGCCTCACCATCTGAATACATGTCTATGTTTTACTATGGTTATGGTACCAAGAAAACTCTGAAACATACAGACAATTTGTTCAATGAAAAAGACTCAGACGCTTACAAGAACATTTGAAAGCAAAGTTTGTTTCTAAGTCATACTACAAGGTTTATAAGTCCACATGTCTCTAGTAGGTATCCAACTTGGAGACGAAGGGAATAGATTCCTTGGATGGCAAATATTTGCTAGGAAGCAGAACATAAATTTAAATATATTTGCAATACTATGAAATAGTTAATTACCTATATATAATTTCCGATACACTAGTATTTATCTGTCAGATATCCACTCAATGTGAACAGTCACATTACTTTGCTTTAATGTGAGGTTCAGATGTCTGCTTCCTTTCTGACGCTCTAGCTAGCTGTAAATGACGCTTTGCCTGATTAAAGCCATCCAGCTCTTTAAGACACTGGTAAGAGAGGCAAGATGATGAAATCTTGTTTAAGGAGTCATTAGCTAAAGAATTTACTTTATCAGAAAACAAACAAAAATATGTAGTGTTCTCCTGCCTCGTTTGAAATACTTGATTCAGTACCTTACCGCAAGGCATTTATCAAATCAGCACAGCAAGGGACATTTCTGGAACTTACTGCCAATATGATTACAGGAAACTGAAAAGTCTGTAATTGCCCATCAGCGAACTGAGTGAGATTCAGAAAATAACTATAAATGTTCATATTTGTCATCGTAGAGTGACAGTTTTGTATTTACGTATAAATATGCTGACGTGATAAAAAATGTTATGTGTATATATAACATTAAACTGTTCGGTAAATGATGAAAGAAGGTAAGAACCTTATTTTCATGCACTGAATGTTTTCTTTCAAAATGACATTGTAACTACAAGGACTATAAAAATATTTACCGATTTCACAACAGAACATATATCATGGATTTAGGTAATGTTCGTAACATAAAAGGTGAATGCCAGTGAATTACTAGAATCTACTTTTATGCCATCTAGAAATGTTCTGTGAGAATTACAGACCCATTCTTTTAAGAGGCAGCATCAGGGGTAAGAGAAAGTCCCTGAGATCATCAAAGCCATCCTTCCCTTTCAAAACCGAGCTCACTAGCCATGTGGCCTGAGGTAATTGAATAAACATTTTGTGCCTCACTTTCCTCTTCTGTAGAGAAAGAGACAGTACTCACCCACAGGATTATTATAAGGATGATTTAAACTGTGTCACATACTGGCATACCTTGATATTTGCAGGACCTGAAATAAGAATACAAATGAAACCTCAAATATCATATTTCTAAATATTTACACGTTATTAAAAGTGACAATGAACTATTCAATGAAATATGTTCCACTTCTAACCTTGCAAATATACCCTCAGAAGGATGTGGATGGTTGGGTTTGCACTTAGAACTTCGGACTCCTTAGAGCCCTGCACTGGCACATGGTGACATGAGTAATACTGGCCTCCCGGTTGCAGTGACCTCCTTTTCCTCCAAACCTTGGCTTCATTCCACAACCTGAAGGGCCTTTTATGGATGTACTTGGTCACTGTGGCTGCATGTCAAAGCTCTATAGATACCCAATTAAGAGTCACCCCTGGGCTGCCCCTCGGTCCTAGGGAGGTACATACACACTGGTAGTTTAGAACTACTTCCGAAGGATGGATCCAGGGGAGATCTGCATGCAGATTTTGGAAGTGGCTGGAAGGCAGGGAATTCTGGGAACAAGGATACCTAAGGGATACTCTGGAAGAGAGTCATGGGCATGAAGCCAAGGACACATGGAGAGGGAAGCAGACAGCCATAGGAGGACAAAAATAGGACCCTTTCAGGAATGGACCCAGGACAGAGTCCCTGCTTGCCCAGATCTAAAGTCAGTATAATTTACACCAAAACTTAGGGCAGTTAAAAAAAAAAAATGAAGTTCTCACCATTATGTTCCATTCTATTTTCAAAGTATGAAACTGTTGTGAAATTAGTTTATGCTACAACTTATCATATTTTATTCAGCCTAATCATTCTCACCACAGTCAGCATCAAATGAAATTTTTAATTTTCTGTTTATAATTTTAAAAATCCACTTCTGGTTTTAAAGGTAATTCTTGTACCTTTTCTTTAAAAAAGTACATTGTTGATCAAAGTTAGCCCCAAAAAGAAATCACTGAAAAATGTCCAGTAACACAGGGCGCTTGGGTGGCTCTGTCAGTTGAGCCTCCAACTTCAGCTCAGGTCATGATCTCATGGTCTGTGAGTTTGAGCCCCACATCCTGCTTTGTGCCCGCAGCTCAGAGCCTGGAGCCTGCTTCCAGTTCTGTGTCTCCTTCTCTCTCTGCCCATCCCCCGTTCTCTCTCTCTCTCTCTCTCTCAAAAATAAATAAACATTAAAAAAAATGTCCAGTAACATTGTCCATTGTCACTATAAAAGAGTTAAATGCTAAAAAAAAAAAAAAGAGCATTAAAATTTAACCTAAATGCAAAAGAAACTACGATATGGTATCTCCACACTAGACCTTCCACGTTCACTTGTTCCAGGGCAACTGATGATTATAGAGGGCTTAGCTCCTGCAGCCACCTGATGGGCCTGAACCTTGCCAGGGGTGTGATTGCAAAGCGTGGGTCTGGAAACAATAGTCTGACTTGAACATTCTCACAGGGCTGGATAGGTTAACCCCGCAAACAAACATCCACGACAAAAACAAAGAGCGAGCACCAAATCAAAACCAGGATGGATCAAGAAACCCCTGATCAAATATATTTTAAGTACTTCAAATAAATGCTGAAAAGCAGCCAGAGGAGCTTTGTTCTCAGTTCAACACAGAACAAATGAGTTAAGCCAGCAGCATCTCTCACTAACATGAAGTCAGCAATACTCAAAATGTCTTATTATGTGCATTTTTCTAAAGAACATTTGCCATTTTACTGTCAGAGTGGTAGCAGACAGGTAGCAGACAGTGCGGGTAGAGCCCCAGGAAACAGATATGTACTCTCCCCTGGCCCTGAGACCTGTCAAGGTGCTTAGTGACCATCACAGGAAGGCAGTGGTTTTGAGTGGGTGGCATAGACCTCCCAGGAAACTGGTCCAGTAATCTCTGTGATGGCACAGTTTGGTGCTCACCCATTCAATGACTGTTCATCTCAACCTCATGTGCTGAGAATTCACGATAGAGATAGGAATACTAACCTGGTTTTATTCCAGAGGCTACTTTGAACTTTTCTGCTCTTAACCTTGTTTCTAGCTTGGAGTGGTGAAGGTAAAAATTTATTCCAGGGACTGACCTATTAGTTAGAACTTTCAAATGTTAAATGATCTTTTTTTTTAATTTTTTTTTAAGTTTATTCATTTTTCAGAGAGAGAGAGACAGAGTACAGGGGAGGGGTAGAGAGAGAGGGAGACACAAAATCCGAAGTAGGCTTCAGGCTCCGAGCTGTCAGCACAGAGCCTGACGCGGGGCTCGAACTCACAAACTGTGAGATCATGACCTGAGCTGAAGTTGGACGCTCAACCGACTGCGCCACCCAGGCGCCCCTTAAATGATCTTTTTAAAATTGTACTGGAATTAAAAGCATGAAGATTGCCCTTAGCACCTCCAACAAACACTGCTTCTATGAAAAGGTTTAAAACCTTAGTTTTCACCACCACCCCTCACTTTTACCAGGATGATCATAATTAGACACCCTTGCTTAAAAATTTGACTTGAAAATACAGTCCCGACTACTTAAAGGGAATTGATTTTTAATATAAGCCTACTATATCCCTCTGATTCTAAATTTCTGCTATTCTCTGAAATAAGCTTTCTTCTACCTTAGCAGATCTCTCATAATGGACCCACCCTCCCCAATCTTTGCTTAATACATGCTATCTAGACTAATCTCAGCATTGGATGAATAAGCATAGGGTGGAACTCTATTAAGTGGCTATCAATAGATAGCTACTGTGACTGAAGCAAAACACATTTATGTCCTTGGAAAGGAGACTTAGGTCAACACAGGTAGAGAAACCATTACTGGGAATGATCTGATTTGGTCAGAATAGGAAGTATAGAGAGTTATGCAGAATGACCTGATTTGATCAGATTAGAAATATATAGAGTCATGTGTGGCTAAGAATCTGCACAATGATAGAAGGCCTTGGAGGCTTGTGTTTCTGGTGTTAACTGAGGGGAGGAACTAATGGAAGACACAGTGGAATTCATTTTGAGGGCAAGGTGGCTATTTGATTCTAATTATACACTACATATTAGATTTTGTCCCTCAATGTCAGTGTCACAGGCTGGGGGAAGATGAAGAGGCTGACAGTCTCACCTGGAGCATACAGTTCCAGAAGTCTTCCTTAAAAATAGTTTTTCTATCAATTCCATGACTATAGACCACTCTTAAACACTGGTAATTGTTAAAATCAGAAAATTAAAATTGGTTTATTTTGATGAATCGATAAAATGGATATAGATATTTTGAGAAAACCAGAAACTCTGCCTCTTAGTATGCATCTATAATTCAGTTGACCATATCTTATAATTTCTGCATAAAAATTTGGTGGATCTTTTCATTTTCTTCCCTGCTATAGGGAAAACTCATTAAATATGCCTAGTTTAGTCAAGAAATTCTGTAGAGATTCATGAGAATATCATAAGATTTCTGGGAATCTGAAGTAAGCAACCAATTGTTGTGGGCTCTTGAGTAATCCTTTCCCTCACCTATAACAAATATCATAGTGTGGTCTACCTCATACGATTATTGAAAGGATTACCTAAAGTAATGCATAAGTATAGCACCTAGTAATAGCTCCATTTTTTTTAATTATTACTATTTTTATTCTGGCAAATTTATTAAAACTTGCTCCAAGTCTTAAATCCCGTAAGTTATGTGGTATAAATTAATAAATACTCAAAACGAAATAAGTGTAATATTTAAGAGCTGACACATGAATCCCTCTTAGGAAGAAAACCGTTCTCGACAAACTCCTGTATTATCGATTAGACCAGGGGAACATGTGACCACCTTAATTTGTTTATCCCTTTATTCATTCACTCGTGTTCATTAGCTAAGTGCTTACCAGTAGGATTTGAAGTTATAGCAACAGAACAGATAAAGCCATTACTCCCATAAAGTTAGTGTTTAATGGGGTACACACATGTACACACACACACACACAATTTTAAGGGGTGATAAGTACCATGAAAAAAAAAACAGGGCAAGAAGACAAAGAATGATGAAGTGGGTTAGGAGGCTTAGGATAGATAAGATGGTCACAGAAGGCGTTGAAGAGATGACATTTGAATCAAGACCCAGATGAAGTGAGGCAGTTGGTAAAGAGAAGTTGAAGCAGAAAGAAGAACAAGCACAAAGGATCTGGTGTGGGAACACACTTGGCAAGTTGGCTGGGCAGAAGGAGACTGGGGTGGCCAAAGTTCAGGCTATAAAGGACTTTAGATTTCATTCTAATAGCAACTCTTTTTCTAATAACCATAAAGGAATGACTAAGCTGTTCTAAATGGTATAATAAGAGAATTTCTTTAAACTAACAGAAGACCACAGGGGAAGAGAAGGGGAAAAAATAGTTAAAAACAGAGAGAGAGGGAGGCAAACCATAAGAGACTCTTAAATACAGAAAACAAACAGGGTTTATGGGAGGTGGGGAGAAAGGAAAGTCGGTGACGGGCATTGAGGAGGGCACTTGTTGGATGAGCACTGGGTGCTGTATGTAAGCCAATTTGACAATAAATTATATTAATTAATTAATACACTATTAACTAATTTAAAATAAATGGTACTGAGGTATAAAACTGAAGGGAAAAAGCCATTCCCATTAACCCAGTACCTCTCCTTAAAAGAAATCTTTCATAATTTGGGGGTATCCTTTCACTTCAAAATATGTTTATTTACTTCCAAAAATGGAAACATAACACAGATATAAATTTGCACCTTGTTGTGTTTTTTTTTTTACTTCTAATATCTTTTGGAGACTTTTCCTTTCAAGACTGTATATGTTTTTAAATTGACTGCTTGTTGTTAAATGACTGCTCAATATCACACTGTATGAATTACCCTGATTGATAATAGGCATTTTTATAAGGTAATTTTGTTTCCAATGTTTGCAATTACAAACAACACTATTATCTACGTTGTGGGGTGTATACATAAACTCATAACTTTATTCGGAAGTACCTTTTCAGAGGAGCTGAAAGACTAGTGGAAATGAAATGCCATCAAGTGGATGTAGCTGCAGGAGTCAGTCGGGGGTCTGATACTGAGCGTGAAGTCACCCTTTTTTGCAACAATGCAAATGCTTCTGCCCTCTTAATTCCCTCTTGTCCCAATCTTCCAGACAGTTCTCTACACTCACGAATGTTTCATATGAGTAGGCTATATTTTTGTTTTGTGACAAAAAATAAAAAGTTCAGAGTGTAAATCTGAAATGATAGGGTGGATAAAAGACACGGGAAGCAACAGGCTGGAAGAAGAGGAACGATGAGATCTCAAGCTACCCAGATTTCACTGACATTTTGAAAAGTGTTTCAGCCTTCCACGCGGTGGGTATCAAGATTCAAACAATTTTACCTAGATTTCAAGGAGCACAAAGTGGCCCCCGCTGACATCTGGGTTACATATTTAATACCCAAACATCCAAGGAGGGGGAATCAGTCAAGCTAATTCTTTTGATTTTGTGTAAACAAATAACCGATTGATGGACTGATTACTTCACTTGTTTTGGATTTCTATACACATAGCCACATGCCAGTGATGAAAAATAAAGTATCATCTTCAAATTCAGAGCAATGTACAGGACCATGCTATGTTGTTCATAGCGATCTAGGTTGAGAACAATGTATCTACTAAAGTTCCTCTTAATTCCCATTTTTTTCAAAATCCCAAAAACAACATCAATTGCAAGCAAATAATTATCACTTGCCGAGAATACAAATGACCTCATTCATTATTTTGGCTTCTTTGCTTTTCTTTTTTCTGCCAATAGCATTTTATTATTTTATTTTATTATTCATTTGTTTTTCCACAATAGGTTGTGCTGAGAAAAAAAAGAGTAGAAACCCTATTTTTTCAGGTGCCTTACTGTTTAAGGTCAATACCAATATTTTGATTAAATAAATTGGACATTTCTATGCTTTTTATTCATTCATGTTTTCATTTAATTTCTTGAAAGCAAATACTGTTTCAACTATCAAGAATGAGCCAATTATTATCCAGTCCCCAAAATAAATAAGTTAGAAAAACATTCAATACCATTCACTTATCTCTGCTTATAAATATTATTACACATTCATTGTGGAAGATAGAAATATATATATTTGTATTTAATAAATATATGTATAGAAAAAACAACTGGCTGGCTTCCTGCTTATTTGCAGTTTCTATGCTATTTTGGAAAATGGGATCTTAATAAATTACGTGGATATTAAGCTAAAGCCTGGATTATCAAAGCAAACTACAGAAGCAACTCCTATAGTTATCCTTTAATAATTATTATTATAAATCTAGGATTTTATAGTTCTAATCAGAAAAAAAGACTAATATTCCTTTCATTTTTTTCCTAACTCCCATAGCTTTGATTATCATCTGTTTAAAATACCTCGAATCCAGATTATTTTCCTGAATTGCAAACCTACATACCCAACTGTCTGCTAGAAATAGCCACTTTGAGTTCCTATGCATACCTCAAACTCTACAAGTCTAAACTATCTTAGAAAAGTTTTTTCATCTGGAGTTGACTTTTCTGTGTTTCTCATCTTACTTAATAGCAACAAAAATAGCAACCCACCCAATTAATTGATCAAGCAAAACATCTTCTGCCCTCCTCTCTCACTCCCCATATCTGATCATTGAGTCTTATTTAATTTGTGTCTTAAATATTTCTTGGCTCAATTTACTTCTTTCCATCCTCACTGCTTCCAGCCTAACTTAGATTACTACTTCCCTCACCTAGGTAACATCCTCTTCATGAATGGTGCCCCTGAGTTGTGGAGCAGACAACATTTGGAGTCCTTCCGGTCTCATCTTTCATCCTTATCCCCTCAAACTCTACCCTATAGCATATTAAATATTTTTAACTCCTTAAATGTTCAATACTTGTATAAATGTCACTGTATGTATATCACAGACACACACACACACACACACACACACAATTTTCTCTGAGATACTCTATATCATCACCCCTATGATCACTAACAAGGGTAGGTTGGGTGTCCCTTCAACACAATCCCAAAACACCTGCTACTTCTTAATGAGATCAGTTATTACTTTTATTATAATCATTCATTTGCCTGATTATGCCCTTCAGTGGGCATAATACATATTTCAAGAACATATATATATTTTTATCATTGTGTCTTCAATATCCAGAGTAGACATATAGCAAACATTTCCTAAATGAGAGAATTAATGGATCAATGAATATATGCTAACGTTCAGGCAAAAATATGGTAAGACAAGGGTCCTGACCACATTAAAGCCAAGAATTATGGTGAAGTAGGAGATATTCATATATAAGATTGGTGTCATTAGTATTATTCCATATCTAAGGTAAACTGCAGTGCTTATTCTTTAACTCCAAATGCTGAGAATTATTAACACTGCCCCTACAAGTAGAAACGTTCAAGGAAAGGCTAGGATCTATGGTGTGTCATTTCCTGATTTCACCATGTTTGGAAATGACAGTTCAGCTCTAGCTGAACACAGCCAGACAACTCCCAAGGATACAACTAAAAACACTCAAGTTGCCAGTAAATTGTTTTCCAAAAGAGTGATTATTAGGACAACAAAATCACATAAATAAGAAATGGAAAATGCATGCATGACAGGTCATGTAATCTCTCCTGCGAGAATACTCTCTTAACTGTTGGCTTCACTGCTCATCAGGGTGAATTTTAAGTACAACCAGTGATGTAAATACCACCTTTACCCCTGGGAGGCTATTGTGCAAACCAAAAGTTTTCATTGCTTCTACTCAGATAAAACCTTTGAAAATCTGCATTTTCCTCAATGTGTACATTTTATTCTAGCTTTCTCATGCCTCTATCTTTTTAGATTATATAAATAAAAATAAGTGGTGATATAATCTTGGAGCAATAGCTTTCATTTAACTAAGAGTTATGAGAAGCAAATTTACTCTTTCCGCTTTAACATTGAAAAATATGCTTTCATTTCATTCCATTGATGTTTAAAAATTGGAAGGGACAAATAAGTCAGAATTTGTCACTTCAGTAGGTTAAACCTTACTAAATCGCAGGAGACTTCAGATTTATTTGCTGTGATGCAAACATTTTCAATGGAATATTGCTTAATTGAATAAGCTGTCAGCTGGAGCTGAGACATGTTTGAATTATATAGAACCTTATGAAAGTTACTTTCGTTTGTCATTTTAATCTTATTTTTCCTTGAGAATCTTGCCTGTCTTATCTCAATATGTTACCCTATCCTGTAATTAAAGATATTTTGTTCCAATGAAGGCCAATACTGGCCTTTTATCTGCAACATTTCCTAAAGATTAATATTCTGCATACCAATTTCCTGAATTTGGGGCATACTTTATATTACTGTAGCATTTTTCACGGAATACTTTGAGATTAATTATTGTTTAAACTTAAATATATTTTTAAGTAATGTTTATGTCATGGATTTGTTTTTTTTCTCCTAATATACATAAATGCATACAATTTAAACATTATTTCATAACTTCTAAAATATCTTGTAGCCCACATTTTGGGAAAACTATTCTACCATATTACATTATAAATCTATGGATAATTTTCTTCTTCTTCTATAAAAGACTCAGAGCTATTTTCTGATAGTCTCCTGCCAGTTAAAAATCTGTATTATATATTTTTTAGATTTGTTGTCCTGTCCTCTTATTACTATAAAATCTATTTAATTTTAACAAATAAAGAGAAATTATGTAAAAATTAGAAGATTAGTTTATTTCTTTGATATGTTGCTAATGGAGGTGCTATTGAACCTACTCTAATAAGCAGTTAAAGTATATAATTAATAACACTTAAGCAAGTGGTACTGTTTTAAAAATTCTATTTTATTGCCACTAGTTATTGCCTGAATATTATGCACTTATACTGTTTTACATAACATTTTCAAAAGTCGACTTAAGTAGAAATTCTAAATTAGATATTGATTCCTAGAAAATCTTACATTTAGCAGTTAGCTTAAGTTAGCAATTAGCTACCTCTGGTTACTATATTGGGTACCTCTGAAAACACTTCTGCTTCAAAATTATTGAGGAAAACTTCTCTTTACCAATCAATAAATAAGAGATTTACAAAATGCTGACCATTGTGATAACCTGCTGCAATTATCCTCCAACTGGATTCATTGCCATCTACGATTTTTGTTTATGATCTTTTAGCCAGTTCCAAATACACATGACTCTGTTCTCCTCCAAAGCAATTCTAATTAATTTGCAAGTAAAAGTTCATGATCCACTGGGATCCATTGCAAATGGAAATGGGATCCATTTCAAATGCTTCACTGGAGCCCAAATACATGACGTCTGTTCCATCCTTTTCATCCAGTTAGTTTTGTAACACTATCAAAAAGGCTATTATCATGGTTTGGCATCATTTGTCCATTATGGACCCTTCAACTTAAGGTTCAATATTCCATTGTCTTCTAACTGTTCACAGATTGCCTTTCACTATTTTCTCCCTTACTTTGCTCCATAACGATCTGTTGTTTGGTTGTATGTAAACATTTTATTTATTTGGGCATGTTTACAAAGAAGAAAGCCTGAAGTAAAGCAATTTATAAAATCGCTTTGATTTTGCAAGTTACATAGCATTTAAGTGAAGTCTTTGGGATCGTTGGTCTTTATTTTACATTTCCTTAATTTTACATAAAATCCCATTCATGAAGAGTATTAAGAAGTTCCTGCATTATTAATCCATTGGTACTTGCATTCTCAAAAGACAATAAAACTAGGCAAATCAGTGAAGCGCGCATTGGGTCAGAGTTCATCCAGTGAAGCAATAGGTTCATCACAGCTCAGACCGAAAACAAACTAATTGTAAGGCAGAGTGAAGTAAATTGGAGAGGATCTAAAAATGTTTGTATAAGGCACAATAAACTGAGATTTACTGGTGTACCAGTAGCTCATTCATAGCAATTATTGGTAACGTGCAATAAGCAATAGCTTTAATGGTATCAATTACCAATTGTATTGGCTGCAATTTCTATGATAATTAAATCATTTGGTTATATATGGATAATCCTAAAGTGTAGAACAGTTTGTTCTCTAGTATTCCTCCTGGAAATCTGTTGAACTTTGCTGATTGTTTAGCGAATGTCTTTTTCTTAAACAAACAAAGGAAATTCACAATACAGCACTTGTTTTCAAACTTCAAAATTAGTAATGTGTGAAAAATTAGAAATACCCATATTATATTTCCTCTCTGTTCAGAATAGTTTTAAAACATATTTGTGAAAATAAATTTTTTAAAAATTGCAAATTGAGTATTCATGTTTAAAATGCTTGTGCAAAGCTTTTTGTTTTCTCAGTTACCAAAACTATTATTTTTAAAGTGAAAACATGTATTAACTTTGTCTTATCCTGATCCAGTTCAGTAAGAAAGCATTTCCATTTATAATGGAAGAAAACTCTTATTTTTAAAATCTGATTAATATCTGATGGAATTCCAGGCTAGGAAGGGGCCACTAAAGGACTGGGCAATTTGAAATTGAAATAGACATGTGTAAAATAATCCTATTAATTGCTCGAGGCAGCAGGAGGTAGGTGTCTGAGGACAATCAAAGAAGAGGGAAAATTCATTTGATGTTTTTCCAATCAAATAGCTAATTTCTGGATAATTCTATGAACATGTAATTGGGAAAAAGTAATGAATGCTTGTGAATTTAAATACATATGAGTTAAAGGCTAAGTGGGGAATAATATTGGAATAGGGTGGAAAAAGCAGAAAATAATGTTTTTAATAGAAAAATTAGTTATAATACTTCCTAGTTGAAGGGCTGCATCCCTTTCAAATTTGCTTATTGACAACGTGGTTTTTTCTTAAGATTTAAATAAGAAACACATACAAAGGGTAACCACAAATTTCAAATTTTTAATATTTGTTTTTAACATTTATCATGAGAGCTCTTTTTACTTTTTAAAGCATCTTTTTATTGTTCTGATTAAACACATGTGATGATTAAATATTTCCCAATGAAAGTATTAAGTTTTTCTACTATACACATGAATGAGCATGCCATATTAGCTACAGGACAATAAAAACATATATTAACAATGATGATCATTTGGGCAACACAATAGATCCTAATATAGCTAAAATGGCCCCTCTATGGCTTGTTTAATTAGGTTGCTTGTACCTAAAAGCCCTCAATCTATTTTTGTTCCATCAATATACTAAACCTAGAAAGATTAAATATTTTCACTTAGAAGAAAACTTATATTCTTATTTTTAATAATGGAAACTCTAGATTCGCAGAAAAATCTGCCACTGAATTAAGATGTCTGATTAAAATTCACTAAAAAAGGTTTTAACTGTTTCTATATGAAAACCAAAAGAGCTAATATGAAAATAATGTTCTATCTCTTTGTACTTCTACTTCAAAGTACTTATTTTAATTTAAATATTTGTTTATATTATAATTGAAGTAAACATCCTCTATTGGCTCAATGATGACAGAGGCAAAAACAATTTGTTCTCCACAGTCTTTGGTACCTACAATAATACTATTTGGAAAAACCTTGGTAAGAATTTGCTCAATGGATTAACATATGGCCCTCACATCAGCCAGGGTTCATTCAAGCAGATAACCAGAACCAGTAGGAGACCTATATTAAGAGATTTAAGCCCTGGTGAGGGCTGGCTAGCTATGTCCAAAATCCACAGAGCAGGCAGTTAGGGAGGGGAGGCTAGAACTCTTGGTTCAGGGCTCATAGTGCTGTTCTCAGGCAAAATTTCTCTTTTCATCAGGGAAGTCTTAGCTCTGCTCTTTGTGTATTTCAACTGATTGAATCAGGCCCACTCGGTTGCTTAGAATAATTGCTATTACCAAAAGGCTAATAATAATTTCTTTCACTTCAATGATTATGGACCTTAATCATATCTGTAAAATACCTTCATCAAAATGCCTAGATTCGTGTTTGAGTGAAAGGGGGCTATAACCTAACAGAGTTGACACAGCAAAAAGACCTGAACAAATGGAATATGCTCTACCTTTTCTAGAAGTGGATAAATCTATTTGACTTTAGGCTTTCATGTATATTATCATTTTCAATAATTTTAAGAATCCTGGGGGCACCTGGGTGGTTCAATTGGTTGAGTATCGAACTTCGGCACAGGTCATGACCTCAAGGTTCATGAGTTGGAGCCCTGTGTTGGGCTCTGTGCTGACAGTTAGGAGCCTGGAACCTGCTTCAGATTCTGTCTCCCTCTGTCTCTGTCCTTCCCCGCTCCCTCGCTTGTTCTCTCTCTCAAAAATAAATAAACATTTAAAAAATTTGTTTTAAATCCTGCATTTATGTTCTCCTTTTATGGAAGAGAAACTTGCAGTTAAAGAAAGATGAAGTTAACTTGCAATGTTTACCCGTTAGTGAGGGTTAAAAACTAAAATATATTCATTTCAAAGCTATAACTCTTAAAAACTATAATCTTTGCATGGTATGGTTAAATACAAATTGGCATACAGAGAAAGGGGAAAAAAGTGTTCAAGTGTGCCGTTTTAAATATTTTCTTAATGGTTATTTATTTTTGAGAGAGAGAGAGAGAGAGAGTGCACGAGCGCGCGCACACACACATACACATACACACACACACACACACACACACACACACACACGCTGGCGCATGAGAGGGGGGAGGGGCAGAGAGAGAGAAAGACAAGATCTGAAGCAGGCTTTGCGCTGACAGCAGGGAGCCTGATGCCGGGCTTGAACCCATGAACCATGAGATCATGACCTGAGCCGAAGTCTGACACTTAACCTACTGAGCCACCCAGGCACCACCAAGTGTGTCATTTTAGTAAAGAATTTCAATCTCTCATTGCAATCTACTTGTTTTCCCCTCCCCCTCTCCATTAATGTGTTCATCTAAGCCACTCACTCCCAGTATTCCTGAGGAAGTGCTAAAAGAGAACATAGGATGATTGATATAATGATTATAGAGATATTTATTATCATTTGTGTCTCATTACAACAGAATATTTTGGAAGCCACAAAAAAATGTTTTAGCCAACAACAGTAGGAAAAAACAAACTTCACATGTGCAACTGTCAAAACTTATGCTAAAATTATTATTGGTTTTTATATTACTTTATTCAATGTCTGGGTCCAGCTTCTAGAACTGTTCATAACTGAGAAGTAAAAACAAGATTTCAGCCTTTTAGCTTGTAATAAATGATTTCTCCATGACACCTTTTTATTCTACATTCTCATATTCTGCCTTACTACTTAGGTTTATTATATATATAGCTAAGCCCCTAGCTAGTGTTATGTACAAATCTACTTTGAATATAGCTGGGTTTTCTAGACCACATAGAAACAATAATGAGAGATATAAATGAATTTACCTATATAACCAAATAGAATATTATTTATTACAAATTTTAATAAGTATTATTCAGTCTAAATTTATAAGTTGGGACTTTGATAGTGAATTTGATTTGTAGATTTCATAATGAACCTCAAACTGTTATTCCTTTGCAAACTTAAAAGTTATAATAGCCAATGATATCTTAAGAAATAAAGTTAGTAATCCATTTTCACTTTTTCATAAGAAAAACTATCCCTTTTAAATACTGAACAGAATTTTCTTCTATTTAATGTTAGCAATACAATGCTAGCGATAAATTCTGTGACTGTCCAAAAGATAGAAATGGGAGAGAACTTTCAGAAAAGTCCAAATACAGTCCAAAGAGAAGAAAGTTTTCCCGAAAGAAAGAAAAATGAAAACAGATGCCGCGTCATCCTCCATTATGTTAGCTCGTGCATGGTTCTTGCTAAAGAACAGACATTCAATCTGCTTTGAATTATTTGTCACTTGGCTTCTTTATATTTCCATGCCCTATTTTGCATTGTACTCACTACTCATTGTGTTACACAATCTACATTCTGCAAAAATAATGTTAATATATATCCTTACCAAGGACCAAATATGCGTGACCACGTTTAGAATCTTTGCAAACCTTGACGTTTTTTGACTTTGCAACCAAACTTGATCATTTGGGGGTTCGAGTTCGCTTTCTCTTGGCCGAGCTGAACGTAAAGTCCAGTGAATTGGACTTTAAAAGGCTTATAAAATATTCAAAAAGCTTCTTGCACATCAAACAGCTCTTAAGACAGAACATTTTGATGAGTTTAGTGTAAATGAATCAGAAGCATATGGATTAAATTTACCTTAAAATACTCCTGGGTTTAAGAATTAAGAGAAAATGTGCTTGGCAAAACACATTTTGGGTTTTGCCTAACCCAGAACATTGGAAAAGTATTTCAAGATGTTTGATGAACCTAAATCATGGCTGGGTTCACCCATCCCTAATCCCATCTGGTAATAGCAAAGGACAGGCAGAGGCAGATTTTAGGTGCATGGATCTAGTTCAGGTTTATAGCATGGTCATCCCAAACTATTGGATAACTTGAGAATGCCTTGCTTCATCTAAATCAAATATGTGCTAGTGTTTTCATATCTAAGAACTGCAGAATGTGTGCTTTATATGAAGGGTGTGGTTCTACATAATTATAATAGCTTCTATGTACCCACTCAATAAAAAAGAGAAATCATAAGGTTTATTCTTACTTGGAGCATATCAAGATATGTTTAGAGAATTCAATATTAATCTTAATAATTATTCACTTGAATAGAATGAAAGCTTATCAATTATTTCTACTTTTTAAAGGAATAAAAATATGTTAAAGAAGCCTCAGGGTTTCAAAAAGATGTGACATGTACAATAATCAATATTGAGAAATTTTGTGTTCTTTTCCAATAGGATTTTTATTCATACATAAGAAATGGGCAGCATATATGAAAAAGTCATTAAATTATTTAAGTATGTAACTTTATACTTTAGTATATTTAGTATAAATTGTTACTTTTAAGTAACAAATCATTCCTGATTTAGAGACATTCTAATAATATTTGAATTATTCTTCATTTGAATTTATGAAATCTCTTTACTTGTGGATAAACAAATATGGAGGGAAAAAGTTATTTATATGCCATCTTCTTTTTTCTCTTCCAAAAAACAAATAATCAGGGAGAGATGCAGATCACTAACTCACATGAATATAAATAACAGATACCTGTGAATTGGCAGCTCAAATTTTTCAAATTACAGCATCAAACATTCATATTCTCAAATACGGCTCATTGTGTGGGAATACTAATGATCTCAACTAAGAAAGTTTGCTAGGAGAGACTGGGTGGTTCAGTCAGTTGACTGACTCTTGATTTAGGCTCAGGTCATAATCCCCATCATAATCCCATTGATCCCAGGTCATGGGATCAAGCCCAGTGTTGGGCTTCACTCTGGGCATGGAGCCTGCTTGAGATTCTCTCCCTCACCTTCTGCCCCTCTCCCCAACTCGTGCTGTCTCTCTTTCTCTCTCTCTCTCTCTCTCTGTCTCAAATAATAATAATGATAATAATAACAACAATAATTTAAAAAAGAATGGTAAAGATAACATCTAAAGTGCAATCTAAATGTGAGTTTTTGTAACAAATAATATATAAATATAAGACATTCTTGAGCCTTAGATTAGTAAATATGAATGATATTTACCACTTCCTCAACATTAAGGAATAGAAGATGTTTCCAAGGAATGCCTAGGTGGCTCAGTTGGTTAAGCATCTGACTTCAGCTCAGGTCATGATCTCATGGTTCATGAGTTTGATCCACGCATTGGGCTCTGTGCTGACAGCTCAGAGTCTGGAGCCTGCTTTGGATTTTGTGTCTCCTTCTCTCTCTGCCCCTCCCCTGCTCATGCTCTGTCTCTCTCTCTCTCGCTCGCTCTGTGTGTGTGTGTCTCTCTCTCTAACTCTCTCTCTCTGAAAAATAAATAAACATTAAAAAAAAGAGTGTTTCCATAAGAAGAAAAGTTTTCATGTTATGGAGTGATGATAGGCTATTTTCTGCCATCTGAAAAGAAATTACTAATAGGATATAAAGACCTATTTGTGTGCATATTTATACAAAGAGGGTAGAGTTTTTTAAAAATTTGCTCTGTTTGTTTGCTTATTTATTCAAATCAACTTTACAAATAATTTTTGTTTTCAAATGAGGAATGAAGAGGTAACTGATTCACAAAATGAAAATGTTTATATAAAAATGTATATAGATAGAGAACTCATGTTTTCTTTCTATGTATAGTTTACACAATATTATATTAGTTTCAGGTGTACAACAGTGACTTTACCATTCTATACATTATGCTATGCTCACTACACATGTAGATACCATGTGTGACCATAGATTATTAAATATCATTGACTGTATCCCTTATGCTGTACTTTATATCCATTTGACTTATTTATTCAAATAACTGGCAGTTTGTTCCTCAGTCCCCTTTACCAATTTCACTCATTCCCCATCCATCTCCCTTCTGGCAGTTTGTGCTCTGTATTTATGATTCTGTCTCTGTTTGTTGTTTATTCATTTGTTTTGTTTTTTAGATTTCACATGCAAGTGAAATCATATGGTATTTCTCTTTCTCTTATTTCACTTAGCATAATACTCACTAGGTCCATTCACGTTGTTGCAAATGACAAGATCTCATTCTTTCTTTTATGGTTGAGTAATACTTGATTGTGTGTATGCACATGTGTGTGTGCGTGTATGCCATATCTTCTTTATTCATTCATCCATTGATAATACTTGGGTTGCTCCCATATCTTGGCTACCATAAACAATGCTGCCATAAACACAGGAGTGAATATATTTTTTTGAATTAGTGTTTTTGTATTCTTAAGGTAAATACCCAGTAGTGGAATTACTGAATCATGTCATATTTCTATTTTTAGTTTTGTGAGAAACCTCCATACAGTTTTCTACAGTGGTTGCACCAGTTTACATTCCTATCACCAGTGTATGAGAGTTTCCTTTTCTCTCCAACCTTGCCAATGCTTTTTAGTTCTTATCTTTTCAATACTAGCCATTCTCACTATATGTATATATGTGTGTATATATATATATATATATATATATATATATATATAATTGTGGCTTTGATTTGCATTTGATTTGCATTTCCCTGATGCTTACTGATGTTCAGCATCTTTTCATGTGTCTATTGGTCTCTAAATCTCTTTGGAAAAATGTCTATTCATGTCCTTGGCCAATTTTTTTTAAATTGGATTACTTGGGGGAGTTTTTGGTATTGAGTTGTAGAAGTTCCTTATGTATTTTGGATATTAACCCCTTACTAGATATATCATTTGCAAATATCAAGAAAATATCTATATTTAATGACCAAAAATAGAACTATGACACTTTAAAATAATTCAGTCTTTCATCAACCTTAACTTTCTCAAACCCAGTAACACCAAAGAGATGTTCATAGTATCCTAAAGATATGTCATAAATTTTCTGCACTAAAGATATATAATTTAATGTTAGACTCTCATTCATAGACTTTTGGATTCTTGTTCACCATTTATTTACCATTTACCATTTACTTATTATTATTTAACTTGATGATACCACAAGTATTTACTAAGCACCAACTATGGGCAAGACACTGTTAGGTATAAGAGAAATATAATTATTACTTATCCAGAATTGCTTTTCTCAAAAAGTTTATGATATATTGGGTATATTAAAACACGTATAGCAAGGTATTATTAAATGTGGAAAGTGACATAAAATCAGTATAGAAACATCCTGTGGATTTTTGAAAGAAAATTCTTAAGTATGGGGCGCCTGGGTGGCTCATTCGGTTGAGCGTCCGACTTCGGCTCAGGTCATGATCTCACAGTTTGTGGGTTCGAGCCCCGCATCAGGCTCTGTGCTGACTGCTTGCTCAGAGCCTGGAGCCTGCTTCAGATTCTGTGTTTCCTTCACTCTCTGCCCCTCCCCCACTCACGCTTTGTCTCACTCTGTTTCTCAAAAATAAATACATGGAAAAAAAAATTTTTAAAAAAGGAATATTCTTTTTTTTAAAATTTTTTTTTTTTTCAATGTTTATTTTCATTTTTGGGACAGAGAGAGACAGAGCATGAATGGGGGAGGGGCAGAGAGAGAGGGAGACACAGAATCGGAAACAGGCTCCAGGCTCTGAGCCATCAGCCCAGAGCCCGACGCGGGGCTCGAACTCACGGACCGCGAGATCGTGACCTGGCTGAAGTCGGACGCTTAACCGACTGCGCCACCCAGGCGCCCCTAAAAAAAGGAATATTCTTAAGTAGATCCCATGAAGCAGGCATAACGCCAGCGGGAAAAATAACAGCTGACAATCTTACATTAAAATATGGCCCAGGAAATGTTAAACAAGAAAGTCTATCGCCTAACAGTTTAACAACGGATGCTAACAAGAATCGTTTAAATTACGTTGAGTTGATTTTGTCTAAAAAGATAAGGAAGTATATAACATATGTTCAGTGAACTTGAATTTAGTGTGAATTTTGTATCATTTGAAAACAACTAAACATATGTTTTGCAGAAGATGTTATTAGGAGCTTGTGAATAAAATGACACTACCGAGTATAGAATGTCTAATGCTGCACAACAGAACAGCCCTGGAGCAGGGACTAGGTCACTATTAGCAGAATACAATTCAAAGTTGTCTATGAGAAAAGTGGCCAATCAGTTTTAAAAACCTTAAGCTACTGATGTATGATAATTAAAAGGAATATATTTAGTCTACTTCCAGCTAAGCTGCAAGAGATAAATGGAAAATATTAGCCATCTGTATGTGTGTTCTGAGGACCACATGTAGCCAAATGATCAGGAAAGATTGCTAACAAGAGCAGCGTTGTGATATGAGAATGTCTGTTAGTAGGGCCCATCTGTCCTAACTGCTAACAACATTTCTAAATGATTATTAAAAATATTAACTTCTGAAAACCGCTATTCTAAATTCTATCAGAAAACTTTTGCAAAGATAACGGGGAGAGTTTGGCAGGTAGCCAGCGAGCAGTATCTAAGATGCTCACTGCCTTATAATGTCCAAAGGTACCCTAAAGTAAATAACGGCGATTTTTAATGTTTGGGGAACATACATTTTGTAGTGTGGGCATTCCATATTAGGGACATTTACTAGCTATACATTGATACTTACTATAAATGTACGGTTTAATTTGATTTATAAGCCAGATATTGTGTTTAGATTTTGTTACTGTTGTGTGTCAGCTTTACACAAGTCCTAACACGGCCACACACCTGGCACGTGACAGCACCCTTTATGAAGTAACCAGGGAAAAAGTGAAAGAGCTCACACGGGAAACTACTGTCCCCACAACACTGACATGTGAGGCCAATGTCAATGACATGTGAAAACTCTTCCATCAAGAGTGATTTTTTCTAATCTTCTAGCTCTGATTTTCTAGTCTGGATTATGTTTCAGTTATTTGGAAACTGTATTCATAGCTGTAAGCATTCTTTATATCAGATACATTAGACATAACTGAAGTTTCTTATTTCTTTTTAGATCCAGTAATAAAGTAAAAAATAAAAATATCCGGGGAAGGAAAATCGAGAAAGGTATAACACATTAACAGCAGTGATGGACTGACACATATGCAAATGCAGACTAATGACAAATATGTAGAAATAGCAAGAGAAATTAAAGAGCAGGGAATAGAAAGGGACCTGAGAGAAGGGTCACCTGTCTCCCAGCGTCCTGCCCCACTCAGATCTCCTTCACTCACTGGCACTTTTCACCAACACACACACACACACACACACACACACACACACACACCCCACCAGCCTTCAGCCATTAATGTGCTCAGCTTCACCTCGCCTGTAATTTCACAACATACACACTTACCCACGTCCATACAATTTCTGCCTTTCTTTCTCTGATCTGAAAGAGGTGAACCTGCTGTCTAACCTTTGTACTTCAATTCTTCCTCTCCTGAATTTGTCTCTCTTCATATTGCTTCCTTCCATCTCAAGGCACCTCCTTAAATCTTCCTTCTACTCATGGTCAATGTTTTATCAAAGTCTTGACATTCACCTTCATTTACTTATTTCCTATTCATTCTTTAATTCACTTCTAATCCAATTCCACCCCAGCTCTGCCATTAAACTTGCTTTTACTACTGTCACTGGTAGTTTTTAAAAAATGGAAGATTTAAAAAAAATTTTGTATACCTTTAATTCTAATGCATTAATTTTACTTCTGAAAAATCTCAAGTGATAAAATGATGATTATAATTTAGCTGATCAGTATTAGTTTGAGGAAAAAAATTAAGCTCTCCATTTCTTTCTAGCATGAAGTGTGATCAAATTGTTTAAAACTAAAGTTTTAAGGGGCACCATTACCTACACAATGCCAAGCCACAAGCATGCATACATACCTGGAACCGAAATGCTTCTAGTGACAGACAACTGTCCCACACATCGAGGTATCATCAATACAAAACAAAGTAGCAGCAGCAGACTCTGTCTCAAATGCCATATCCTTGCATCCTGTCCTATTGATATATTAGATGCTTGTTCCAATAGCGATAGACTAAGACCTGAAAACGATCTCCTTTTATAGCTACTGATTTTGAAAAACTTTCACAAAACCCAGCAATTTCTTGGTGCTTCTTAGCACGAAAATGTATTTTTTTTAATGTTATGTGAGTTTTAACAAAATTTACATGGGTACTTTAGCAATCAGACAGATAGAAATGTATTTTTTTTCATTTTAGAGAAAGAGAGCACGAGGGGGCAAAGGAGGAGAGAGAGAGAGAGAAAGAATCTTAAGCAGGCTCCAGGCTCTGCACAGAGCCCATCATGGGGCTCGATTCCATGACCCTGAGATCATGACCTGAGCCAAAATCAAGAGTCAGACACTAGACCGACTGAGCCCTTAGAAATGTATTTTTAAATGATTACAAAAGGTAATTGTTTTATAGAGTTGCAATTTCTCTGCTTCCATTTATACTGAAGGGAAGAATGAGAAAGTGCCCAGCATGGGTCACCATTCTTGGGTTAATCATAGGCCATCAAGAAAATGGTTAAAATGAACTAATAATCTCTGGCTTCTGGGAAAATTACTTAAAAATGACTATGCCTACCTCATAATAAATGTTCTGGCTTTCCAGAGATAGACATGGAAGAGATACCTATTAAAAAAGGTAGTAATACTCTAAATTATCCAAGAGTTTATTTTCACTATCTTTGGCTATTTTGAGTCTTTAGGCCTTTAATATTTCCTCCTGCTGTTCATATATAGGTCAACAGATATATCTTTCTATGGGAAGTGTGAATGCATGGAAGTTTAATGTGAACATGATAATTGATACTATGTTATAATGAATGAAAAATATTTGGTTGCATTATTTGTTATATTAGTGATGATTATCTTATTCAGAATTCATGTAACATGAAGGATTCCTTTAGCCGGCTTCTTTTTTTAGATTCTGAAAGAATATATAACAGTTGTAGCAGTAATAATCATAGTATTAGTGACTATTTTTATTATTATTTGCTATGACCAGTTATTAGGACCATATTTTAATATGAAAAGAATAACAATAATAATATAGCTAATAATTATTAAATTACTGCACACTTACTAAATTCCAGGTACTGTTCTACATACTTTACATACATGATCTCAGTACCTAATTTAATCTCGGACACTAAATATAATAAACTATTATTAATATCCCCATTTTCGGATGAGAAAATAGAGGTATAGAGAGATAGAGCACATTGTCTAGGATCACAGGGGTAGTGACAGTGACAATAAATGACAGAACCAGGATTTGAACTGACACTGGTCTCTTCCTGGAGCATGCACTCTTAAAGAACATCTGAAGAAAATTAGAATTTCTTGGAACCATGTCATGTAAGAATGAAAGAAAGATCATGAAGAAAGATCTATGTGACACCATTTAAATGTAATTATGTGTCCAATAATATCTGCGGACACAAAAAGAAGGGAGAAAATAATTGTTTCTTCTTTTAATTTTTTTTTGTTTATTTATTTTTGACAGAGAGAGAGCGTGCAAGCAGGGCAGGGACAGAGAGAGAGGGGGACAGAAGTTCCAAAGCAGACTCCATGTGCTGACAGCAGAGAGCCTGATGCAGGGCTCAAACTCATGAACCACAAGACCATGACCTGAGCCAAAGTCACTTAATCAACGGAGCCACCTAGGTGCCCCTCCTTTTTTTATATTTATTTATGAGGGGGGGGGGAGGGGCTGGGCAGAGAGAGAGGGAGACAGAGGATCTGAAGTAGGCTCTGCACTGACAGCGAAGAGCCCCATGTGGGGCTTGAACTCACAAACCATGAGAGGAAATCAGATACTTAACCGACTGAGCCACCCAGGTGCCCCAAGAAAATAATTGTTTCTTAGAGGAAGAGGAATGGGATAGTTTTATGGAGGTGGAGAGACCTCTCAGCTGGCCTGTGAAGAATGAAAAGGAATATTTTAGGACAAAGTAAGGAACAACATTCCAAGTGAAGGGAAGAGCAATGAAAAAGGTGCAAAGGTGAGAGAGGGCATAACGCTACCAGGAACTTCAATATTCCCAGACCACAAACTCCTCAGGGAGGATAAATAGTGGGCAGAAGCCAGGTCACAGAGGGTTTTATATACAGAGCTGGGGAGTTTATGCTTTTCTAAAGGCAATTGCCATTATAAACTTCTGAAAAAGGAAGTGATATGAAATAATTTGCCCTTAAAAAAATCCTTCTGACAGGAAGTTTGTAGATTAATTTGAAAGATGTAAGGCAAGACACAGAGAGATCACACAGAGTATTAAGAAATACTTCCAATAATTCATGCAAAAATGATGATGAAGTAATATTATGGTGATGGCAGGGATGGAAAGGAAAGGATCAGTTCAAGAGGTATGGGAGGTAGAATAAACTGATTTGGTCTGAGGGTGGGATAAGAGAGAAGAGTCAAAATGACTCAAAATTTTCTGATTGACTCAGAACACAAACAAAGACTTAGGGTTGGGTACTAGGGAGGTTGGCATCATGGAGAAGAATAAGGCATCCTCTAAAAGGGGGCTGTGGAATGAAGAAGCATGAATTACTGGGAGACTCATTTGGATCAATATAAAAAGTGACCTAATGAATCCCTGCTTCTTAATATTACTCTTCAAGACTCTCTTTCCTTGATTTTAATCTCTAGATAGGTAGATAGGTAGGTATATAGATAGAACTTCATATTATTTTCAGTTTATTCATTTATTCATTCAACAAATATTGATTAAACACTATAATCCAGGTGCCGTGTGACATGACATGCTAGGTATGAAACAATGACAATCAGAGAGGATTTGTTTCCTCACATATTTCAAAGTATAGTCAAGGAGCTAAATATTAAACAAACATACAGCTCTTCTGAAGCAATAGAAATGGGTACACTGTCTAACTGGGAGACTGTCTAATTGGGAGGGTGTAGTTTTTACTGTGGAGTTAGAGAAAGCTGAAGAAGTGACATTTGAACAGAAAACTGAACTTTTTATGGTGTTGACTACTTAGCAAGATGAAAAATGTAGGAAAAGATATTCCAAACAGACCCATGATGGGGACAAAAGCCCTGAGACAGAGAGGAGGTTGCCTCTTCCAGAATCTCAGAAGGAGGCTAAGTGTTGGCTGTGTCTCTTCATGGATTCCTTCTGGAAAAAAAAAGTATGTCTTCCTCAACTTTAGGTCTTGCTGCCCAGCTCTGCATTTGAGGCACCTACTTATTTCTTGAACTTCAGTGTAGTAGAGGAGGAGAAAAGTAATCATGTTTTGGGTAAAGGAGGGGAAAGGAATTGCTAGACATAAAATACCCAATTTCACATTTTTGATTACCCTAATACTAATTCTGACTAGAGAAGAAACAGATTCTAGTATCTTTCTCTCAAATTTGGGGGCCAGTATTTCAATATATTACATTTTATATATAGTATATATTATACATATTATTATATATTATGTAATTATATAATACTATATGATACATAGTATTTCATATATATAATACTGTATTATATATATTATTTCAATATGATATATTTATGACCAATCAACTCATTAGGTTATTATCAGCACATTGCAATATAATGTAATGGAAGAGACTATAATAGAGGATATAAAGTTGTATTGAACATAGTAAGGATATTTTCTTTAAATTTTTGTTTTTACCTATATACACAGATACACACTCATATGTTCACATATGTATGTATTAGTCTGTAATACAAAATGAATTTATTATATGGATTATGATCAAAGTTGAAAGCTACTGAACTTAGGTATAAATTACTCTCCTAATTTGTGGGGTGATGGAATAACTTCAGTAAAAAGTGTGTGCTCTAATAGACTACCATAATCCACTGAAAAAATGTCTTGGCAAACAAGTGTGGCATTGTGCAAGTAGCCCCAATGGGAGCCAGTACCACTCCAAAGTGACTCCAGCCCTAGGGTGAAGGGAAGATAACTACACACACCAGTTCAACTATGGCCCCAGAAGTGGGCTGTGGGCAGACATCTAGTCTGATGGCAGACCCTGCCCACCAACAAAAGTTTCTCAGGGGACAACAGAGGGAGACTGCCCTATAGTTCACTAGGACTGCAGGTCGGGCAAATGCTGGTCTGACCCAAGTCAAGCCCAAGGTGGCCCCGGGCCAGCCCATTAATGACATAGGGACCACACCCTTCCCACAACAGGCAAAGAGAGTCACATTGTAGATGACTGGACTGAAGGTAAATGTGGCTCAACTACAACAGACGGGCACACACAACACACATAGGAGACACCCCTGAAGGGCCAGGTTCTGGTGAACAGGGGACATTGCACTACAGGGCACTTCAGGACTTTCATAAGGCCACTACTTGCAAGAGTATGAGATGTAGATAACTTTCCTAACATGTAGAAACAAACACAGAGAGTTTGATAAAATAAGAAGACATGTCCCAAATGAAACAACAGGACAAAATCACAAGAGAGCTAAATGAAATGGAGACAAATATGCCTCGTGGAGAGTTTAAAATAATGGTCATAAAGATACTCACTGGACTGAGAAAGGGTGGAGAACCTCAGTGAGACCTCAATAAAAAGATAGAAAACATAAAAGGCAACCAATCAGAGACAAAGAAGTCAATCACTGAAATTAAAAATATACTAGAGGGGGAAAATAGTAGACTAGAAGCAGCAGAAGAATGGATCAGCAACCTGGCGGACAGAGTAAGGAAAGCAATCAAGTTGAAAAGGAGAAAGAAAAAAGATTTAAAACAATGAGAATAGATTAAGGGAACTCAGCAACACCATCAAGCATCGTAATATTTGCATTATAGGAATTACAGAAAGAGTGATAAAGAGATAATTTTATTTATTTTTAATTTTTTATTACATTTATTTATTTTTGATAGAGACAGACAGAGCACAAGTGGGGGAGGGGCAGAGAGAGAAGGAGACATAGAATCCGAAGCAGGCTCCAGGCTCTGAGCTGTCAGCACAGAGCCCGACGCGGGGCTCGAACTCACAAACTGCGAGATCATGACCTGAGCTGAAGTCGTACGCTCAACCGACTGAGCCACCCAGGAGCCCCAAGAGATCATTTTAAAAACAGCAAGAGAAAAGGAAAACAGTTACATACATGGGAAACATCGTAAGACTCAGCAGAAACTTTAAAGGCCAGAAGGGAGTGGCATGATATATTCAAAGTACTGAAAGGAAAAACATCTGTGGCCAAGAATACTCTATACAGCAAGATTATCATTCAGAATAGAAGAAGAGATAAAGAGTTTCCCAGACAAACAAAAGTTAAAGGAATCCATCACCCCTAAACCAGCCTTATAAGAAATGTTATGGTGATTCTTTGAGTGGAAAGGAAATACCATAAGCAGGAATAAGAAAAGTAGGAATAATAAAAGCAGTAAAATTAAGTATAATCTATAAAAACCAGTCAAGAGAGTCACAAAATAAAAGGATGTGAAGTATGACATCATATACCTAAAACATTGAGGGGAGAGGAATGAAAATTTAGTGCTTTTAAAATGGGTTCAAACTTAAGTGACCATCAATTTAATATAGACTGTTATATGCACAAGATATTATATATAAGCCTAATGGTAACCACAAATCAAAAACCAGTAATTCACATGTAAAAATAAAGAAAGGAACCCAAGAATACCACTAAAGAAAGCCAGCAAACCACAAGAGAAGAGAGAAAGAAAAGAAAGGAACAGAGGAGAACTATAAAAACAACTACAAATAAGTAACAAAATGGCCATAAGTACATACCTATCAACAATTATTTTGAATGTACATATATTAAATACTCTAGTCAGAAGACATAGGATGATGGAATGGATGAAAAAGTAAGGCCCATCAATATGCTGCCTACAAGAGACTGATTTCAGACCTAAAGACACATACAGATTGAAAGTGAAGGGATGGAAAAACATTTATCATGGAAATGGAAGTGAGGAGAAAGCTGGGGTACCAATATTTATATTGGACAAAACAGACTTTAAAACAAAGACTGAAACAAGAGACCAAGAATGACACTACATAATCATAAAGGAAAAAATCCAACAAGAAGATATAAAAATTGTAAATATTTATGCACCCAACATGAGAACACCCAAATACATAAAGCACTTATTAACAAACATAAAGAAAATAATCGAGAGTAATTCAATAATTATAGGGTACTTTACCACCTCACTTACATCAATGGATAGATTATCCAACAGGAAAATCAATAAGGAAACAGTGGTTTTGAATGACACACTGGACCAGATGTATTTAACAGATATATTCAGAACATTCCATCCTGAAACAGTGGATTTTACATTCTTTTCAACTGCACATAGAACATTCCCCAAAATAGATCACATGTTAGGCCACAGAACAAATCTCAATAAATTAAAAAAGGTTGAAGTCACACCATGTATCTTTTCCAACCACAATACTATGAAACTAGAAATCAACCACAAGAAACAAATCTGGAAGGAACACAAATACATGGAGGTTAGACAACATACTACTGAGCAATGAGTAGGTCAACCAAGAAATCAAAAAGGAAATCAAAACATACATGTAAACAAATGTAAATGAAGACGCAATGGTCTAAAATCTTAGGGATGCAACAAAAGCTGTTGTAAGAGGGAAGTTTATAGCAATGCAGGCCTACCTTAAGAAGCAAAAGAAACTTCAAATAAACAACCTAAACTTACACCTAAAGAAGCTAGAAAAGAAAGAACAAAACCCAAAACGAGTAATGGGAAGTAAATAATAATGATTAGAACAGAATTAAATGAAATAAAAATTAAAAACAAAACCAAACCCAAACTAGAACAGATTGATGAAACTAGGAGCTGGTTCTTTCTTTTTTATTTTTATTTTTATTTTTTAAAAAAAAATTTTTTTAACGTTTTATTTATTTTTGAGACAGAGAGAGACAGAGCATGAATGGGGGAGGGGCAGAGAGAGAGGGAGACACAGAATTGGAAGCAGGCTCCAGGCTCTGAGCCATCAGCCCAGAGCCCGACGCGGGGCTCAAACTCAACGGACCTCGAGATCGTGACCTGAGCCGAAGTTGGCCGCCCAACCGACTGAGCCACCCAGGCGCCCCGAAGAGCTGGTTCTTTCAAAAGACCAACAATATTGATAACTCCTTGGCCAGACTCATCAGAGAGAGAGAGAGAGAGAGAGAGGACTCAAACAAAATTAGAAATGAAAGAAGAGAAATAACAAATGACACCACAGAATTATAAAGGTTCATAAGAAAATATTATGAAAAATCTCATGCCAACAAACTGGACAAACCAAAAGAAATGGATAAATTCCTACAAACATATAACCTTCAAAAACTGAAGCAGGAAGAAATAGAAAATTTGAACAGATTGGTTACCAGCAATGAAACTGAATCAGTAATCCAAAACTCCCAACAAACAGAAGTCTAAGACCAGATGTCTTCACAGGTGAACTCTACCAAACATTAAAAGAAGAGCTAATAGCTATTCTTCTGAAACTATTCCAAAAAATAGAAAAGGAGGGAAGTCTTCCAAAGGAGGGGAAGTCTTCCAGAGGAGAGAAGTCCTCCTTTTATGAGGCCAGCATTATTATCCTGATACCAAAACCAGGTAAAGACACCACACACACAGAAAAAGAGAACTATAGGCCAGTATCTCTGATGAACATAGAACAAAATTCCTCTCCAAAATATTAGCAAATAAAATCCAACAACACATTAAAAAAATCATTCACCGTGATCAAGTAGGATTTATTCCTGGGATGTAAAGTTGGTTTGATATTTGCAAATCAATCAATGTGATACATCACATTAACAAGAGGAAGGATAAAAACCATATAATCATCTCAATAGATGCAGAAAAAGAATTTTGTACTCTGTCATTTCAGTAGATACAGGAAAAGTATTTAACAGAATACAAAATCCATTCATGATTAAAACCCTTAAGAAAGTAGGTTTAGTGGGGTTCCTGGGTGGCTATGAGTCAGTTAAGCATCCAACTCTTGATTTCAGCTCAGGTCATGATCCCAGGGTCATGGGATCAAGCTCCATGTTGGGCTCCACACTCAGCATGGAGAGAACTGAAACCATAAAACTCCTAGAAGAGAGCACAGGCAGTAATGCCTTTGATATCAGCTGTAGCAACATTTTTCTAGATATGTCTTCTGAGGCAAGTAAACAAAAGCAAAAATAAATTATTGGGACTACATCAAAATGAAAGATTCTTCACAGTGGAAGAAGAAATCAACAAAACTAAAAGACAACCTACTGAATGGGGGAAATATTTGCAAACTTTAATACCCAATAAGGGGTTAGTATCTAAATATATAAAGAACTCGACACCAAAAAAAAAAAAAAAAAAAAAAAAAGGAAAAAATACCCACAAATAATCTAATAAGAAGTGGGCAGAAGACAGGAACAAACATTTCTCCAAAGAAGACAACCAGATGGCAAACAGATGCTCAACATCATTCATCATCAGGGAGACCCAAATTCCCCTGTGTGATATCACCTCACGCTTGTCAGAATGGCTAAAATCAAAAACACAAGCAACAACAAGTGTTGGTGAGGATGTGGAGAAAAATGAAATCTCATGCACTGTTTGCACTGCAAACTGGTGCAGCCACTGTGAAGGGAGGTTCCTCAAAAAATTAAAAATAGAATTACCATATGATCTAGTCATTCTACCAATATTTACCCAAAGAATATGAAAAGATACATGCACCCCTATGTTTATTGCAGCATTACTTACAATAGCCAAAATATGGAAGCAACTCAAATGTCCATCAGTAAATGAATGGATAACACACACACACACACACACACACACACACACACACACACTGGAATATGTCAACCATAATAAAGAATAAATTCTTGCAATTTGCAATAACATGGATGGAGCTAGAGAGTATAATGCTAAGTGAAATAAGCAGTCAGAGAAAGATAAATATCATATGATTTCACTCATATGTGGAGTTTTAGAAACAAAAAATGAGGAAGGAAAAAAGAGACAAATGAAAAAAACGGACTCTTAAGTATGGAGAACAAACTGGTGTTAACCAGAAGGGAGGTGGGTAAGGGGCTGGGTGAAATATATAAAGGGGATTAAGAGTACACTTATTGTGATGAGCACTGAGTAATGTATATAATTGTTGAGTTACTATATTGTGCAACAGAAATATTATAACCCCTATGTTAATTATACTTGATTTTTGAAAAACAAATTTAAAAACAAACAAAAAAATGCCTAGGCAAAGGAAGAATATAATATACCTAAATAAATAAATAAATAAATAAATAAATAAATAAATAAATGGCTGGTGGACAGCTCATGATTTGTTTTTGCTCCCCTATACCATGGGAATCATTTAGAATTTCTATAATCAAATTTACCTATGAGCCATTACCTATGGCATCTCAACTAGGTTTTCCTGGACTTTTCACTGGACCTGTTTAATGTATGGGGGTACTTCCAGAATTGTTCTAGAACAGCTCACTCTGTTCCCCAAGGTAATCATTTTGGTGGCTGAACAAAAATAAAGAGTAAGGTATTTGGAATTTCCCCAGGTAATAAAAGAAACCTGAGTTTAATTTGTAAGAAATTATATAAATTAGAACATGCTGCCAAACATATCTTTGTTTTTCTACCATAAAAGAAGAAATAGCAGAAATCTATAAGATTTTTAATAACTCCATGGAGATTACTTTTTATTGAGGAATGGAAATCTAATATGAAACAAATAGAATTATGGTATTAATGAATTCTAAAGTTTATGAGTCTCGGATCAGTTATACAAAGCTCAAGGTGACATTTATTTACTTCATACTTTAGTCAGCAGTTTTGATTATTATGTTAGATACAATTGAAAACATGCTTCCATAAATTACTATAGAATAATTCTATATAAAGGTGAGGTCATCCCTCATAGCTTAATAATAAAGGTCCTTATTAAATCAAGTATTCTTGAAATCATTTTGGTTTCTAATATGTGTAAAATACATTCATTATTATCATCTCAGGGTTACAATTTTTTTCATTTGGGATGAGGATTTTTGAACCATATCATCTTGAAAGGAATTTCTGGACCCCAAAATTTACTATATTTTTCATGGTTTTTAAGACTACTATGTGTATTAGGGGAATATACCTCAGTTTCAGACGGGGTAACTGAGGTTTCCAGATGCTAAGTGATTTGCCCTAGGTTATTAAATGTAAAAAAGTAACTAAGGAGAATGTTCTTGTATACAGTTTTCCAGATTCAAACTAGTGGATTTAAATAGAAAATCCAATGGAAATTCAAAGACTTGCCCTACAAACCTTTAAAAGATAATAATCTCTAAACAAATAAATAACATTTGGGAATATAAAAACATGCCAAAGTCTCTACATTCTCTAGCAAAAATATCCTTTGGCATCTTTCCTACTCATATTACAGTATCATATAATATATGAATGTATTAACAATACTCAACAAAGGGTGATTAGGAAATATACAAGTCTGCAAGAGGATTTGGTGCAATCTTACTTCAAACAAAATACAGCATATTAGGCCTGAAGGGAAACCTAAAATACCCCTGAACTACCATAAGTAAAAGAAACAACATGTACTCATAATAACATAAAGGGTTTTTAATTAAATATAACTTATAGTATTAGGCTGATTTTAATGGCACAATAGATCCTCCAGTATTCTTGATTTTGTTGCCATAGAAACTTTTCTTTCCTGCATTTCAATCACCATTGATAAATGAAACTTTACGTCTCAATATTTGAGAAGATACCATAGAAAATTGGAATGTTTGATCTTTCTGGAAGCAGATTAGAAATAGTAGTTTATCTAGTAAATTTATAAGCAAACTAGGGAACAATGCAAAATTCAGAAGCAACATTTTCTAATGAGATGTGCTATTTTGAGTAGCTAAAAACTTATCTTTTTAATAGAGAACTTATTTCCTATCATATCATAGACTTTAAGGTGATCTTTTAGAACTCATTTTGAGACTTTGTGGTTTCAGTTACATCCTCTATATAACCTCAGGTTCATCAATAACCTTCTCTGTTGATTTGATCAACTATAAAGTAGAAACAGTATTACTGATGTGTACCATGTATAAAGCGTCTGTTAAATGTGTACTTTCAAATAGTGAGTGTGAAAGATCAATATAAATCATCTTGGTAAAAAAAAAAAGTCAAAGCTATTTAAAATCTTTTTGCTTAATCTATTTTAGCTTAATCTACCTATTTCCTTCAGTTATTTAAAATATATTTCTCATTTATGTCTTTATTTTTCCAAATAGAAGCAAAGAACTTTGTTTTGTGCTAAACAAATATTAAAAAAAATTTTATGTTTATTCATTTTTAAGAGAGAGAGACAGAGCATGAGCAGGGGAGGAGTAGAGAGAGAGGGAGACACAGAATCTGAAGCAGGCTTCAGTTTCTGCAAGCTGTCAGCACACAGCTCTAACACGGGACTCGAACTCATGAACTGTGTGATAATGACCTAAGCCAAAGTCAGATGCTTAACTGACCGAGCCACCCAGGTGCCCCTGTGCTAAATAAAAATTTTTTTAAATTATTTTACAACAGGTTCTTCAGAAATATATCTTCAAATGTGTGAATCTTTTTGCCCTTGATTAAAATTCTAAATTTTTTTCTTTTAGTAAAAACAATCGCAATTTATCTGAGACCTTGTTTCATGGTATGTCATTTTAAGTAAGATCCCTTTCTAATCCACAATTAGATTTAATGTTCATGTGTCATGACTCTACCAAGTTAGAAAAATAACATGGCTTTCTGCAATAAACGATGCTCATATTTCTGCTGTCTCTGTATTTACTGGCATCTTTCTTCCCTTTACCCATACTTTCAAGTTGACGTCTGCACACTTCATTTGGTTTAGATAACCAATTAATTTTATAAACTTGTACAAAATTTTAGATATAAGTTGCATTTGGTAGGACTGCTTGGGTCACAAGTGACAGAAAGACAGTCCTATTGTTAACAATAAAAGGCAACCTATGGAAAGAATCAATACAACATTATACTCAGTTCATGGCTCATTATCATATCTGATCCATGCAAAGTCCCTCATGTTTCTAGTTATTTTTGATACTTTTCCCCCAGGTTCCACTCTCATTCCCTTCCCTCCACCCCAAAGGCAAACATCCTAACTTATTTAATGTGTGTTGCTACTTTAATACCTGACCCTTTAATTTATGTAAATGGTGTTATGTTACCTATATCAATGTTTCTTAACTTTTTTTCTTAGCACATGACTTTAAGATGTTTCTTTGCCTATACATGTAAATTTTTTACAGAACAGAGAAAAATGTGTGTTGCCATCCTAGGCCTGCTATTAATTCACTTTGTGACCTTACGTGAGCCATCTACATTCTTTATGTCTAAGTTTCCTCATTAATAATAATAATAATCATAATCATAATAATGATTTTTAAAAAGAGATTAGGCTAGGTCTCAGATTTAAGAAATAAACTATATTATTTTTTTTTTCAACGTTTATTTATTTTTGGGACAGAGAGAGACAGAGCATGAACGGGGGAGGGGCAGAGAGAGAGGGAGACACAGAATCGGAAACAGGCTCCAGGCTCTGAGCCATCAGCCCAGAGCCTGACGCAGGGCTCGAACTCACGCACCGCAAGATCGTGACCTGGCTGAAGTCGGACGCTTAACCGACTGCGCCACCCAGGCGCCCCAGAAATAAACTATATTAAAAGAAAGAATGCCATGCATTTTGGATTGATAAATTTTATAGATATATCGGGGAGAGGAAAGTGCAACCTTGCTAGTTGAAAAAGTGGGAGAACCACGTGACAGCAAAGAGGATAAGAGGAAACAAGAGGGTATGGTAGTAACTGGCATTGGATCCTACTGAGCCTAAGGTGTATATATTAGTCACATTCTCCACAGAAACAGAACCAACAGAAGATGATAGATGATAGATAGGTATGTAGGTAGATAAATAACTAGTTACATCGATACATAGATAGATACATAGATACATAGATAGATAGAGGCAGACAAGGGGAGATTACAAGAAGTGGCTTGCATGATCACGGAAGCTGAGAAGTCCCATAATTTGCCTTCTGCAAGCTGGAGAATCAGGAAAGCCAATAATACAATTTCAACTGAGAACCAGAAGAGCCAATGGTATGACTCCCAGAGTCTGAAGGCCTGAGAAACCAGGAGCTCTGATGTCTGAGGGCAGGAGAAGGTGGAGGTTCCGGCTCAAGAAAAGAGAGAACTCACCCATTCTCCCCCTTTTTGTTCCCTAAGGCCCTCAATCTGCCTAGATTGGTGAGGGTGGATCTGCTTTATTCAGTCTACTGATTCAAAGGCTAATCTCTTCCAGAAACACCCTCAAAGACACACCAAGAAATAAAGCTTTACCACCTATCTGGGCATCCTTTAGCCCAGTCAAGTTGACAGAAAAATTTGACAATCACAGTGTGCACTGTGAAACACAGATCCTTGGGCTATGCAATGGGAAGAGGTGATGTGCTTTCCCACTGCAAGGCAGAACCTACAACAGCAGAAATAATAGGTCTTTGAGGGCAGGTTAGGAGGGAGGAGGGTTTCTCTGGCTATCCAGTGTTCAAGTAGAGAGCCTTGAGGAAGATTTCTAATCCAACGAAGACACATTTCGTATGAATTTGGGAATCAATGAAAATCAGTATATTTTATGACTAAGTTTCACATAATATCCTGAGGGGGGGGGGAAGGATGTACCAATAATTGTAGTGAAAGGAAAGTGTTTATAAATCTAATGGTGACCTGAAATTCTTGAGTCTTCATGCAAATATTCATGCATGGCTGGATATTTTGCCTTTGGAGTTAACACCTTAATATAACTTTATGTTAAATGTTGTCCCTTATTAGAGATAAATCTCTTGTATATCAGAAAGGAGAGACTCCTTTTCAACTAATTTCTCAAAGAAATAAATGTAATAAATCTATTCATCAAAATGTTTCAGATCATTTTCAGCTCTAAAATATTACTATTTGCTGAATTTTGCTTTATTTTTGCACGTAATAAGTCACATTGACATGGGATCACAGATACTTCTGGCTTTTGTTAGAGGACATTAGCCTAAAATTATAACCATCTTAAGGGGAGGAGATATTTTTAACAAGATCTGTTTTAAAATGAGGGGTGGCCTTTAATTAAAATTAAAATTCCCTTTAAGTATGCAATATTTATACTACTTATTTGTTATATTCTGTAAAATGTCTGAGTTTCTGGTGATAAAAATTCCTGCCAAAAAGACTATTATTTCCTGGAAATGATTCCTTATGTTTAAAGTAAATGAATTTAGAATAGTTTCCAGAAGAGTCATCATCGAAGCAAGAAACTCTTGAGTACTTAAACTGAAAACCACAACCAGTAACTGTCTACACAGCTAAAAATAAAATGTAGGGATTTGGGTCTAAATAAGCCACATTGGCTGTTTACACATGATAATAACTCAATTCTATGGTTTACTAGGCCTCTATTAACATTTCCTAAAGGAGGGAGAATAATTGTGTTGAGTATGTCAGTATTTATTTAAATAATTATCTGTTGAGTCAGCTATCCTTAAATAGTGCATGAATCATTGTTATAGTTATACTCAATAATTATTTTGTTCATTGTTAACAAATGGGCATTGTGCTAGATTCTTAGGGTTCAGAGGTAGTTCTGTCCATTTACCTCCTCAGTATAGCTTGATTTCTTTTCTTCCCACTCACCCTACACTCCCCAAGTACAAACCCCCTTATGTCTAGCCTGAACTGCTAGAATGTTCTCACTGATCTCAATACACCCACTCTCAGCACAATCCCCTTAAGTTATTTTTTACATTACAAAGTGATCATTTATAATGCCAATTTGATGGTGCCCCTGCCAGTTTTCAACGTTAATGTCTTCCCATTGTCCTCAGGATACAGACCTAACTCTCCAACAGAGCCTACAAGGTCCTGCAAGACCTATTGTCCTTGACTGCAGCCTCAGTTTTGGCTTCTTTTCTTGTCCATACTCTAGCCACATTGGACTATTCTATTTTAATCTTTTAAACATGCTATGCCCCTTCCTATCTCAGAGCCATGCGTCCTCTTCCCTCTGCCTAGTGCGTGAGCACCAGTATTGCCGTCATCATGTAGTTCCAGTGTTGCTGTGGATCCTAGCTCAAATAACACTCTTTTAGGGAAATCATCCACCACCATGTCAGTTCCCAGGTCTCATACATGCATAGCAGCTTACACATTCCCTTCAAAGGAAGTATCATTATGTGTAATAATGGCCCATTAGGTTATTTGGTTTTATCTGTTTCCCTCACTAGACTGTAAGTTTCCATGAAAATATCTCTCATTGTTTTGCACTGGTGTTTCTTTTATACCTTGCTGGGTGCCTACCACCCTAAGTGCAATAGAAGGAAGAGAAGGAAGGAGGAAAGAAATCATCTCCCTTGCCCAGAAGTTATTGTTTTGTTACTGCTTTGTTTTGTTTCTGCTGTCAGGGTAGATGCTAAAACGTGGATATGTTTCCTGTAAGTGGATCAAATTGTGTCAGACAATTAGAATACATACCAAATATTATTTTAAAAAAACTAATTTTCATTGCTTCTTATTCTCTCAAGTTTCACACAGGACCCAGGCCTGGCTAAGCAATCTTAAAATCACACATTCATAAATAATTGCACTGTTTTTTGATACAGAAATTAAAAATGGTCAGTTTCAGTTCTCGAACCTGAGGGTCAATGAAGAATTGTGTAAACTCTATAAGGCAAAAGACTTCCATATCTCTTACCACAACTAAAAGGATTTTTAAGAGGTACATTCTGAACCCAGACTTGAAAGTTAAAAGCCATTAATTCTGCTACTGGCCATGGAGGGGGCATGGAAAATTACAACTGGAAAGAAATTAGAAATCACTCAGGCAGTAGCTTCTGACCTTTATTTTGAAAATGACGCAACCTAAGAGAAGCTGAAGACCACAAGATATGCAGTGACAGAGCAAGTGTTATGTTTCAATTAGGACTTTCAGTTGTAAATAGTACAAACTCCACCCAAACATCTTAAAGGGAAAAGAGATGTATTGGTTCCTGTGATTAAAAATTTGAGGGTAACTGGTTTCAAGTACCACTTGATCAGACAATATCAGCAGGACCTGTTTTCTCTTTCTCCATTTCTTGGATCCACTTTATGCTATCTTGGCTCCTTTCTCATTTTCCAGATTCTAAAATTCTTCCCTCAGAGTTAAAGAATGACTATACCTACAGTCATAGTGAGCTACATATTCTAGCTCATAGTGAGCTACATATTCTAGCTCACTAGGATTTCAGATTCATGTCCTGTAGGAAAGAGAGCTTCCTTCTCTATGTGCTCAAAATAAAAGTTCATGAATTGAGTCTTATTGATTCTTAACATGAAAAGCCAATGTTTTTCTCAGATATATGTTGGGCATGGATGAAAGGGAGAGGATGGGAATTATGAGAGTTTTTGTGTCTTTTGAATTGGAGTGAGTGTGACAGGTGGATGAGAAGAAGGGAACATTTTCATTTTGGTCAGATGAACCAGGGCTTACAGGTAAACTCTCCCATTGTCTCTTAGTAATGGTGTTATATCATTTATGATATGGAAAAAGTGAAAGAAGGAATGTGTGATACATCACCTTATCTCATCATGTATCAGGAGATTTAAAAGAAAAATTTAAAGCACTTTTTTAAAAATGAAGAATCATAATGTCCCTGTGCCAAAAGGAACACTCATTATTAATTGCTGGTAATTTGAAAATGCATAAATTATTCTACATCCTGGTAAAGACCACCTTGAAGTGGCACCAGTTGAAACAGCTGCTTAACCTTCCTGGGGATCATATCAGGTTCTTTAATTACATTATTATGGGACTGAATATTTCTTTCCCAAATTATGCCCTATAAGATATTAGTGCTGGGACCATGAGAAAAGTTTTCAGTGGCCCAGTAGGTTTGAGAAACACTGGAGGAAAATAAATTAAATCCAAATTCATACTAGAACTTCTTATAGTCTTTGACATACAAACGAACATTGCAGGTCTCCACATATATCATATTCAGTGATTCCCAAACTCTTTTAACCAGGAAGTGTATTTAAAGGAATACTTCTCAGGAATAATGTGCTGTATAGAATCTCATCTTGAGAAATATAGGACCATAATCTAAAAGTCTTCTATTTCTAATTATTTAAAAAAAATTTTAACATTTATTTATTTTTGAGAGAGAGATAGAGAGAGAAAGAGACAGAGACAGAGAGTCGAGAGACAGAGTGTGAGCAGGGGAGGGACAGAGAGGGAGGGAGACAAAGAGGCTCTGAGCTGTAAGCACAGAGCCCGACGCGGGGTTCAAACCCACAAACTGTAAGATCATGACCTGAGCCAAAGTCAGACACTTAACTGAGCCACCCAGGCATAAATTCTGAAGGCTCTATAAATTTAGTCTGGATTCTAGTACTTAGTGAATCTAAAGGAAGGGACAGACTCTTTTACCAAAAAATGGAGAAAAAAAACATACAAGTTACATTGTGACCTATGCTAGAAATGCCTTCATTATCATTTTAAAAGAAGGATTTGCTAATATTAACTCTGTGCCTTTTAAAGAATCTTCTAACAATTAAGTTATAATAATATCTCATCCAAGGGCAGCAATCATTTCTCAAAACTACTGATTTGGGTTAATATTGCAATATTCATATAATAAGTAATTGGTAGTAGTTATAGAACACTAAAGAATTTTCCAATACAAATTTTAAAATGGGTATAAAGTCCTACACATTCATTTTCCCCAAATACATTAGTTGAAACAACTGAAATGATATACAAGTAAAACTGAGATTTTTTTTCTGAATATTTTATTTAGCAGATGAAATGTTTAGTTTTAAAACAGTCCCTGGCCTCAAAAGATAATTAAATGTTCACTTGGGAGGTGCCTGGCTGGCGGCTCAGTCAGTAGAGCATGTGACTCTTGATCTCACGGTTGTGAGTTTGAGCTCCATGTTGGGTGTAGAGATTACTTTTAAAATAAAAGATATTAAATTTAAAAAAAATGTTCACCTTGGACAATAGCCTTTACATGTATAAGTAATTCTTGTGAATGGGAAAAGATTCAATTATATTAAAATTACTACATTGCAGAAATTGAATGTTGGAAGGAAGGAAGGAAGGAAGGAAGGAAGGAACAAAGAAAGAACCTGAAATGGCAAAGGACAATGATGAACAAAAATGCTAGCCTATCCGGACCATTAGTTTCATCTGAATGCTGCATCATTATTCTAAAATGATATTAACAATGACATCCAGCATCAGCACTGCCTCTTTTAAAATAATAGTATTAGTTACAAGGTCACTAAAAAGCCAGCATCAGAGTATAGCTGACAGTCCCAGAGAGAAGGTAAAAAAAGATTTACTATTACTTTGGCCAGGAGTCAATGGATTCAAAAAGGCACATAGATGATTTTCTGACTTGGTAACAGAACGTCCAGCTTTCCAGCTTTAAAGTTTTACCTCATAAAACCTGGGCGAGCTGCAGTGTAAATCTGAATTTCCTCTTCCCGTACTCTCCTCTCTCCATTTTCACGTTCTTTTTCCCTTTAACAGTCCCAACAATAGCCCCAACCTCTTACATCACCCATGCATGCCTGCTCTTTTCTAGCAGAGATTTTAACAGCTAACTTTTCTCCCATTTGTTCTGGGTTCTGGGCTTTACCTGGTTATGGCGGGCTTTGTTTTTAAATTATCTCATAATGCTCTGTACACTTCGTGCTACTTGAGAAGCTTTTCTTCTTTTTCTTTCTCTGCTCTGTTTTGATGTGGAGGGATGGTCATCTCCAAGCATGTCTGGAATCATCCTAGTAACTATCTAGAGAGACCTCCTTCCATCTATCATCTTCAAGTAGTACATTTAGGAAGACACAGGTTTTTTTTTTTTCTTCAGGGAAAATTTCTCTAACTAGGAGGCTCAGTTTCATACCAGAGATCAACATTTTTAAATTATGTTTCATTGTGGCTACTGGAACAAGAGCATGTCTATACTGCTTGCGAGCCATATATAGTCTACCTCTAGCCAAACCCTTGTCATCTTGAACCTACAGACATTTGTAGGCAAACATCCCCAAAAGTAAAATTTAAAAAATATCATTCCATTCAAAGTTTACCTCATTCTGTTTTCTCTACTCATTTTTTTCAAAAAGAGTAAAACCAATCAAATATTCCTGAGTGCCAGATGTATCACTACCCATGGTATCGTATCACCCATGGTCACCACTTTAGAGCAAATTATGATCAGCTAAAGCCCTATGGCATTTCCCAGACTAGCCTCCCTTCCTCGTCTCCTATACTACAGCCCATTGCTGCCAGAATGTTCTACCTTAATCTTTATTTTTAAATGCTTCATAGTTTCTTGTGCCCACCTTCCCTACTTCACCCTGCCTCATACCAATCATATCTTATCTGAACTTCAGTTCAATCGCAATAAATTTTTCCATGTTCTCTGAAGATGGCCAGCCCTGTGTGTGTGTGTGTGTGTGTGTGTGTGTGTGTGTGTGTGTGTGTTATGACGTTTCCTTTTCTGTTCCTTCCTCCTAAATTATCCTTACCCTTTTCTCTGTCTGAAGAATTCCTAGTCATTATTCTAGTATCAAATTTCACCTCCACAAAACTCTTTTCTACTTTCTCTACATGAGTTACCTCCATTCTCGTTTATACCCCTTAGCCCTTGTACACATTTCTGTTTTACCTATATTCTATCAGTGGATTTATATCCCTCTTCTGTACACCGTGCTTGAGAGCGTATGCTGATGATAATTAAGGTCATAAATGACAATCCCTTTTCCCTGCCTGTCAAACCCAGTTGACAAGCACAGAATTCAAGCAGACAGAGGTCAAAATATCACCTTTTTAGTTAATAAAAGTGATATAAGGGAATATAGTTCAGACTTCTGGGCCAAGTGGTATTTCTAATATTTTACCTCTCAATTAGATCTAAGAGCTCACATAACAGGCAGCACTGAGCTGGCACAGGGACAGGGTCTAGCTGAGAAGCTCACTACTTGGCCAGAGACAAAGTGGGAACCCATGTTCCCTGCAACTGCAACCAGACAGATGTGAGGAGAAAGAGATGGAAACATTCTGCCAGCTCTTCCTCCCAAGCTCATCAGTCAACAGAGGGATGGGAGGGGGCATTTTCCCTGTGTGCCTCTCTGTTTCTGTGTCCACAATTCCTTTTTCTATAAGGACACCGGGCCTCTTGAATGAGGGGCCCACCCTCCTCCAGTCTGATCTCATTTTAACATATTTCATCTTCAATAAACCTATTTCCAAAAAAGGTCCCATTCTGAGGTACTTGGGGTAGGACTTCAAGACACAGATTTGGTGGGGGGGGGGGCACAATTCAACCCATAACAGGTGATTACTTTTATAGATATCTCTAGTTATCAAATATCAGCAAATACAGATAGGAAGTAACACTGCAAAAGAAACTACCCTGTGATGCTTCTTCACTTAGAATTTTAATACTCGTGAAAGGGCTCATGTAGACCTATTTGTATATTTTGTAATATATCTCCAGTGTATATATTTAAATATATAAGTGAAATAAACTGGCTCAGCTTTTCTTTATAACTTTTTCACATTTCAAGTTCAGTTTTGGGAATCCACTCAGAGTTATCAATGGCTCTATTTTTTCCACACAGTAGTGTCCTCTGCCCCATCAAGAGCATTGGTAATAAAACATTTCTTTTTTTTTTTTCCAACGTTTTTTATTTATTTTTGGGACAGAGAGAGACAGAGCATGAACGGGGGAGGGGCAGAGAGAGAGGGAGACACAGAATCGGAAACAGGCTCCAGGCTCTGAGCCATCAGCCCAGAGCCCGACGCGGGTCTCGAACTCACGGACCACGAGATCGTGACCTGGCTGAAGTCGGACGCTTAACCGACTGCGCCACCCAGGCGCCCCAAAACATTTCTTTTAAATACAGTCTGATGTCATTAACGGGATTCTCTTCCAAGCCAATGACACCCATTCTATAAATTTTGATAGTCGGACAATGATACTTTCTACCATGCCATGAGTGCTTCCTGGATTTACATACAGCAGCTGTAAGACAGTACCCAATTTCACAGCTGCTTGATGTTGGAGGGGGAGGCGGCAGGGAGTCTATCTTGGAGTCAATGAAATACAATAAATATAAACTCTATTACAAAGCCCGAACTAGTTTTCTCAAGGCTTCTACAACAAACCATCACAAACTTAGTGGCTTAAAACAACACAAATTTGTTATCTTACAGTTGTGTAGATCAGAAGCACATCAGTGGTCTCGTGGTGCTAAAATCAACATGTCAGCAGGTGCATTCTCTTCTGTAAACTCTAAGGAAAAATCCATTTTCTTGCCTTTTCCCACTTCTAGAGGCCTCCCATGCCTCTTGGCTTTGTTTTAGCCCCTTTCTTCCATCTTCAAAGCCAGCAACATAGAATCTCTCTGATCCTGCTTCCATCAGGACATCTCTTTCTCTGACCACAGTCAGGAAAGGCCCTCCACTTTTAAGGCCCTCCACTTTTAAGGAAAGGCCCTCCACAAAGGCCCACCATATGTTTAGATGAACCCACCTGGATCTAATTGAGAATGATCTTTCCATATCAAGACCCTTCATTTAATCTTATCTGCAAAGTCTCTTTTGCCAAACAAGTAAATATGTGGACATCTTTAGGGGGACCATTATTCTGCTTACCACAGACTTTATTTGCATGCTATTGTCTTTTGGTTGATCTTTATGTATCTTTAAGGAACAAGTGTGTCTTTGATCTGTATTCTCAGTGTCTGGCACCAAGTTGATGACAGTAGATTTGCTGAATATTGAAACAACGAAAGGAATGGGGGGTGTTCTTATTCATTTCTATTAAAACAAGAAATGACATCTGTAAAGGAATGAGTTATGGTAAGCATGACTCATTTCATGAATGGGAAGAAGCTTGGGGCAGTTAGAGTTTAGGTTGTATATTAGAGACCCTTGTGATAGGAGTCTAGATATCATACAGATTATGAAAAATCTATATATGTTGCTTACAGGTTTGGAGTTTATTCTCTATCCAAAGAATATTTATTGAAGAATTATAAGCAGCAAAGAGAAAAGATTGGATTTAATAAAATTAGTTTGATGATGGTACAAGAGATGATTTGGGAAGTAGAGACTGGGGTTGCAAAGTTTATACTTCATGCTTTAATTCAAGGGGGACTTTAAAGACAGGGGGTACTTAGAATGTAGATCTGATTTGAGGAGTTATGCTTGTTCCCATTGTCAACCCCCTAAAATTTTCCAGGTTTTTCTAGAATATTCAAAATCATGTCCAGCATTCTATTATGTTCATTAGTTAGGATTTAATTTTATATAATTACCTAGGAAGCATGTTTGATGATTAGTATACAAATGTTCAGATTTTCCAAGCAATTTTAATCAATTAGTTTTTATGAAGCTGTTTTTAACTTCCTGAAAGCCACCTCAGAGGGCCTTCCCCATCTGAAGTCAAAGGAATGTAACAGGAGAGGCAGGAGAAATGAAGCAGGAGGGCTTGCCCAGCTGTTGTTGCCTTTGAAGATGAAGGAAGCCACAAGCCGAGGAACGTAAGTCCCTTGGATAGAATCTAGAAACTGGGAATGGCCACAGCTGTGAGTCAGCAAGGAAATGGGTGTAGAGTTACCAGAATGAAGCACAGCCTTGATTTCTGCCTTGTGAGATTTGAAGCAGAGAACCACCTAACCTATAGAACTGTGAGATAATAAAAGGGTGCTGTTTTAAAAGCCACCAATTTATGGAGATTTGTTATGGCAGAAATAGAAAACTAATACAAGTGCTGTGTTAAAATAATTAAATAAACATAAACATTTTCTACTTAAATAGACTTATCCATAACAAAAGATTTTCCATTTCTTTTTAAACTGCTTCTTTCTCTTTACCAAATCAACCATTAGACTCTTCAATGACAGATTTGTAAATATCTGCTCTATTGTCACTAGACTAAGTCTTAATGAACTTTGGGTATACCCAGACTAGCATCCTATGGCCTTATTTTCTTCCTCCCTATCCTAATCCAGACATTGTATTTTAAAAAAAAGGTACATAGCACTTAAAAATATTGGATTTGCTCCTAGATTTTCAAATAGGGCTGTTTCTCATTTTGTGCCCTAGCTACTTCTGTTTCCTGTGATACTGAGAAACAAGTCCAAGTACAACTGAAAGTTAGGGTCCTTCAACCTGCTTCAAATCAATTTTATTGACCCTACATAGCCAATAGGCTATGCCCATATCGATATGCACTGTGGATATTCTATGTTCCAAGGTTTTCTCTATAGGAAGACAAGTGCTGCCATTGACTAGAAGAAGGGAAAAAAAAGAGGCTAATGTGTAGCATCTAAGACTCAATGAAGACCAAAATGAAGTCTTTGAGAACTAGGCAGATATAAATAACCTCCAGACTACTGGTATGGCCAGGGAAATCATGAATAATACTGACTGGAGGATTAATAGTCTTCCTTCTGCGTGGGAGGATGGTCCTCCTTCCCAACCCGTCACCTTGAAGCCCTCCTCCAACATCTCTTACAGTGTAATGATAACTTAATGACTTGTCCATCCACTAAGGGGACAATGATGGGAAAAATCAAAATCAGCCTCTCTACAGTCAAGAGAACTAAAGTTAAAACTTCCAAAAGTTAAAACTTTAAGCAATAATTTGTTCTGTCAGTGCAGAGCTCTCTTTTTTCTTCTGATCACATGCTATAATTCCCTTTTACTTTAGATGTATATCTGAATATCCTTTTAGATGTATACATTACCTTGTTGACCGTGACTTCTCCTGGTTTCTAATATGTATCTAATCCTTTTGAATGTATATTCAAACTCTCTTGTATACTTGAATTATTTTTCAAATGTATTGTTTATATTTGAGTACAAGGGACTCCTTTCTCTGTGTATATCAAAATAATTTACTGAATCACAAAAGGTTTGGAGGTCTTTGAGCTGTTTTCCTGATGTGTAAAGAATCAGGGTGGAGTAGGAAACAGCTCCAGGTTTGTAGAGGTTCACCTCAGCTATTTCTGTGTGTATACATTGAGGAGATATTACAAATTATGCTTCACAACTCTTAATCAGTAAATTTGTGTCATTTTTACATTCTTCTGAACCTATTATTCTTTAGCTGTATGCTTCAGCTCACTCTTTGTTCAACACTTGTTTTTGGTTTTCTTACAAAGGCTATAAAAGACCTAGAATTTGAGCAGAAGAAAAGAGGCCATTGGTTTGAAAGATCAAGGTGTCCCAACTTCACAAGCTGCTCCATGTAGGGAGGGTTCCAAGTGAAAGCAAGGTTGAGAAGTAGTCAGAGTGAAGATTAGTATTATGAAGACCGATTCTCTGTCTAACCCACTACTAGACCAAGGAACCCTTTTTTTTTATCAAGGGCCAAGACTGTAGGGAGAGGAATGAGACAAATGAGGCTCTTCCTTCAGGCATAAAATTTAAAAGGCACCAAAAACTCAGTAAGATAAATAGTATTTTGATATGATGTTTTTAAAAATAAAAATTAATGCAAAAAAAAAAAACAATGGTGAACAATTTATCAAAAGTTGAAATAAAAACACCATAGATATTTTGTTATCCTAGTAGCATAGCAGGGAATATCTTATGGAAAATACAGGGTCAAAGAGCAGAGGGAGGATTTCTTGTTCCCTATTGATCACTTACATGTGGTAGGCACTGTTTCAGGCACAAAGAACACAGCAATGAACCAAATACTGCAGTATTGTTCTCATGAAGCCCGCATGAAGTCTTTGACATTATGGTGGGGGACAACAGAAAACAAGTTAAATACGCTAAATGCACTGGATATTAGTGATAAAGTCTAGTGAGAAAAACAAAGCAGGAAAAAGAAATAAGAAGAGTGATGCAAATATTGATAAAGTAGCCCAGAAAGTGTCTGAGAAGTTGGCACTGAAGACCTGAGGGAGATGAGGGAGTAGCCATTCAGAGAAAAAGCTTTTCAGGCCAAAGGGATTGCAGAGGCAAAGGCATAAGGAAGGAGCGTGCATTCCCTGTTCCAGGAACAGCAAGAAGGCCAGTATGACTGAACAAGCAAGTGGTCAAGGAGGAAGAGTAGTAATTGATGTGACGCACAGTGGGGTGAGGGGGTGTAACCACATGAGGCCCTAAGTCACTACAGGACAAACCTTTTCCTCTGAGATGAGAAGCCTTTAGAGGAGCTGACCAGGGAAGTGACATGATCTGACTCACTTTCCCAGACTCACTGTGCAAACAGAATTGATCCCTACCACAATTTTGTCTCCAAGCATCTCTTCCTCTTGACTAGAAAATGAAGGAAAAAGAGTTGACTCTGTGGAGGGCCAGGGGTTTTATTCCTCAGCTGTGAAACCAGGGCCTGTGTCCAGCCTCACGAGGGGATTTAGGGTAAAGTAGGGATAATATTTCACAAATCTATCTTCATGTCCTATCAGTAGAGTCACCAAGAGCTGAATCAATAAACCTCATTACTAAATGTATAGTTAGATGTAGATACAGATATAGATGTGAGCATAGATGCATTTGTACTTGTAGGTGTGGATATGGATATATTTAATAGCAATATATTTTGCAATTACAAACTAATAACATAGTAATTACAGAAGTTTTTAAAAATATTTTCTTTCATCTGTTTATTGAGTATTTGCAAGGATGCTGGCATCTTCCTTTATTGAACAGGAAAATGCATGCAACACAAAAGAACTTAAGAAAGAAGACGGATCTGTGGGTGTTTGTGTGCGTGTGTGTGTGTGTGTGTGTGTCTATTATTAAAAGCTGGCATAAAATTTTATAATATTCTCTGCTTCAAATATAAACTGCTTTGCTATCCATTACTTTATTTTTTTAAGTTTTCTTATTTATTTTTGAAATTTGTGAAGCAAGAAGCATTTCATATGTTGGAAGAAGGCCTTGTTTACTAATATTGCTACGTCAAATATTCATCAAGATTGGTAGCAGACAGCTGCTGATAATGCATAAACAGGGAGCCAGGGCTTTTGATGCCAAATTCTACCCTCTCTTATATGAAGACAAAGGCTATTTTTACTGAAATCAACAAAAGCTTTCCCCCAACCCTGACTTCTAACAAAAGGCATCTAAGGGCAGAATCTGACATTAATTTCTGTTTCATTTGTTTGGAAGAGTGCAAAATAGGGAAACAAAATGAGAGGTGCCATTTGCCAAGCTGATATTCAGCCAGTAAGCTTTAGCTTGGCCATGATGGTTGCTTAGAGCTGGCCTCCAGCCTAGCTATTCAGTGCCCCATCCTGATGGAATTTGCCCTTGCTTTCCTGGGAGACAAATGTTTTGACTGTCAACTCTGGCATCGACAATTGGACATGGCTTTTCTTTTATTTGTTTTTAAAATATAGGTCAGAATATCAGGGAAGATACAGGGATTTCCAAAGAAGACATAGACACTGCAGATCTTTTCTGCTAATAAATACTTTCTCCTCTTCTTTTTACTTCTAAAGTGAAGGTGGTAAAGCTGGCAGAGTTCACAAAATATTATTAATATTGTTAATAAAATTATAACAATAAGTTAATAAGACTTACTAATAGGTTAATACAATGATATACTATATAAAGCAGTTGCATGTTGCACAGAGTTAATCACAACCAAGCCATAAAAATGTTAAGCAATAAACATTATGATCAGGAACAGTCCCCCAGAAAACCCTTTCTATATCCTGTTAGACATGTTTCCCTGTTCTTAGAGCATAGTTTAAAATGGGTAACTGCTCTGAGTTCTACTTCTGCCATTCCTTCAATTCACTATCGATCTCAGTTTAAACACCCCATCATAAAATGAACCTTCAACATCACTCTGGATCTTTACCTCTCTGTGCATAATCATATTTATTTTACCATTTACAAATGAAAATACCACTGAGTACTTTTTACCAAATGTGCTTTTAGGCTTTACCTTTGTGAAGCGATACTATTAAAGCACAACAGGGAGGATTCCATCCAGTTGGCTCACTTTTCTGTATAATGGTTTGGCACAAATCTCAGTGTCCAGCAACTTCCGAGTGATAAGATATGGCTTTCTACTGATTTCTATATTAATTCTATAGAATTAATCTATTCTGATTACATCCAGATATATTTTTTTTAATCTCTTAAAGTAATGTTCCTGGTGGTAAGACATGGTAATGCTACAATAGCATTTTATATGAGAATAGATTATCAGTAGTCACTTCTTCGCAAAGGATCACATACAAGTTTCTCCTCTAGATGTTCTCCCACAGAATGGGAGAGAAATCTCAGTAAATAGAGCCCTTTGACATTTTGACTATTCAAATATGCCACATGTGAATTTAGGTACTAATTGGTCATTTCAGATGCCTGCAAATTTCACAAATGGAAATATTCCGTTGTCACAGTGTGGCCCAAGTCAGATCTGACCTGAGAATGCAAAATTCCCTTCCAGGTTAACCAAGGATCATGTAGAATTTGTCTCCAGATGTGATTGTGGTTGTCATCAGTAGGAATCAGAGGATTCCTTTTACAGGTATTAGATGGCAAGACTCAGGAAATAAGGTACAGGCATGAATCAATCTGAGTTTCCCAGGAACCCATCACTGTACAGTGAGAGAGTGAGGGGCTGCACAGGCTGAGTTTTGTCATCCCCCCAAATTCATATGTTGAAGCCCTGACCCCCCAGTTTGACAGTATTTAGATATAGGGCCTTTAAGGAGGTAGTTAAGGTTAAATGAGCTCATATGAGTGGGCCCTAATCCAGAGTGACTGATATCCTTATAACAAAAAGAAGAGACACCAGAATGCAGGCACACAGAGACAAGGCCATGTGAGGAACCCAGCAAGAGGCCATTTGTAAGCCAAGGAGACCAAGGCCTCAGGAGAAATCAAACCTGTGGACACCTTGATCTTGGACATCCAGCCTCCAGAAGTGTTCTGGAAGAATTTCATTGTGGCAAAATACAGAGGTCTCAGCTCCTCCTTCTATTTTACGATTTTAATCAAGTATATCACTTGGCTCTTAATGATTCAGAGAGTAGAAAATATGCCTACAAATATATGGCCTATTCTCAAAATATTTGCATTCATATGTAATATAAGCAATGCAAGTTATGTAAACCACCTGCAAACATGGTAGCACGACTGTCCTTTTCTCTCTCGGTGCCTATACAATCACCCCCATATCCAGTCCCAGTTCCTTCTGTGTTCTAAGTCAAAGCCAGGAAAGATGCTCCACAGACATGCTTTTTTATCATAAGGTTGAGCCTGATGTTCGTTTTCTCAGGGTTAAAGTCCAGATTGCTGTAGGTACTCCTTCCTGAGGTTAGACCATCTCAAAGGCTTCTTTTACACTGCCTTCAAAACTGAGCTCTTCCCTTTCAGGCTCACCTTCTCCCATCTCCTACTCCCTTGCTCTAACAGTTGCCATACACAGAGCAGAGAATGCATATGCTGGAGGTGAAATAACAGAAGCCTGAACTATAGCAACTATGGGGAGGATGAAGAAGAGAAGTTCCAGAAGAAGCAATGTCCTTGTCAAACACGAGTGGCACTTTGTTGCTCTTAGAGAGAGTAAGGCTAAGCCTCATGCCCTGATGTAGTTCAGAAGCAAGGATTATAGTATAGAATGGTCTCCAAGTTGGGGACTCTGTATCAGCTGAACCATGAAGAGAAAGAACTTGAACATGGAGAGAAGGTAGGACTAACCCTACCTTCCCTGTGTGTGCTTGACTCGGTAACAGTATGGTACTTTTGTAATGGACCATACTTTTGGTAACTTATGTAGTGTTTTAATCTTCTACAGCACTTTGGTCACTTCTTTGGTAACTTATGTAGTGCTTTAATCTTCTACAGCAAATTTCCAGTCTAAGTTACTTGCCACCTTCACCTACAAAATTAAATCCTAAGAATTAGCATCACAAGGAGAAATGTTTTTCCTTATTTCTTTTCTTTTGTTTCTTTTTATTGTATCTATAGAAGATAGATATTAGCTGAACTATGTTAATCATTTCACAACACATATGAATCAAATCATCATGCTGTACACCTTAAATTTATACAGTGATATGGCTATTATTTCTTAATAAAACTAAAAAAAAGTGATAATGATAAAACTTTTACAAAAAGTTGAAAAACAAATCAAATGAAGGAGAAAGGGGCCTTCCTCTGTCTGTCCAGGCACCAGACCTCTACTGTGGATAAAGATGGAGGACCTCCATGATAATTAGAACCAGGGCCCATTGTTCGTCAAGGAAACAGGCCAAGAAGGACAAAATAGAAACTTCATCCTCATCCATTTCAGGCAAGATTAAATGTAGAAATATCTGTGTCATCAGCCAGGGAGAGCTTGACACCAGTTTTAATTGGAAGTAAACAGAGAGCTGTAGAGGAAGGGCAGGCTGACTGGTCAAATGGGAAGCTTTGATCAGATTTCATTAGGTCATCTCATGCAGAAACAGGCTAAAATTTACAAGTGGACCAACAGTTTCTCTAAGAGTGGGCCAAAAAGTATCTAATATATATTTTATATAACAGAAACTTTCCAGCATCTAAGTTTCTCTAGCTTTAAAATGAGGTAAATGGTCTTCCTCCTTTACAATTCTCATAGAGACATTTTAATAAGATACTGCCTGCGGTATCTGTTAAGTTCCTTTGAAGAAAAACAGAAGGAAGTGGAAGACATTTTTAATGTTAAAAGACTATTTGTTGTTGATCTGCTTTATAACATAATTTCTGAAAAGTTCCCTTACCTCTGTGTGTTTAGGCAGAGAATTTTACCAAACTTTTCTAAATAATGTTTTGATATGCAAAGGAAAACAAAGGGATATATCTTAACTTAATCAATGGTTCATTCACACTTTAGTTCAAATGAAAAAACCTTATGCATTTACTAAGAAAGTAACTGATGTTAAGATAGCTGTCCTAGATAGAGTAGGTTACCCTAAAATTTGAGTATGTACTAGGAAAATAGAATTTAAATTTATGTCTTCTAATAACCCAAATAAATGCAAAATCTTTATTAGTTTTCAATGAGACATTCTTTTCAAAAAAAAAAAAAACTATTAAGTCAGACTATTTGTGAACAAACTAAATAGACTGCTTTCAGTCTCAAAAGAATGGGACTTTTCTTGGTACCTAATTAGCTTTCTTTTTTAAGTCAAGGGGATCTGCTCAGAGTCAGGCCACCTCTTCAAAGCAGGCCCAGCAACTTCACATTATACAAGGTCATAATCAGTAGACAGAGTTTCCAAGCACGTCAGGTCATATTTTCTTTAGAGGTACAGGAAATGGAGTAAAGTCAGAAAAGTGCAGGTTACCCCACAGGCCAGCAAACAATTCTGCCAATTACTCCCTGGGGGTAGTCCAGCACCATTGAAAGGGTCCGCCAGTGTAATTACTAGTGACACAAGCATTTGCTTCAGTCAAGTTGACTTAAGTACCTAACTGAAATAGTCACTAAGCTATATGGGCAAATACTTGCCTTTATTTGCATTTTGAACATCAGAGATTCATGTGGAGTCTTTAATCTGTACAACCAATTCATAAATACTTTATACTTTTTTAAAACATGGGTAAAGCAAATACTGTCTCCTTTAGATAAAAATAAAAATAGACATTTGAATTTTATTTTAACCAAGAATTCCAGATAGATAGCCACAATGTTCAGCAATCAGTACAATTAGTGTATTTGCTTTCTTCTTCCTTTATAATTTTTTTATGTAATTGGTGCTAATAAGCAACTAATTTTCAAAAGTCAAGTACTTTGAAAAATAATGAAATATTGGAATGAGACACCTATGAACTGGCAAATCATATTCAATAGATACGTTTCAAAAAGCTATGAAAAATATAAATTTGAAAAAAGAATCATATTCAATGCATTTTTTAAAGGATATTCAGTGACACAGGGAATCCAAGATAATTCTTAGACAGAGTGAATATTTTATATAAGTAAACCCACAGGGAAAAAAAACACTTCCCTAATTTTTTTATATCTGGGTTTTCTTATATCAAACTGATATGCAAAATATACTTATATACTTAGTCAAATATTTATTAAATTAATTACATTTTCATTTATAGTTTTATTCAGTAAAAGAAAGGTTTATTATAATTTTGCCTATAGTGACATCATGCTATCATATTAGCTTTTCTCACACTGTGCCTCAAAGTGATCTGATGCTTCTTGTATTAGTTTCCTACTTCTGCTGTAACAGATTATCACAAACATAGTGCCTTAAAACAACTCCCATTAGTTCTCATGGTTCCACAGGTCAGAATCTGGGCTGGCTCCACTGGTCTCTCTGCTCTGGATCCCATGAGGACATTATCAGTTGTGTCAGCCCACTGCCCGTCAGAATCTGCTTCTAAGCTCTTTCAGGTCATTGGCAGTATCCAGTTCCTTATGGCTGTAGAATTAAGATCCCATCTCTATGCTGGTTATCAGCTGGGGCCACCTCCAGCTCCTAGAGGCTTCTTTTCAGTTCTTATGCATGAGCTCCTCCATCTCAGACCAGAGATAATGCACTCAGTCCTTCTCATGCTTAGAATGTCTCTGAATTCCCCTCCTGCACATCTCACTGACTGCCATCCTCTTCTGCTTTTAAAAGGTCATATGAGACACTGGGTTTACACAGATAGTCCAGGATAATCTATTTTAAAATCAACTGATCAGTCATCTTTTTATTCTGTCATGTTTATTTGTTTTTTTTTTTTGGGGGGGGGCGGGTAATAGAGAGGAGAGAGAGAATCCCAAGCAGGTTCTGTGCTGACAGACTCGGTGCTCGATCTCATGAACCATGAGATCATGACCTGAGCTGAGATCGAGAGTCAGATGCTTACCCAACTGAGCCACCCAGGTGTCCCAGCTGATTAGTAATCTGAATTCCATATACAAAGTCACTTCACAGCAGTGCCTAGATATTGACTGAATAATCAGGGAACAAGAATCCCAGGGGGGCATCTTTAGCATTCTTCCCCCACCTGGTCACATCACAAGTGGCTCAAATATAGCCACAGTAAGCATATTTTAAAACCAGTAGTCATGTTTTCCACACTGATTAAGAAAATAAACCTTGACTGTGCCTTGGCTCCCCTAAGGAATCTCAACTACCTTGTACAACAACATCTTGAAAAGCTACAGAATACAGAAAGAAAGAAAACTAAAATTAAGGGTAGAACTAGGAGAGAAAAAAGCAAACCAACACCAGGTATTATAAATATGCTGACTTTTAATAATGCTGGATTTTAAAATAAACTTTTGGCTGTGGTTTACGTAGTTTGGCCACTGATAGCTATTAAAGGTACACATGTGTTTGTCATTTAAGGGCATATGCTGAATGCCTGGCCTCATGATAGGTTTTTGCATTCAAATTTATAAGTACTTGTACTGGACAGGCTCGTAAGGAAAACTCCCAGATTAACTATCAATTTGTTGCTTGTATTTAGAGTCTTTAACTCTATTTAGGTGGAAAGTTTGAAATGGGTCAGAACCAAGTTTACCAGATGGAACTTAAACTATGTCCACTGCTAGGGTTAAATATGTCTGGACATTAATTGGTGGGGTTCACCAAAGTTCTACAGAACTTCATTTGTATTAGGCTTGAAGAGCCTCCCAAGAGATGATTGTTATGAACCAGGTATGTGAGATGGCCTTCATCTTCAAAGTAGACTAGGGGTATTGAGTACAGCGTGGCACTTGTCAGTCAAAAATAAAACAAGTCCTACTTCTGGGAAGCATTTCTTGGAAAATAACACCAGAAAGATCTAGTCCCATGCATCTATTTAACTATGGGAAACCTGTGAAATACAATTCTCTGTGTCATCCAAGAAGGAAAGGAGAAACAGTGAGCACAACTCATATCTATAGAAAAGTGCTATTATTTTCATTTTTATGTTGACTTTGCAACAGGTCACTTTTCCAAATTCTCTTAAAATTTTTGGTTTCAGTCATTTATGATCTTGGATTTCATATGTAGATATTATCTAAAATAATATCAATTTTGTCTATTTCTTTCATTTTCTTTACTTCTTCACCCCCTAATATTATTGAACTTGTTCCAGTAAAGGTATAATTTTATCTTGTTCGCCAGTTTAATAGAAATGCTTCCAGAGTTTCACCAGAAAATGTGTCTTTTACTATAGGTTATTATTTGCTACCTTTTATAAGTCTAAAGAAATTCTTGGGGCGCCTGGGTGGCGCAGTCGGTTGGGCGTCCGACTTCAGCCAGGTCACGATCTCGCGGTCCGTGAGTTTGAGCCCCGCGTCGGGCTCTGGGCTGATGGCTCAGAGCCTGGAGCCTGTTTCTGATTCTGTGTCTCCCTCTCTCTCTGCCCCTCCCCCGTTCATGCTCTGTCTCTCTCTGTCCCAAAAATAAAAAAAAAATAAAGAAAAAATAAATTAAAATATAAAAAAAAAAAAAAAAAAAAAGAAATTCCCATACAGTTCCTGTTTGTTAAGGGTTTTTGCAATAAGTAATTATTGACTTTTTCAAAATCTTAGTCTTCTTTGAATGTATGTTTTTCTCTGATCATCTTTGAAAGTAGTGAATTATACTGATGGATATTTTTATAATACTGCTTCATCCCTGTACTCCTAGGATATAGTCTATTAGGTAATGCTGTATGTATGCATGTGTGTGTATGAGTCTAAATGTGTGTTAACATATGGTTAGATTTAATTTAACATTTTAGTTAGGACTTTTGTTAAGTGAAATTGGCTAATTGGCTTTGTCTGGTTTGAGTATCAAGGTCATGCTGTCCTGCTAAATGGTCTTTTGTAGCTGTCTTTTCTTATCCAGAAAAAAGTTAGATATAACACAGAAATCTCATTCATGCAATTTTACCAAAACTTACCTGTAACATCATTTAATCTTAGCAGGCCAAAAAATGGAAAGATTTTTGACTATGGGTGCAATTCTTATATGTTGTTTTTTCCTTTTAGGTTTTTTTAAAACATGTTTATCGATTTTGGTAATTTATGTTTCCCAAAAATTATTGATTTCTTCTAGTTTTTCACATGTATAAAGTTGTTCACAACATTCTCTTTTTTAAATTTTCTGCACTACTTTGCCTAGGCAACCCATTTTATTCCTATTTTTCTCCACTCTTTTAATTTTTGTAATCTTGCCAGGGTTTTATCTCTCATTATTTAAGAAAAACAAAGGGCTTTAGGTTTTGTTAATATTTGCTTTTTCATTTGTTAGTTTGTTCATTAATTTACCCCTCTTATTTTCTTCTATTTATTTATTTTTAAATGTTTATTTATTTTGAGAGATAGAGGGAAAGAAAGAGAGAGAGTGTGAGCAGGGAAGGGCAGAGAGAGAGGGAGAGAGAGAATCCCCAGCAGATTTGTGCTGCCAGCACAGAGCCAATGGGGGTTTGACCCACGAACTGTGAGATCATGACCTGAGCTGAAATCAAGAGTGGGATGCTCAAATGACTGAGCCACCCAAAGTCCCCTCCTGACTTCTGGAGTTGATTATTCAGCTTACTCATCAGTATTTCTTGTCTTCTAAGAAATAAATTTAAGGTAATAATTTTACTCTAAAGATCGCAGAATTGTTCTAATGATTTTTATAAACCATGCATTAATGAGAAGTCTATAAAGTTTCAAATATATAGGGAATTTGGTCACTATTTTATAGCTGCTGGTATTTAATTTTAAAGCATCATGTTCAGAAAAAGTAGTCTGTAAAATCCTAATATTTGGAACTTGTTGAGATTCCCTTTATGGCCTAATATGCCATCATGGTTTTTTTCTTTTTTTTAATTTTTTTTTAATGTTTATTTTTGAGAGAGACAGAGACAGAGTGTGAGCTGGGGTGGGGAAGAGAGAAAGAGAGACACAGAATCGGAAGCAGGCTCCAGGCTCTGAGCTGCCAGCACAGAACCCGATGTGAGGTTCAGACTCACAAACCAGTGAGATCATGACCTGAGCTGAAGTTGGACGCTTAACCGACTGAGCCACCCAGGCACACCGCCTTTAAAAAAATTATTTTTAATGTTTATTTATTTTTTACTGTTTTACACACACACACACACACACACACACACACATAATTTTTTATATTTTTTTAACGTTTATTCATTATTGAGAGACAAAGAGAGACAGCATGAGCATGGGAGGGGCAGAGAGAAGAGGAGACACAGAATCCGAAGCAGGCTCCAGGCTCTGAGCTGTCAGCACAGAGCCAGATGCGGGGCTTGAACTCACCAACTATGAGATCGTGACCTGAGTCGAAGTCGGATGCTTAACTGACTGAGCCACCCAGGCGCCCCTATATATTTTTAAACATGTTGACCACTTTTAGTAAAGTACATATTTTTAGGAAATTGTCAATGTTACCTAGATTTTCAAATTTATACCCATAAAATATTTTTCAGGTATGTTTTTACACAATGTGTGCTCTGTTTTGGCGCTGCAAATATCTATGTGTATCTATAGGTCAGAGTTACCAATTACATCACTAAACCATTTATGTCAATAATTTTTTTTTTATCTGTTGGTTCTCTGGGATTATAATCTCCTGGCATGATTATTAAGTTCTAATTAATTCTCTGTAATTCTGTTAAATATTTCTTGATATATTTATTTCCAGTTTCTGATGTTAGGTCCATGAAGGTCTGTAAAGATCACATGTTCTTGGTGGATTACTTCACTTATGCACAAAAATTTTCCCCTTTGTTCTTTGTAAAGTTTTTCACAGTAAATTTGGTTCTGCCATTTATTATTACCCTCCAGCTTTCTTAAAATTAGCACCTCAAAGGGTGTTCCTGCGATTCCTGGGGGTCACTAACACTCTTTCAGAGGCTCTGTGAGGGCAAAACTGTTTTCTTAATAATATTGAAATGTTCTTTTTCTCTTTTATTCTCAATGTCTCACCAGTAACTGTGGGGTTTTCCAGAGACTGCATGGCATGTGACATGACAACAGGTTGAATGTAGATGCAGATGTGAGAATCCAGCTGCCCTCTATAAACCAAGAATGAAAGATTTGCAAAAATGTTAATTAATGCAACTCTTCACACTAATTAATCCATTTTTTGTATTGGAAATGTAGTCACTTTTCAAAAAAGTTATTTATACCAACATATAATGGATTTTTCTTGTTATCTTCAAAAAGGTACTAAAGAGTATTTATTTTACCTTTTTCCTAGCATCTATTCAATCAACCGTATTTTCCTCTACCAATCTATTTCTAAAAATACTAATTACCATTTTTATAGTCTAAATGTAAAGACGAACATATTTCTTTAAAAAATCAGTTTCCTTATTTAAAAAAAATGTGGAGAATTCTGCACTATTTTACATCTTAACAGTCCAACTGCAGCTCCATTTCCCTCAGCACCCGCATTCCTATATATTTGTTGTGGGATATTTTTGGTATATGTTTATTCTGCCATTGTTTTTCAGAAGTCATGGCATTTTCCCAATTATAGACAATTCTTGCCTTAAAGGAAACTCTGGTACCTGCTGTTAAAATAATAAAAAATATTTCCCCTTATAGGCTTAATAGCTTCATAGTTTCTTAAAAACAAACTCAAAAAGCATGAACTTAGTCTAATGTTTAAGTCTAACATTTAATCAATGTTAATCTAATACATCCAGTGTGATACATCCAGTCTTCCAGTTTGATTTTCCACTATGCCCCTATTCAAAATACACACTTCAACCAAACTAGATTAACGACTATTTCCTAGATGTGTTCCATCATTTACCATCCCTACCTCTATTCTCTACTTCTATGTTGAATTCCCTCCTCGATCTTCAAACTTCTATAACCAACTTGAACCACGATGTGGTACAAAGTCCCTTCCACAAAGTCTTCCCTGAGAAGCCCATATGGAAGCAATTCCCATGTACTGAATTCTTAAGCATTTTGTATCATTCAAAATGTAGGTATATTATGCTGCATTGCTTGTGGTTATTTGTAGTTATCTCCTCAAGTACATTGTTAAATTCTTTGAGGGCAGAAATTATTTAACCCATCTTTGAGTCTCCCATATCACTAAACACAAGATTATTTAGAAAGTATAAAAACTAATAATTTTCAGGAATATAACAGTCAAAAACAACTGTCATAGAGTTAAGCAATTACTTTTTGGTTTCTGATATCAGATCATGATGCCTTCCTGATATAGAAGAAATATTCTTAGCACACGGTGGATACCCTTGGGTCTGGGTATATTAGGGGGTCATTCCACCAGGCAAGAAAAAAATTGCAGCTTGGCAGCGGGGGTGGCGGGGCGAGGTGAGGCATCTCCTACATCCATGTTCTGCATTCAAGCTTCAAGAAGAAACAGAAAGGGTGGCGGCCTTACCTATCACCATGGCCTCTTTTTCTTCTGCCATCCACCAAATCATCTTAGGGCACTATTGCAAAAGACCTAATGAAATCACTACTTGCTAAACTTATTAGCAACCTTAGTCCAAGAAAATGCTTTTAAAGTACTGCAAAAACATTTTTCAATAACATTTAATGCTCTTTTATCAGTATCCATAATGCATGTCCAAAAAGGAAAGAAATAAAGCAAATTATTGAAATGCAGTGCACCTACCTTGCATAGTACATTTGCTAGCAGTGATTTTATTTATCCTGACTTCCTCCATTTTCACAAACACATATGACCATCAAAACTGCAGAATGTATTCATTTATGTAAAGCATACCTTACAAAGAGTTTCTATAGTCCACTTCTCCAAATACGTCATCTGCTATCTTTAGTTCAACAAATGATTATGAAGTACCTATTTTCCAGAGACTATATTAGGTAATAAGTATGTAAACATGAATAAAACACAATCCTTGTTCTTGGTGTGCTGGAGGCAGTAGAGGAAATGAACACCTAAAGAGGTGTCAATCTAATGTGGTTAGGTCTCTGATAAGATGTATTATGACACATGTATGTTTCAAGAAAGGCTTACACGATGATCTCATCTCTGGCCAAATGCTTGAAGGTGAGTATAAATTGTAAGTCACTTCAGATTGAAGTGCAAAGTACCATTCTATGGATAGCCTTTTAGTATCCCTAAAAGGCTGTGAAGAGTACCAGGAATTGGGACTAGTTGGTTAGGTGATGAACAGAACCTTGTATTGCATGATAATAAGCTGAGAGTTAAGTTATGGTTAGCATCTTCCAAACTGTGTTACAGAGGAAGACTAGAATTCTACAGAATATAGAGTTTCTCTTGGGGAAAAAAAAAGTTCTACAGTCAAAATCATCTCCTTTTCAGTGATTCACATTGAGAATTTTACAGGCTATGAAAAGTCCTGAAGTCAAGAAGCTGGCTTCAAGTAACCCAGCAGTTCCCAGATTTATTTGGCTTCTAATCATTTTTTCACCAAATAGCTGTTAACATCCCATGTGACTCAAGTGTTTTACAAAACACAGTTTGGGCAATATTGGATATAAGCAATGGAGTAGCTACTGGGCTTATCACTTTACATATATGTTGATGAATTTGGACTTTATTTGGCATTCAATAAGGGACCATCAACACTGGTCCAGCAGGAAAATGGCTTGACTGAAGCCAAGACTCGGGAATGTAAGTCAACAAGGATGTAAGGAGGGATTGGAGGGGAGACAGGCAGGAGGCTGGAACACCAGTGAGGAGAATTCATTCTTGGAACAGTTCAAAATATAAAACTATAAACATATGTTTTGGAAATGTTTCTAGATTTAATAAATTCTATGATAATATACTAGGGAGATTTCTTTGAAAATCCATAACAGATGCCGGTAAGAGTACTATCTACCTTATCATCAATTAACGTATATTTGGGATCTCCAGGGAACATTATGCATGTACATAACAACCAAAAACAAATTGCAACAGGCTTGCCTTGTTGTCAAACTAGAGAAAAAGTGACCAAGATAAGAATAATTAATTTCAGGTGGATTAAATTACTGTAGTCAGTCATTATTCAACTATTTATTAAGCACCCACAGGGTGCACAGCACTTTACTAGATCCTTATAAAAATCCACATATTAATAACAGAGGTTTTTTTCCACCAAAGTAATATGTAGTTGGCATTGAGCTCCCTGTGGCTCAATGCATACAGAAGAGACCAGTCACCAGTGAACAGCCATTAAACAATTCTGCTCAGTGTCCAATCAAAGAAACCAGACCTTTAAACCTTTCATCATTGAGAGGTATTGAACTAGATAAATTACAACGCTTAAAAAATATATGTTTAGGATTAGGGGGAAACCTTGGAATAACTCAGAAAGTCTGGGCCACAACCAATTCTGGCACTTCAAAACTAGGCTAATAAATAATTTATATATTCATTCTGTCAACTAAAAATATATAATTTGAGCACAAATACATGTTGGCACTGAACAAGGCACTGAGAATACAGCAGTGAACAAAATTTTCTCAAACCGTTGCCTTGTGGAGGTTGAATTCTGGCAATAGAGACAGACCTTAAAAGTAAGAATAGGTATTGATATGCATGTAGACAGAGGTACATACAGACATAGGTATTAGTGTGATAAATACAATAAAGAGAAATAGACAGTAGAGAAATAGATGCTTCCAAATGTTGGGGGAACTTGAGACAAAAATATTTCAGGCAGAAAAAAATAGGAGGTGCAAAGGCCCTGAGGCAGGACATCTGTGGCTAAATTAGAATGAAAAAGAGAAGGAGCAGAATGAAGTGAAAACTTGCAAGACATAGATCATTTGGGGCCATCATAATGAGTCTAGCTTTTCTCTGGGTATGTTAGCACATCGCGGGGTGGGGGATGGTTTGAAGAGAAGGTCTTCAAACATTCTAACATTTTTGTTAGATTGATTCTAACATTACTTTCAAGGATCACTGTGGCTGCTGTATTAAGAGACTGAAGTGGAGGGTGGGTGGGGACAATGGCAGAAGTAGGCAAACTAGTCAGAAGACTTAGGCAGTATACAGTGAGAAATGGTAGAGACTTGGATGTAGGAGGTAATAGCAGAAAAGTGGTCTGATTTGAGATACATTTTGATGGTAGTGCTGACAAGATTTGCTGGTGGAGGAGCCAAGAATGACTTAGTCTTTGGCTTGAGCAACTAGACACATGCAATTGCCAGCTAATGAAATGTGGAAGATTGTAGGTGGAAGGAGATTTGGGGAGGAAGACTGAGTCCATTTTTGGACATAGTAAGTACATGATGCCTATTCAGCATCCAACTGGAGATATCAAGTAGGCATATGCCTATACGAGTTTAGACATCAGGGAAGAGTCCAAGGCTGAAGATAGAAAATTAGGACTGAATGATATCACTAAGAATGAGAGTAGAGATAAAGAAAAGATAAAGGACTGAGCCCTGAGCCGCGCCAAAATCTAGAAGTCAGGAAACAATAAGAAGCCAGTAAGACAGACTGAGAAAGAATAGCCAATTAAATAGAAAACCAGGGTAGGGTGATATCCAGAAAGCCAACTGAAGAAACTGTTTCAAGAAAGATAAATGAAATTGTCAATTTGTGTCAAATGCGGCTGATAGATCAAGCAAAATAATTGACTATTATCAATAGTATTGACTATTGCATTTAGGAAGTTAGCAGTTAGCAAGCTAACTGATGATGTTGACCAAAAGAAAAGTTTTAGTGGAGAGAGAGAGGCAAAAGTCTTTGGGAGGGGATTTAATAAAGAGGAAAGAGGAAACTGGAGGCAAATATAGACAACTTCTTCAAGTTATGAGCAAGAGAGAAATGGGAGAGATCACACTACATTATATGTTGAATCCAATACAAAGAGAAAAACTGATCATGTGAGAGAGAGAGAGAGGAGAATTTTCAGAATTTCCAGAGTCTTTAAGTAGGATATAAAAATGGCATCTAGTGCCCAAATGAAATAGTTGGACTTAAAGGAGTAAGGACAGTTCATATTTCCCAATAGGAAAAAGGTACCTAGATATAGGTATATGGATATATGTGTATGGGGAAGAGATACTTTCTCATTGCTAGTATACTTTATCTAGGAAATAGTGAGTGAGGTCATCAACTGAGACTTTTCATTGGAAAAGAGGATGTGCTGGAGATGTTTAGAAATTTGAGTAGAGAGAAGAATAGTTGCCTAAAAGGACAGGAAAATATAGAATTGTCAGGCAGTCCCAAGGTTGTACTTGAGATTAATGATTTTTAATTTAAGGTAAGACCATTAGCATGATTTTGTTTTGTTTTGTTTTGTTTTGCAGTCAAGTTGAATATGTTAAAGCTTAAAAGGAGTAGATGAAGAGTTGAGCTTGGTCAGTGATGAGCTTTTGGAAGGTGAGAATGAGAAATTTCAAAGTACAGGATCATAGAAGACCAATTCAAAGGAGTGACTATTGATGGGCCATCGAATTCAGGACTGGTAAGAAGGACATGGGGATGTGAGGAGGGTCAGGAAAGAGCAGGAGAATCAGATGGGTTGTAGATCCTAGTGGGATCAAAAATTCATTAATGTTTGAGTACCAATGGAAGTGAAATTGAAAGGGAATGGATGATAGTGACAAGTGGGGTGCTCACAACTGATACTGCGGTGAATTAGCAATTTTCAGTAATGGCAGGGTTTCAGAGTTTTAAGATCATGGGACCAAATGGTGAAAAGGGAGGAAATGGTTGGAAGAGACAAGGCCAAAGGCCTGAAAAGTCAGGATATTGAAAGGATTCTATGCATGGCTTCTGAAATTACATAGTTTTCCCCCAGAGTTGAAAATAGAAGAAAATTAATACTGGGAAGGTTTGGGTAGAAGAAGAGAAAGAAGCAAGTGGAGTAAAGCAATAGGAGTTACCAGCTGAGACTACTTGGTTTTTATCATAGAGTTGGAGAACAGCTTTCAACAAATTTCAATATACATGTTACATGTGGATCATGAGGGAACTTCTTAAACTCAAGAAACTGATTTAGTTGATCCGGAGTAGGGGTTGAGATTCTGCAATTACAGTACAGAAAGTGTAATAAGAGAGAGAGGGAAGGATTAGACGAAGATTTAAGTTTAGAGAATACCAAATATCTTTCAGCAAAACTCAACTCCTTCTTGCCTTCATTTTTTGTTTTTCTTATTTTCTTCCTAGGTTCACAGGAACCAACTAGACTGTCATTCAAATATGAACAGAGAAAAGGAAAGAATCCAAGATGGTAAGATGATTCAGCTATGAGATTTATTATTAGTGATGTCTGGTACAAGAGAAGCTGTTTTAAATGTATGTTTAAAAAGCAGTACTTTGCAAATTAATATTTTACTTAGGGCATAAAACCAAAAAGGAAAAATTTTAATCTTCCCAGAAGGAGTTACTGATGTTCTTTGCTTCTGTCCTAAACAGACTTCCTGGTAGAAAGTTATGTTACTTTTCATTTATTTGTTTAAAGAAAATAGGCCTCAAGGAAACGAAGATTGTGGGCAGATGTGGTTCGTCAAGATTAAGAAGAAATGATTCTGATACTAATGAAAATCTATTTCCTAAAGGATAAGAAACTCAGTATATAAAGCAGGTTTGCAAAAAAATACATGAACTATCATTAGCTAAAGTTTTGGATCAGGCCACTTCATAGTGCTTTAAAGGAAGAAGACTGTGTTAACCTGCAACATGCTTCTCCTGTTATGGTCAATAGAAAAGAAACAACGTATTTGGACCCCAGATAATTCCCTTTAGTTGCCTCTGCTGCTGGTTAGGAGAAAAAGAATCAGAGAAAAATAGAGTTAAATCCTAATGAAAAATTGCAGGTCTTAGAGATTATGAATTGGATTGATGAGTTTTTGTTTCCTGAAGGACAACATGCAGATTAAAGAGCTTTTAACTGTTCTTGATGCAATCAAAAGGTTGTGGTCGTCTGCTAAAAACTCAGTTTCAGCCACAGTTTATGTAAGTTGTTCACATTACTCACTCAGTAATGATGTACTTGGCCCCACTGTTTGTGGTCTGGTTCTCATTTGTTTGGTATTACATTCCAAGACTGCAATGACTCAGAAATGTTCCTTATTTTTTACAGTAAGAAGAAATAGCATGCTTTGCCTGAAACATCTCAAGTTTAATCACTTGTCTGTGGTCTTCCCACAATCTATCCAAGCAGGTGTATATAAGTGAAGGCTTCCACATATTGCATTTCTCTGAGCAGAAAACTGCTGAAGTTAGCTTCTTATACTCATGTGACATTAACAGAAAATTTAAACCCTTTACAATATGTAAATATATTGAATATATATTCAATATATAAATATATTGAATATATATTCAATATATAAATACAGTGAATAGTGTATAATATTCACTCTTATCACAGTGTTAGCAAGTAGGCTTTTCAGAATACAAGAAAATTCTCCAGAATAAAAAGTATTAAATATTTATGAAACCTCTATCAAGCACGCATGAGGGAACATGAAAGTTGTAATTAAATCTATTTGAAGAGAAGTTATGTTCAAGAGATATGAGAACTGTTGTGCACCAGCATGGAAGATAGAAGTAGGGGCAACATATTAATATATATATATATATATATATATATATTTACACACACACACACACACACACACACACACACACACACATACTGTCTTGAATTCTAGCAGAGAGTTAATAGGTATTCATTAAGTGAAAAGAAGAATGTTCTCTCACAACTTAACACTATTCCTACATTTACCCTTCATAAGCTGTTGGGTCACCTGATTTTTCCTCCTGTCATGGTGGTTTAGAGCACTCTCCTCTACCAGCCAGTAACAGAATGTGAGTTCTGGCAGAAATAGAGGGACATCTTTAAGGTATTCTCTTCCAGATAAACATGTTTAGATGAGGACTGGCCCAAAGCATACTAAATATAATTGAGTATAAGTGTGCATTAACTTATAGTCAGAATTTGTTTCTTATATAAAATCATCACTCAATAAGATTAGAAGGAAGTAAAATATATGGCAATAGAATTTTGATCAGGGAAGGAAATTTGGTGAGACAAAAAACAAAATGCTGCCCACAGAAGAAAGACTTCGTTAATCTTTCTAGAACCTATCTTCAGAGTGGCACCAGATGTCTGGGATGACAGACTTTACTGTAGACAGTTTGCTGTCTTTTTTCCCCCTCAGGCACGGCCCTGCCAATGATTTTCAAAAAGTATTTCAGAAAAACTTGGGGCGCCTGGGTGGCTCAGTCGGTTGAGCGTCCGACTTCGGCTCGGGTCATGATCTCACGGTCTGTGAGTTGGAGCCCCGCGTCAGGCTCTGTGCCGACAGCTCGGAGCCTGGAGCCTGTTTTGGATGCTGTGTCTCCCTCTCTCTCTGACCCTCCCCATTCATGCTCTGTCTCAAAAAAATAAATAAACGTTAAAAAATTTAAAAAAAAAAAGAAAGAAAAACTTTGGGGAATGGAATTCTAAGTCTTGTTGGGAGTTCAAATAAACCAACTAGAAGTCAAAGGAAAGGAATCCAGTGCCATTTTCTTAATTACTTGAAATTCCCCTAATTCTACAAGGACTGTTCTGAATCTGGAAAGACTTTGTAAGGCCACATTTTTATAGTCAATGTTCACCTCAAGTAAGTTCTCTGAGGTAAGACTACTCTTGCTTATTCAGATCATTTAGAGTTAAAATAAACCTGAGTTACAAAGGGGAAGTGAAAAAGTAGCAGTTACTTATTGAACTAAAGACTTATTTTTCTCTCTCTGAAGTGTAACTATTGTAGCATAACCTCTAGGTGTGTCAAGATCTTGATTATTTTGAGAATTGTAGCAGAGATGTTCTTTCTCAATATTTGTGTGGTGCCAGAATATCTAGTTATGGCCTCCTTTCCTGAGGTACCAGAGAAAGAACCTGTCCGAAAGAAAAAAAAAATCAATACATGAGACAAGAAGAGTCGATGGGTATTGCATTTCTTTCAGCTGGACTTTCCAGACTTCCCACACTATCCTTGAATTAGAAATGAACTCTTAGGGGCACCTGGGTGGCTCAGTTGGTTGAGCGGCCCACTTTGGCTCAGGTCATGATCTTACTGTTTGTGAGTTGGAGCCCTGCGTCAGGCTCTGTGCTGACAGTTCAGAGCCTGGACCCTGCTTCTGATTCTGTGTCTCCCTCTCTCTCTGCCCCTCCCCCACTCATTCTCTGTCTCTATCTCAGAAATAAATAAACATTAAAAAATTTAAAAAAAAAAGAAATGAACTCTTAAAGGATTTCTCATTCAACTTCTCTAAAGCTCAGTTGACATCTCTATAAATGAAGACAACACATCACATGATCCCTAAGATCACATCCAGCCCCAAACTTTATGATCCCATTCCTACAAGTCCAAATGACTGCAACCCCATTATCTTCTACACATTGAAAAACCAGCATTTGAGTTAATCTCTCTTTGTGCTCTGGTAAATTAGCAATGTCCCGGGTGGTCCATAATCCTTTTCTGAAAGAATATTATATATTCTGGTTTAGGACTGTTTTAAGCTCTCTGTGAGTTCTTGAAGGTAATTATTTGTGACTCTGCAATGATCATGACCAGTTCCTTAAGTTCTTTAGCGTGAAAGTTACCTGGATCTATGGATTTAATTCACCCACACTGAATCAGCCATTTTTATCTGTCTTCAGACAGAGGCTGTCTGCCTCACATCACATCATCGCCTGCTCTCAGGATTAAATCATGGCTGACATTTGTGAGGAAAGAATGATCTACAAAGGGCCTTCATGTCATGTCATTTTTAAGTGCTTTTCTTTTCATTGGATAAAGGGACAATACTTTTCCCACTCTCCCCCACCTAATGATAGGTTTGAACAATTTTTTATGTCTTGAAAGTTGTATCTCATATCTCGCTCCTATATTAGTGGTTTATCAACCATAGCAGAAGAGGATATGAAGATCATTGGACTTGGGAATAGGGACATCTAGGTTTTCACCCAATAATCCTTGGAAAGATTTCAAAATCTCTGAGCTTCAGTTTCCCCATCTCTAATGCCAATATGGACAAGTATGGGACATAAGTAGTGTTTATCGGCTTATTTTAGCATTCTCTCTCTGTGTTGCCTAGGCCAAGGAAGGTCAAGGCAACACTACCAGTAGTACTCATAAGTGTGACAGGAAAAATACACATGAAGCCTGGACATGGGAGAATTGATGAATATAGATTTTAATATAGCTAATACTTCAGTTTAGGTGTACAGACATCAGAGGGGAGATAAATCAACATACAGGAATGGAGATGACCTTCTTAGTCATCTATGAAAGACATAACCCAATGTTGGGTCTGACACCTACCTTCCCTTCCTTGGAGACCTTTAGATCAAACCAAATCTGTCGCAGAAGAGACCACAATATCCAAACCCTTTGGTCAATGAAGAATTCTGCTACACTGAACTCAATGTGCTAAAATGAACTTCAGCAATTCCTTGTTTTTTATTTGTTTGTTTTTTAAGAACCATTAAACTGTGAAGAATGACTCAGGTTTGCCAACTTGTAATTTTGCCAAAAAAGAGCTAGATGAAAAATTTACATCTACTCTCCCCTTTTTCCACCACTTCATAAAGAAGTGGATACTTTTTTTTTCAACGTTTATTTATTTTTGGGACAGAGAGAGACAGAGCATGAACGGGGGAGGGGCAGAGAGAGGGAGACACAGAATCGGAAACAGGCTCCAGGCTCCAAGCCATCAGCCCAGAGCCCAACGCGGGGCTCGAACTCACGGACCGCGAGATCGTGACCTGGCTGAAGTCGGACGCTTAACCGACTGCGCCACCCAGGCGCCCCAAGAAGTGGATACTTTAACAGCAAATAAAAGAAGGAAAATCAGTTTCTCACAGAATAGAGACAGTTTTTAAATTGAATAAATTTAACATTATGAAAAGCTATTGAGTTCCTCATTTTACCACTGACTGATACAAAACTAACAAGACTGTCATCTGCCAAAAGTCTCCCTTCAAGTAGGAAAAGAAGGCATCCTAGAAATCTCCCTTCAAAGAGCAAAAGAAGGCAAAGTAGAAAAATACACGACCACAGTCATTCCTGGGGCACCTGCTGCCTTCAGCCAGCGCATTAATGGGCATAGCTGTTGCTTAGGTGAGGTCAGGATCAGACTTTGATCAGCAGCATCAGAGAGTAGCATCTGTTCACCGGCCAGAGGCAAATAGAGCTGTTGTTCTTTTTCCATGTCCAACTTTTCTGTCAATTGAAAACGCTCTGGTTTGTTATTAGATTCAGGTGTCCCTGCAGTTGCCCACTTTCTACCCTCTTAATTTCCCCTTTCCTGAGATTGTGCTATAATTTATAAAGCTTCTGGCATCAACAACTTTATTTTCGTTCTGACTAGTGGTCACAAACTCCCTGCATGTTTCTGGTTTGTTAGCAGGTGGCCTGGCCTGCCAAGAAAGACCTCACGGTCTTGGATTCCCCCCAGGGTTTACCCAGGTTCCAAAATTGGTATCAGGCCTGATACATATTACAGGGCCTCATGGGTACTTTAATGTTTATACAGGGCAGACAGGCCCATAGCGCACAAAGTTTCATCCAAACACCTTGTACGTGATTGAAAGGGGATGCAGCCCGGCAATATTACCCTTTTCTTTAAAACTGCTTTTACAATTCACTGAGGAGATGAAAAAAAGAGGAAACAGGTGAAAAGTTTGGGCCAAGTGAACTGCTCTCCAAGTATTTCACAACAAGGGAGGTAGCCGAGAATTCAGAAAACAACATCAAATTGCGTTTTCAAGGCTTCTCAATCTGTGTTGCCTAAGCAGAGGAAGGCCACGCCCATTCAGCAAACATTTGCCCCATCTTCTGAGTTGGAACCTAACCCAAAAGAGGGGAAGCAAACTAGCGCTGCAAAAAGCAAATTACAAATATATGACTAGTCAGGAGCTGGAAATGCCTCAAATTATTTACTCGACCACACAATAAAAGTGACAGGAGTTGTGTATCCTTAAACAACCTTCTGCTGGCAGAATGATACCATGAAATGGCCTGTTCTGCTGCAAGATGCACTAAAGATTAGATAAGAAAGCAAACAGTCCCTTGTGGGTCACTCCAAGTCCTTTAACTGCCAAAACAAGATCCCAGACTAGATCAAAAGTATAAAGGATTCTAGCGTCTCTCTAAATGCTTCTTGGAAGCCCAGATGTGATTTAAAAACCAAAACACTGGAGCAAAGCTGAGTATCGAGATGGCTTCTGGTGGAAGATGTTCAGAGAAGGACATTAGCCGATGGTTGGTCATTAAATGCACCATTAGTAGGCTCTTCTTCTATCGCTGTTCAGATATTTTTTGTTAATCCAAGTCATAAGCTAAGTAAATCACGATGATCTATTAACTCTGCAGGTCAGAGGTAAGTAACAGGATGGAGTGTGGTTCTGATTGCAATTCTCCCAGTAATGAGTTGTGTGGAACTCTGTCTCACTTTATTATGTCATAGTTCCTGCATCTATGAAAAATGAGACATATAGACTACACCCTTTCCAGTTCTTGTAATAAACTACCTCCTGATCTCAGCCGGAGAATTTTTGGCATCAGGAAAATCCATATGCCAATGACCATTCAATGATCAGCACTGTTGCTAAGATTTGGACTAAGAAAGTCAGAATTAGGGAATATATAGTTTGCCAGTCTCTCTTAGGAGAAGACCACAATGGAAAGAACTATGTTCATCACCAATTACATTTACAATGTCCTATAAACCAACTAACTCTGGGAAGAGCAATGTACATAAGTATTTTCAGACCATTGATAACATTATACACATGACTATTTTGTGGTAAGAAGACAGCAAAGGGACCAAAGAAACAAGGGATGCAGTGCTCATCTACATTAGAAAAGGGAGATCACCAGTGGCTTCTTTTAAAAATCTTTTTAAGAAGAGCAGAAAAATGACTGGAAGGAAATACACTAAAATGTTAACAGAGGCTCTCTCGGGGGGTAAGAAAACATATTTTTCACACCTTTTAGTGTTTCACTATATTTTTCACATTTTCCACAATAAACACTTATTGTCATAAAAAACTTTTTTTAAGTTTATTTATTTTTGAGAGAGAGACAGAGAGAGTGAGCGCAGGGCGGGGGGGTGGGGGGGGGAGACAGAGAGAGAGAGAGAGAGAGAGAGAGAGAGAGAGAGAGAATTCCAAGCAGACTCCACACTGTCAGCACGGGAGCCCAACATGGGGCTTAAACTCACAAACTGTGAGATTGTGACCTGAGCCGAAACCAAGGATCAGACAGTTAACTGACAGCCACCCAGGCACCCACCAGTGGCTTCTTTTAAATGCTCAGCTGCCCTAAGTTGTTTAAACTTAACCCAACTTGCAAATTTAGGTATACATATATTTTTATTCAGATACAGTTTTATTCATTCAAGAGACAATTATTGAAGGTATAGTATGTGCTACGTGTGGTGCTAATCACTGGTGACACACAGATGAAAAGTTTGCTTTGTTCATAGGCCTGAAGAGCTTACATTCTAAGTGGCAAACTGGCAGGTATCAATCATGATTTTTTAACATGGAAAATGACAATAACAACAAATATGAACAAAATGCTTTGGAAAACCAGAGAAATTGGGATTAGTAACCTTGCCTTTTACAAGGACAGAAGGGCTCTGAGACACTTTATAGGAGATCTCTGAGGTGGATGATTTTAGGTTTGAGCTTTTCCGGAGCAAATGCTTTTAATTAAATCTAGCACAAGTGTGGTGGGAAAGGCGTCTCACACAGAGGAAAAGCATCTGCGAAGGCATGGAGAAATGGAAATTTAGTAAATGGTTGCTGTTCTCATGTGACTAAATTATACTATGTGAGCGATCAGGGGACAGAGGAAGGAGGTGATAATGAAGAATAAAGTAAGCTTCTTTTTTTTTTAGACAACGCTAAAGATTTTTCATTTTACCTATAGGCAGTGAGGAGTTATCAAAAATGACAGCATTTACTCATAATGGGATTGGTGATATAAAAAAAAGAAGGGTCCCCTACAATTCTGGTGTCCAATTATTGCCAAGTTTTATAAAATGACCATAAGCTTTCCACACAAATAAATAGAAAAATATTCCATGTTCATGGATTGGAAGAACAAATATTGTTAAAATGTCGATACTATCCAAAGTAGTCTATATATTCAATGTAATCCCTGTCAAAATAACACCAGTATTCTTCACAGAGCTAGAACAAACAATCCTAAAATTTGTATGGAACCACAAAAGACCCTGAATAGCCAAAGCAATCCTGAAAAAGAAAACCAAAGCTGGAGGCATCACAATTCTGGACTTCAAGCTGTATTACAAAGCTGTAATCATCAAGACAGTATGGTACTGGCACAAAAACAGACACTTAGGTCAATGGAACAGAATAGAGAACCCAGAAATGGACCCACAAACGTATGGCCAACTAATCTTTGGCAAAGCAGGAAAGAATATCCAATGGAATAAAGACAGTCTCTTCAGCAAATGGTGCTGGGAAAACTGGACAGAGACCCGCAGAAGAATGAACCTGGACCACTTTCTTACACCATACACAAAAAATAAATTCAAAATGGATGAAAGACCTAAATGTAAGACAGGAAACCATCAAAACTGTCGAGGAGAGAGCAGGCAAAAACCTCTTCAACCTCACCCACAGCATCTTCTTACTGAACAAGTCTCCAGAGGCAAGGGAAACAAAAGCAAAAATGAACTATTGGCACTTCATCAAGATAAAAAGCTTCTGCACAGCAAAGGAAACAATCAGGAAAACTAAAAGGCAACCGATGGAATGGGAGAAGATATTTGCAAACGACATATCAGATAAAGAGCTAACATCCAAAATGTATAAAGAACTTATCAAACTCAACACCCCAAAAAAAATAATCCAGTGAAGAAATGGGCAAAAGACACAAATAGACACTTCTCCAAAGAAGACAGCCAGATGGCCAGCCCACACATGAAAAAATGCTCCACATCACTCATCTTCAGGTAAATACAAATCAAAACCACAATGAGATACCACCTCACACCTGTCAGAATGTCTAAAATTAACAACTCAGGCAACAACAGATGCTGGCAAGGATGTGGAGAAAGTGGAACCCTTTTGCACTGCTGGTGGGAATGCAAACTGGTGCAGCCACTCTGGAAAACAGTATGGAGGTTCCTCAAAAAGTTAAAAATAGAACTACCCTATACACTAGTAGGTATATATCCAAAGGATACAGGGGTGCTGTTTCAAAGGGGTCCATGCACCCCAATGGTTATAGCAGTACTACTGACAATAGCCAAAGTATGCAAAGAGCCCAAAAGTCCATCGACAGATGAATGGATCAAGAAGATGTGGTATATATATACAGTGGAGTATTACTCAGCAATCAAAAGGAATGAAATCTTGCCATTTGCAACAGCATGGATGGAACTAGAGTGTATTATGCTAAGCTAAATTAGTCAGAGAAAGACAAATATCACATGACTTCACTCATATGTGGAATTTAAAATATAAAACAAATGAACAGAAGGGAAAGGAAGCAGAAATAATATAAAAACAGGGAGGGAAACAAAACATAAGAGACTCTTAAATATAGAGAATGAATTGAGGGTTGCTGGAGGAGTTGTGGGTAGAAGGATGGGCTAAATGGGCAAGGGGCATTAAGGAGGACACTTGTTGGGATGGGCACTGGGTGTTATATGAAGGACAGTTATATGAACAGTCCTGAAATCATTATTGCACTATATGGTAACGAATTTGGATATAAATTATACATACATACATACATACATACATACATACAAAGAGACAATTCAGTTATAATGTGGCTGCATGGGGGCGACTGGGTGGCTCAGTTGCTTAAGCGTCCAACTTTGGCTTAGTCATGGTCTCGCGGTACATGAGTTCGAGCCCCACATTGGGTTCTGTGCTGACAGCTTGGAGCCTGGAGCCTGCTTCAGATTCTGTGTCTCCCTCTCCCTCTGCCCCTCCCCTGCTTATGCTCTATCTCTCTTTCTCAAAATAAATAAACATTAAAAAATGTTTAAAAACAAATGTCGCTGCATGGTGGGCCCTTATCCAATCTGGTTGGTATTCTTATAAGAAGTGGAAATTTCTATAAACAAAGACCCTGGAAGCATACATGCACAAAGAAATACCATATAAAAAGGCAGCAAAAGGGCAGCCATTTGCAAGCTAAAGAGGGAGGCCTTAGAGAAACTGATTCTTCCAGTACCTTGATCTTCACTTCCATCCTCCAGGACTCTGAGAAAATAAATTTCTGTTGTTTAAGACCAGGAAGAATGCATGATCCAGGAGACTAGATTCAAATTCACCTGGACCTTAGCTGCAGTTTGGCGCCACCTGGTGGCCAAGGTCTAATTGGGTTTAAATACCCATGGGGAAGATTCGGTTTCCTGTGGTGGTTAGGACTTTCTAGGACAAAGTCACTGATTCCAATGTTAATGACCCTTGCTTCCGCGACTCAATTTCCTGGGCCAGGAGAATACTGGGAATACAGCATCTTGCAACTGCTGCCCTGTCTTCCCTTCACTGTTTTGTTTGTTTTTTCTCTCATTTCCCATCCCATAGAAGACCAGACATCGTGGGATGCTAGCTAGAAGACAGGAACCAATCTCCAATCTCTTTGCATTATCATGAAATTAATTGGTTTTAATTTTAGATGACTAAGGTTGTATCCCTACAATAGAAATAAGAATATTAAAGGGTGTCTAAGGTTATCTTGCCCATTATGATATTGAATTGATCTGCCTTCATCAGTTTGAGGAAACTAGCTGAGAAGGACATTTTAAAACAGGAAATGGTAAAAATCATCGATATCTCTATAAGAAGTTATAGAATCGTGAAGAATTAAAGGATCTATGAGATCACCTAGTGCTACATATGTAAATGTGTATGCTTAATAGATAAGTAAACTGAGTCCTAGAAAGGTTTATTTTGTTCACACTGTTGTGCACAGAGCCCAGGGAAGACCCAGTTAAATGTTGCTTTACTCTAGTGATTTTCAAGTCTCTATGAATCAGACAGGTTTGGAAGCTACAGTCAACCCCCAAATCCTTCATCTCCTTTTAACACATATCAAAGAAAATGGAGGGCAGGTAGATCAGAGACGATTACACATTAGCACACAGTGTAAGAATCAACCCAAATTTCTGAAGTCTTAAACAAAACTCATGTTTCTGGTGTTCCAAACACCCTAACTGGCCTTTTGTCAAAAAGGAGGGGGTGCACATGCCTTCTCATCTCATGGAATTTACACCTAATCTACAAGTTAAGAGTATCAAAACACGGTCTAATGACAAACAAAACCAAAACCAATCAACCAAAGGAACAAACAAACAAACAAAACAAAACAAAACAAAAACAAAAAAAAACCTAGGCAAACAAGAAATAAACAAAATACTTCTTCCAGGACTTCTAACTCAAATTATATTCCCAAATAAAGAAACTTTCCCCAGACAACTTCTAGACCAGAGAAAACTAGATTCATTTCTCACTACTTGGACACTTACTTGAACAGTCAAGAACTGAACTCTCATGTTATTTAAACCTGTTAGCAACATCCTCAGTTCATCCTCTCAAAGATACCAGAGAAAAAGGAAAATGACTACTTAATTTGAAAAATATTATTGGAGTATGGGTTAGTCAAAAAGTCCAAGATACATAATTTTGTAAACACATGACAGAAAATATATATAAAGAAAAACTCTATGTGAGAAAATTTTGGATAAAGAGAATTACTATAACACTCTCATTTCATTCCACAAAGTGCACTGAATATCTCTCTTTGATGTACAACGCAAAACACTTACACCACAGTAATTACCTAGAACAAGAGTAACTGCTAATGGTGACCTGTGAAATGATATGCTTGGCCATAGTCACATCTGGCGCTGACAGAATTATCAAGGAAGTGATGTTTATCTATTTCAGTCCTCAAAAAGTCTTCATCCATCCATGTAGCAGATGCCACTGATGCTCTACTCCATGTCTTTGGCTTCCCTATGGGTTCATCTATAGCTAAGATGGACATTTTCTATAACCGCTGATGACGAATCTCTCGGCTTCACTGCCTGAAGCTTTTCTCTGGCTCCATGAGGACTTGTTCAGACTGTTCAAGGTTGGGCACTTACGGGGACTCAATGGTCGCAAAGTAACTTCCAAAATAATGAGAGACATGAGCCACTGGTAAACACCTCAGCTTCCATGTCTTTCTGTACTATAATTCCGAGGCATGTTTGACACAGTAAGTCTGAGGATGTTTAATGGGACTGAGCCCCAGTTAACACTGGTAACTCACTCATAATCACACCTTTTATCAGTTCCTCTCCTTCTTCCACTTATACTTTCTGTGAGAAGCATCTCAAGAAGCTACTTACATTCAAGTCCTTGTCACAGGATCTGTTTTTTGGGGAAAACCAAGCTATGACATGTGTCTAATATTCCTGTGTTACCCTCTCATTGGCTGCCAATTCATCTCCCTTAATATCTCAAACAGGAACTGGGTTACAGGTTAAGGGGCTGAGTTCTAATCCTGTTAGCTAATTGTGTGTCCTCTCTAAAGCTTAGTTTTATTCATTTGAAAAATGAGGGGGTTGGATTATACATGCTGTAGAGTGCCATTGAGTTTTTACTCTTTATCTTCTATTTTATTTCAGAGTGGAAGGAAAAACTAAAACCGGCAAAGAGTGGATGGAAGAACAATCTGTCACAGACTTGCCTGATAACCAGAATGCATTTCTCCCATTGCCTTAAATTATTATTATCTGGTAACCCCACTATGGTGTGAGCTCCTCAAGGCTAAGAGAGATGTCTTATTCCTCTTTGTATTTCCAGATTTTAGCAGAATGCTTAATATATAACAGGTATTTAATAAATGCATGATTAATGAATTAATAACTTATATACAGGAAAGAGAAGTGAGGATACTGGCTGGACTGATGGAAAAGAAAATACGGGAAGTATGTGGAATTGCTATGATGGGGCTGGATTATAGAGGATTATATTGAGTGCTAGATTTTGGGCTTGAACTGATAGCCATGACAGGGCATGAAATGTTTCTGAGTAGGAATGGCACAATGAAAAAGATATAGGTGGTACGAAGAAAGGGTAGCAGAGTGAGATACTGAGAGAAGTGTTCTATTTAATCTCAATTGGTGAGATAATGTCTTAAGAAGACTTTTTCAAATTTTCAAAAATTAGAGTGAAACTATAATGCTTGTGTTTATATGATTATTAAACTAACCGTAAACCAACTTTATGTATCATCAGCATATGATATTCATAAGTAGGTGTGAATTATGGCACAATAATTGGCTCCTTATCCATTTTAGTATTTTGTGTACTTTCAAGTGAAAATATTTTTGATGCTACCAAATTGGTATTACTTTGTTTATTTCACAGTTCTTAGTCACCAGGCTTAGTTCACAAATTCTGTTTTCAAAAATCAGGTTCATTTCAGTAAATGAAAATGTTTTCAACACTGAAGAGGTTCAAAACAGTAGAGAAATAAAAATTCATTTATATAAATGATTTCTATTGAATTTATTAAAATAAAAGAAATTTCATTTTTTACAGTCATAACTTATATTAAAAGACCTAATCAGTTCAATATGAGTTAGTGCCAGCTTGCAAAGGCAAAAGCCTAGAGTCGCTCTCAAATTCTCCTTTCCACTTACCCTCCTTACCCAATCAGCTGTTTTTGACATAAGCATAGCATAGCTGTTCTTGCTGCATCTAGGAAATGAACTTACCAGTAGATAACGGTCCTAGACAAGTGGTATACAAATACTGCAAAAAATAAATTGCAATCACCCAAGAATCCTTTCTAATAGGCCATTAAATTGTTTCTTTTGTCTTCCTCTTCTTTTCTTCCTCTTTCCCCTGCCCTCCTCTTCTTCCCTTTCCCTGTCCCCTCTCCTACTTCTTCCTCTTCTCTTCCTCCTCCCTCTTTCTCCTCCTCCTTTTGGTCTCCTGACCTCAAGTACCTGTTGGAATAATCTTGGAACTAAAATAGACCTGCTAGCATCAAGCACATAGAAATATTGGATTAAAATAAACATATATTACCAAGCTCAAAATAAGGAAAAAACATTGGGAAAAGGATCCACAAAGCAAAAGTTCTAAGTGTACAAGACTATGTGGTATCTGTTTGTAAAGGATACAAGATTAAGAGAAGAGCTGGGGGTCGGGCATATATGTCGTAATGATTTTTCTGCCACAAGAGGACATGAAGTTTAGTTTGGGTCCTTTGCAAAATGGGAGTTGGTTCATGATTTAGGCAAGGATCAAGAATTTGTTGTAACCATTAGAGAAAAGATCACTGGGGAACAATATACTTGGTGGCAAAGTATAACCACCCAAAACACTTAACAAAGTATAGGAAAATATACCTCTAGAATAGAGATAAATGGAAATCATCACCTTAATTAAGTGACCAAACAGCATTGTCATTATGGGGCTACTTATATTTTACCACTTGATGGAATGCAATAAGAAATAGCATTATCCATGAAATATGTAACCTGATGATTTAACCTGAAATATTTTTTTAACCAAAAATATTTAACCTGAATCTAATAAAGTCTCTGGCTTACAGTTTACAGGAACTAGAGGACCAAATTAAGATGTTACATAAGAAAACAATCAGCCACATCAAGAAAGTTAATTAACTATTAGAAAACTGCCCTGGGTTATTTGAAGACTCAAGATCATAAAAAAGAAAGCAGAAGGATTTAGATTGTTCTAAATCTAAAATGGCTAAGGAGGCATACATGTCCATTACCATGCATGCTCTTAGATTGGATCCTGGATAGAAAATAAAAATCAACAAAAGACATTTGGGGATAATTGAAAAAATTCGAATACGGACTGGATATCTTATTTCATTAAGGAATTACCTATTTTCTTAAAAGGATGCCTTGATTTTTAGAAGGTATATATTGAACTGTTTAGGAATAAAATGGCATGATCTCCACTACTCACTTTCAAATAGTTCCACATTATTAAACAAAGGTGTATGTGTGTGTGTGGTGTGTGTCTGTCTGTGTGTGAGTGAAGAAGGTGGGAGGAAGAAAGCCAACATGATAGAATAGTAACAATAATGGAATTTAGGCGAAATGCATACTGGTGTCTTTTTCTTATTTTTTTTCCAATTACTATTATGTCCTAAGTATTTTTCCCTACTTTTAAAACCATTTATGGGTTTAAAGAATGGACAGGTAAAACAAATCTGTATCTATGTAAGTAAATAAAATGATACAGAAACACCAAAAGTTTCTGTTTAATTTTAGCTCACTGAAGAGAAAAGTTGATGAAAGTAAGCTATAAGTTAACCACTGTACCATGTCTGTATTTCCTATACAACATTGGATCCTCTCCCTTTAAGTCATATGTGCCAAATCATGAACAAATTTCTAAGCTCATTTCAGACTAAACATAATATGCTTATATTTCAGAGAGAGAAAATGTTGTTTAGTTAAAAAAAAAAAAAAAAAGAGTCAGATCCGTGTAATTCCCTAGCTGCACTGTAGTCCTGAAAAGCAGTATACAGATACCTTTCCTCCTGAAACTTCATTTCCTCTGTTATATGGTCAGAATTACCTGATAGTTTGTCGATTACCCCCCTCCAACAGCAGCTTTGTAAAATAAAGATTCTAAGAGAACAGTCTACTCTTTTTAATTCATCTATTTCAATTCACCATTATATCAAAAAAGTGAATGATGTAGAAATTACGATAATGACCCCAAATCTAGATCATTCAGGTCCCTTTTATAAATATGCTATATACACAAATGATCATTTAGCATATATATTTTAAGTAACTCTATAGTTTATGTTGTTGTTGCTGTTGTTTAACAAGAATACCTCTAAAATGGGGTGGAGGAGCTCTAGAAAGGGCTTCAGAGGCTGGACACTGGACTGAGCCAGGACTGGAGTGCTACAAAGTAGAGCAGCAGAAAGTCTACTCTGCAGCTGGGGCTGGTGGTGCCCAAAGGCAGATTCCTACTACAGCAACACCCTTGTGGGGGCAGCAAGGCTAGGAATGATGGGAAGCTGGAAAAGGTGGTCTTGCCTTGAGGGCTGAAGTAAGGAGTACTTCTAACTATCAGTATTAATTCTCTGGAGTAAAATTTCTCCAGACAAGACATTATGAATAAGACAAAAGAGCCATAAAATGCAAGGTATTTAGCCACCTGCTATTGACTGAATTTTATTTTCTCAGTTTTCATATAGTTGAGGTCCTAACCCCAATGGGATGGCATTTGGATATGGGAACTTTGGAAGGTAATTAGGTTTTAAATAAAGTCTTTAGAGTGGGGGGCCTTATGATGAGATTAGCTCCTTTATAAAAGAAGGAAGAGACACTTCTCCCTCCGCCCTTTGAGGACACAGTGAGACCCTGGCCCAGCTGCAATCCAGGAAGAGAGTTCTCAAGAGAACTAGACCATGTTGGCACCCTGATCTCAGTTCCAGATTATGAATTTCTGTCATTCAGTCACCCGCACTATGGCATCTTGTTGTGACAGCCTGGAAAAACTAATATGATACCCGAGTGACATGGATGTAGAAAATGAGAGCTACAGAATGTGGATATAATAGGCATTACCTGTTTTAGAAAACTGAGGAGCCAATTAAAAATTAGAAGTCATAATAAAATAATTTCAAGAAATAAAAAACATAGTTAAAAGAAACAGCGATTTAGTTCAAAAGCAGTTTAGTCATAGTCAAAGAATTTATAAACAGAAAAAAATATGTATTACGAACTTAACTAGAATGTAACAAAGTTAGGAAATACTTATTTTTTTAAAAAGAGAAAAGCTCACTTTAAGTGATAAGGAGGATCAAGTGAGAAGGTCTAACATATGTCTCTTTGGGGTCCTGAAGCCCAGATACAAGAAGAACAATATATAAGAGAAATATAAATAAAAAGGAATCTATACCTAGACATATTACAATAAAACTGAAAAAGAAAAAAGGAAAAAACAACAAAAACTTTAAAACAGCCAGACAGAGTGAATGAATTAAATACCAACAAATGGCAGTTTCTTCTCAAGGGCAGCAGTGAAATATGGTTTTCAATGTCTTGAGAGAAAATACATGCCAACATAGAATTTTAACTAATTTAACTTTCAAAAATGAGAGTTACATAAAGATATTTATGGATAAACAACAACAAAAACGTTCTATCTAAAGTAAATTCTGGGGGCACTTGGACGGCTCAGTCAGGTAAGTGTCTGACTTTGGCTCAGGTCACGATCTCATGGTTAATGAGTTCAAGCCTCGCGTCAGGCTCTGTGCTGATAGCTCTGATAGCTTCAGATTCTGTGTCTCCCTTTCTCTCTGTCCCTCCCCCACTGTCACAATGTCAATCTCTCTCTCTCTCTCTCTCTCTCTCTCTCTCTCAAAAATAAATAGGGGTGCCTGGGTGGCTCAGCTGGTTGAGTGTCCAACTTCATCTCAGGTCATAATCCCACAGTCCATGAGTTCGAGCCCTGCGTCAGGCTCTGTGATGACAGCTCAGAGCCTGGAGCCTGCTTCGGATTCTTTGTCTGCCTCTCTCTCTGCCCCTCCCCTGCTCATGCTCTGTCTCAAAAATAAATAAAAACATAAACAAACAAGCAAACAAACAAACATGGGTGCCTGGGTGGCTCAGTTGGTTGAGTGTCCAACTTCAGCTCAGATCATGATCTCATGGTTCATGGGATCAAGCCCCACGTCGGGCTCTGTGCTGACAGCTCAGAGCCTGGAGCCTGCTTTGGATTCTGTGTTTTCCTCTCTCTCTGCCCCTCCCCCACTCATCCTCTGTCTCTCTCTCTCTCTCTCAAAAATGAATAAACACTAAAAAAAAATTTTAATAAAATAAAAACACTAAAAATTTTTTAAGTAAATTGTGAAAGAAAAGGAAAACAAGGACAGAACAGTCAGAAACTCAGAATGAGGGGTGAACACAAAGGTAAACATATAAGTAAAGGTGAAATAAACTGGTGTAGATAAAAATATTTCTTAAAAAAGTTCCTAACTTGTGGGGTGAACAAATACAGAACTGAGTATAAAACTAAAATATTAAGCAATAACAATATGTCAATTGGAAGGTAGAATATGAGAGGTAAGCTGTTCAGCAATCCTTTTATTATTCAAGATGGGGATAGAACATCAAGATACGGTGTGATTTTGTATTTTAAATATGCAGAGTATATCTATGCTTAAGATGCAGGAAGCCACAGAAGAACTTTGTTCCCATATTAACAATGAAAACAAGCTAGACACAAAATCATAACTTTTCTCAACCTCATCAGAAAATAGATTAATTAAATCCAAAAGAATGGCAAACATCTCTACGGAGATACCAGATAAATGAGCTGTTTCTCCTTTGACAGAGCATAACCAGATGACTATGGGTAAGAAGAAACAACTAAAATTCCAACAATTTCTTAAAGACCGATTGTGGGCTAATATGACACTTTAGAATAACTGGAAGCCCCAGATACTTACTGACAAACTCATTTCCATGTGCCTCTATTGCAGACTCAAGAGAAAGGGGTAGAAGGAAAACTCTTCTGCTTCTGAATGAAGGACAGAAAAATACCCAGCTCCCAGGGGTCAGGCAAAGATTTACTACTTCCTGGAGAGGAGTGCCAGTAAAAGCTGACTGCCCCTGGAGGGACTCAACAAGGTCACTTCAACCTAAGATTCTACACTGATCCAAAACTGAGACCAGTTGCCGATGTTGGATGGGCAGGAAATTGTTTACCACTGAAGATGCTCACAGATACAGACAGGATTTGGACAACATGGACTGGGAGGCATGAATACTGAGAAAACCTCTCTCCCATGGATTGGGTACACAGGACCTGCCTAGTATTGAGGTACCAGGAGAACCAACAGACCCTCTGCCCTCAACATAAGACAATCATTGAGTAACAAGCAAAATAACTCTTGTGAGAGGGGCAAATGCATAAGAGAGACCCATTCTGTACAGGCATGCAGGGATTTTTGAAAGCTGAGGGTGGAGTAGGGATACTAAGAAAACCTTCTAATATCTCAGGCCCCACACAGAGAAGTGGCTGACCACCCGTGGAGGAATTTGAAGTCTGGAAAATGGAAAGTTACTATGGCAACAACAACAAGCCCAAACAAAGATCAAAAACTGAGACGAAGGACTCAAAATTTGATGGAAGAAACGGAAGAAATAATTATACCCAATTATTATTGGGAATAAATGCCACAACCTCCATTTCTACCAATCCTCTAAAAATAATGTCTGGCATTCAATAAAAAGTTATAAAATGCAAAAAAAAAGGCAAGAAAAAATTTATCAAGGGATAAAGCAATCAATAGAACAGAACCCGGAGATAAATGCAATTTTGGAATTATAAGACAGGGAATTTATCAAAGCTATAATAAATATGTGCAAGGATCTAGTGGAAATTTGTACAACATGCATGAAGTTTAGCAGAATGATATCAGTATAAAATAGTCCAATGCAAATGCTAGAAATAAAAAAACAAAACAAAAACATGGTCTCAAAAGTAGAGAATCTTTTTGACAAACTACCCAGAAGATTGGACATAGCTCAGCCAAGAATTAATATGCTTGATAAATCAATTAAAAAATGTTCACACTGAAATGCAAACAAAAGAAAATGGTGAATACAAAAGAAGAGACCTTTCACAGCTGTGAGACAATATGAAATGACTTAATATATGTGTAATTGAAGTCAAGAAGGAGAACAGAGAACAGAGCAAAAATATCTGAAGACTTACTGGCCAGAAATTTTCAATATTAATGACAGGCAACAAGCCACAGATCAAAATAGCTCTAAGAACTTCAAACAAAATTAAAATTTTTAAACAACAACCAGACACACTGAGGTCAAATAACTGAAAATGAAAAATAAAGAGAAAATTTTGAAGGCAGTCATGGGTAGGGAAGGGTAGCATCACATACAGAAGAACAAATATAAAAATTGTAGTATATCTTAATTGAGAAACTGTGTAAGCCAGAAAACAATACAGTACTGAGTGGGAAAAGAAAACTTGTCTAAAGAGTAATGAATACTCCCCCCAAAATAACTTTCAATAATAATAGTAAAATAAAAATTCTTTTAGGCATACAAAAGCTGAGAGCACTTTATTGTCATCAGACATACTCAACAAAAAAATGGTTAAAGGATGTACTTCACGCAGAAGAGTATAATAAAAGATGAAAATCTGGATTTATTCAAAGAAATGAAGAGCACTAGAAATGGTGAAAATTGAAGTAAATTTTAAAAATGGCTTTTGTCTTTCATCAGGGAACTAAAAATCAAAACTGCAACGAGCTATCACCTCACACTTGTCAGAATGGCTAAAATTAACAGCACAAGAAACAACAGGTGTTGGGAAAGATGCAGAAAAAGCGGAAGGCTCTTACACCATTGGTGGGAATGCAAACTGGTACAGCCATTCTGGAAAACAGTATAGAGGTTCCTCAAAAAGTTAAAACTATAACTACCCTATGACCCAGCAATTGCAGTATTAGATATTTACTAATTCAAAGCAACACATGCACCTTGATGTTTATAGCAACATTATCAACAATAGCCAAATTATGGAAAAAGCCCAAATGCCCACTGACTAGTGAATAGAGAAGTTGTGGTATATATGTACAATGGATTATTACTCAGCCATAAAAGAGAATAAAATCTTGCCATTTGCAACAACATGGATGGAGCTAGAGTGTATTATGCTAAGTGAAATAAATCAGAGAAACACAAACACCATATGATTTCACTCACATGTGGAATTTAAGAAACAAAACAGATGTACATAGGGTGAAAGAGAGAGAGAGAGAGAGAGAGAGAGAGTGAGAGAGAGGCAAACCAAAAAACAGTCTTTTAACTATAGTGAACAAATTGAGGGTTGCTGGAGGGGAGGTGGGCAGGGACATGGGTTAAATGAATGATGGGTATTAAGGAAGGCATTTGTTGTCATGAACACTGGGTATTGTCTGTAAATAATGAATCACTCAATTCTACACCTGAAACTAATATTACACTATGTGTTAACTAACTAGAATTGAAATAAAAACTTGAAACAAACAAAAAAAATGTATGGTTTTGAGGGCAGTAAGGCATCCAACTCTTGACTTTGGCTCAGGTCATGATCTCACAGTTGATGAGTTCAACCCCCAGACTGGGCTCTGCACTGACAGAGCACAGCCTGTCTTGGATTCTCTCTCTCTCCCTCTCTGCCCCTCCCCCACTTGCACTCTCTCACACTCTCTCAGTCTCAAAATAAATAAATAAACTGTTTAAAAATGTATGGTTTTTGTTTTGATTACTTTAAAAGATAATATACTATCTACAGCAAAAATTGGGGGAAAGTATATTTGGAAAGAATCAGTGAACCTGAAAATGGGTAAGTAAAAACCTCCCAAACTAAAATTCTGTAGTGGGTTGAAGAGTGGGGCCCTCAAAACTATTCCAAACCATAACTCCCAGAACTTGTGAATGTGACCTTATTTGGTAAAAGGATCACTGTAGATGTAATTGTATTAGAGATAATAAAATGAAATCATCCTGGATGTAGAGTAGGCCCTAAATCTTTTCCTTATTAAAAATAAATAAATAATAAGGCATGCTATTTGAGACACAAGGGAGAGGGAGATATTAAGGTGGAGGCAGAGATTATAAAAATGTATCAAAAGAAACCAAAGAAGAACAAAGATTGCCAGCAGACCCCAGAAGCAAGAAGAGGCAAGGGAAGACTCTTCCCTAGAAGCTCGAGAGGAATACAGCTCTACTGACACCTCAGTTTTGGACTTTTGGACCCCTGAACTGTGAGCAAATATAGTTCAATTGTTGTTTTAAGCTACTAAGTTTATGATGATTTGTTACAGCAACCCTAGGAAACTAATAAAATGCAAAGAGAAAATGTTGGGGTAGAGGGAGGAACAATGACAACAAAACACCCAACAAGATTTTGAAACACACAAACATATGCATAATTGGAATACCAGAAAGAGACAAAAAAGAGAATAGAACAGAACACATTTGAAATAATAAGGCAAACACCAAATAATAGATTCAGGATGCTCAAAAAACACTAAACAGAATAAATACCAAAAATCTACACCTTGGCATATCTATTCAAACTGCACAAAAACTAAGAGTGAAAATCTTGAAATAAGCCAGGGTGGTGAGACTCTTTTCAATAGAGAAATAAGGATAAGAGAAATAAGGATAAGCTGATATCTTATCTGAAACAAAGCAAGCAAGAAGAGAGTGCAATGAAATATTTAAATTATTGAAAGCAAAACAAAACTAAGCTAGAGTTCTATATCCAGTGAAATTATTCTTTAAAAGTATAGAAGAGTCATAGCTAATCCAATAAAATATAAAAGGAAATAAAAGGTATACAGATTAGGACGAATAAATAAAAAATGTCTTTGTTAATAGAGGGCATGATCATCTGTGTAGGAAAATCTGAATCAATAACAACAACAAAAACTCTGGAACTAACAGGCGATAACAGAAAGGTTGCAGGACACAAGGTTAATGTACAAAAGTCAATTGCTTTCCTATATATCATCAATGAACAAATGGAATTAGAAATTAAAAACATTTGTAATGTTAATATAAATTATATATTTCATATTAGTAATATAATTATATCATTTATATTAGTATCACAAAATATTTAGCTATAAATCTAACAAAAAATGTACAAGATCTATATGAGAAAAACTGCAGAACTCTTACAAACAAAATCAAAGAACTAAACACATGAAGAGATAGCCCATGTTCATGGACATGAAGACTCATCAAGATGTCAGTTCATCCCAATTTTATCTATAGATTCGATCCAACCCCAATCAAAATCCCAGCCAATTATTTTATGGATATCAGCCAACTGATTTTAATGTTTATATGAAGAAGATGACGCAGAATAGTCAAGTTTGAAGAAGAACAAAGTGAGAGGACTGATGCTATCTGACTTACTCTAAAGCTATAGTAATCAAAACTAAATAAAGAGTACAGAAATAGAAACTGATAAATACAATAAACTGATCTTTGATAAAAGAGCAAAGGCAATATAATGGAGCAAAAATAGTCTTTTCAAGAAATGGTATTGAAAGAACTGGAAAGTTACATGCAAAAAAAAATAATCTAGACAAGGACTTTACACTTTTCATAAAAATTAACTCAAAATGTATCATAGACCTAAATGTGAAATACAAAACTATAAAATCAGAAGATAACATAGAAGAAAATCCAGATGACCATGGGTATGGTGATGCCTTTTTAGATACAACACCAAAGGCATGATTCATGAAAGAAATTGTTGACAGCTGGACTTCATTAAAATTAAAAACTTCTGTAGGGGACCTGAGTGGCTCAGTTGGTTAAGCTTCTGACTCTTGATTTTAGCTCAGGTCATGACCTCGTGGTTCATGGGATCGGGCCCTGCAATGGACTTTTCACTGGCAGTGCGGCACCTGCTTGGGATTCGGGATTCTCTCTCACCCTCTCTCTCCACCCCTCCCTTGCTTGCATGCATGTGCACTCTCTCTTTCTCTCAAAATAAATACATAAAAACTTCTTTTCAAAGTTAAAAAAAATTAAAAACTTCTGTCAAAGACAATGTCAAGAGAATGAGAAGGTAAGTCACAGATTGGGAGAAAATATTTGTGAAAAATGTGTTTGATAAAGAACTATTATGTAAAATATACAAAGAACTCTTAACCTCTCCTCTTAACTCTTAATCTATTAGAGTGGTCAAAATCCAGGACACTGACAATACCAAATAGTGGTGAGGATGTGGAACAACAGGCCCTCTCGTTTACTGCTGCAGGAATACAAAATAGTATAACACTTTGTGAGACAGTTTGGTGATTTCTTACAATACTAAATATACTCTTGCCAGATGATCCAGCAATCATGCTCCTTGGTATTTGTCCAAAGCAGTTGAAAACAAATACCCACACAAAAATCTTGATGCTTGTTTATAGCAGCTGTGTTCATAGTTGCCAGAACTTGGAAGCACCTAAGATGTCCTTCAGTAGGTGGACAGATAAATAAACTGGTACATCCAGACAACGGAGTATTATTCAGTGCTAAAAAGTAAGGAAATTTCAAGCTATGAAAAAAAGATATAAAGGAACCTTAAATGCATGTTACTAAGAGAAAGAAGCTAATCTGAATTAGCTACATACTGTATGATTCCAATTAGCTATACACTGTATGATTTCAAGTATATGATACTCTGTAAAAGGCAAAGCTGTGAAGATAAAAGAGCAGTGGTTCCAGGGATTGGAAAGGAAGAGGCAAGGGATGAATAAGCAGAGCACAGAGTATTTTTAGGGCAGTGAATATACTATATATAATACTTTAATGATGGACACATGTCAATGTACATTTGTCCAAACCCATAGACTCTATGACACCAAGGGTGAACCCTAAAGTAAACTATGGACTTTGAGTGATAATAGTGTATAAATGTAGGTTCCTCAGTTTTACAAAATGTACCACTCTGATGGTAGATGTTGATAATGAGGGATGTTACACACATATGGTGGGTAGGATATATATATGAAATCTTTGTACCTTCCTCTCAATTTTGCTGTGAACCTAAAACTGACCTAAAAAAAAATACTTTTAAAAAACCTTTCTCAGACAAACAAGAACAGAAAAATTTACCACCAGCAGATACACTCCCAGAAGTTTTTCAAGGAGAAGGAAAATAACATAGGTCAGAAACTCAGATCTACATAAAGAAAGGAATGGAATCAATGAAAATAAAATAATCTTTTGTTCTTATTCTTAATCTGTATGTGACAGAATTTCAATTAATTAGCATAAGAATAATAACAAAGTATATAATTCCAAGCCAGTAAAGAGAAAAAAGAAGTGGAATGAAAAATAATGAAAACATAGTAATTTTAAAATGATAAAAAGTAATAAAGGACAAAATGGAAACAGAAAAATAAGGCAAAGTAGAAAATTTTAAATAAATTATTGGGAACAAGTTGATATAAATTGTCACAATAAATATAGATAGAACAAACTTTCTGGTTAAAAGAAAGGTATTTTCAGGTTGCATTATACATATAAATTTAGCATTATTTACAATTTAAGGACAAAGAAGTGTTGAAAGTTAAGAGAGTAAATAAAAGATATGAAGAAAATGCTACCTAAAATAAAGTGGTGTATCTATTTACCCAGAGGTAGCCAAACTATAAGATTTGAGGGCACTCCAAACCACCAAATGTAAGATTTCTAAAACCAACTGTGAGTTTGGGGGCACTCAAATCTACACTTAGTTTCCATAATTTGCTAGAACTCACAGAATTTACCAAGAGCTATTATAGTAATATGTATGGTTTACTAAAGGGAAAGGATACACTAAAATCAGTGAAGAGAAGAAACACACAGGGCAGAATCTGGGCAAGTTCCAAATGCAAAGCTCTGATTGTCATTGGGACACAGTACTCTACAGTACTGATGTACGACAATATAAACAGGGTATTACCAACCCAAAATGTCATCTCATCTTTGGTGTCCAGAGTTTTTACTGCAGCTTCATTACCTAGGCATGAGTACTTGACTGATTTCCCAAGTGCTTAAACTGACTCTCCAGGCTTTCCTCATAATATTTATAGACAGGAAAAAATAAAATCTCCAAAGATAGAAAAGAAAATAATCTCAGAGCTGAAGTTAATGTAAAAAAAAATAAAAACCCAATAATAGGCTTAATCAAAGAAGAGTTGATTTTTTTAAAGAGTTGATTCTTTTTTAAAAAATGCAATTTAGGGGCGCCTGGGTGGCTCAGTCGGTTGAGCGTCCAACTTCGGCTCAGGTCATGATTTCACGGTTCATGGGTTCAAGCCCTGTGTAGGAATCTGTGCTGACAGCTTGGGGCCCGGAGCCTGCTTCAGATTCTGTGTCTTCCTCTCTCTCTCTGCCCCTCCCTTGCTCACACGCTGTCAATTTCTCTCTCAAAAAATAAATAAACATCAAAAAAAATTTTTAATGCAATTTATATAAAACTTCAGTGTGATTAATTAAAAAGACAACAGATGAACAAATGTCAAAATCATAAACAAATAAACAAACATTAAACTTTTAAAAAGAATAGACAAATACTATTGATGAATCTATAGCAACAAATTAAAAAACAAACAGAACTGATATTTTTAAAGAAACTCTGAGTAGCTCTGTAACTATAAAAGTAAATCCACAATTATAAATGTTCCGATAGACCAAACATCACTCCCAGGTAGTTTTACAAGTGAGTATTACCAAATTTTCAAAGAACAGATTCTCTAATCTAACTTCTTACAGAAAGTAAATTAAGAAAGAACCCTCTCCATTCCATTCTATAAAGCTAATATAGCTCTGATAACAAAATTAGCTATCTAAATTAAAAAATGTTAAAACTACAAATACACGTCACTCATGCATGAATATCATGAACATAGTATTTTCAAAAAAATGTGTGTAAAGAAGCAATATATTGCAATTAAGTTATATCTATCTTGGAAATGCAAGTAAGATTTAATATTTCCTAATATTTAATAATATCTATGAATGTTGATCACAGAGCGTGAGCAGGGGAGGGGCAGAGAGAGAGGGAAGGGGCAGAGAGAGAGGGAGACACAGAATCAGAAGCAGGCTCCACTCTGACCTGTCAGCACAGAGCCCTACGTGGGGTTCCAACCCACGAACCGTGAGATCATGACCCAAGCCGAAGTCGGACGCTTAACTGACTGAGCCACCCAGGCGCCCCATAAATGGAAATAAATGAATTTTTAAAAATGCAGTTTTGTATGAGAAAAAACAGAAGGTAAACAAAAATGTTTCCATATTTTTGTCAAAATAATGAACACTGTTGATTCATATACAAAAATTAGTTTAACCTTTCCAAAGAACAACTTGGTATTGACCTTAAAATTGTTCAAACACTCCTTAACACATTAATTTTACCTAGATGAAAAATACAGGCTTTGGAATGGGTCAGTCCTTGGTTCAAATTCTGACTTCAACTCTTACTAGCTTTTTGACTCTGAGTATATAAAATAGGAAATTAATACCCACCTCACAGGTATTTTTGGAGAGATAAATGAGCTAATGTTTACAAAGGGCTTAGCTCAGGCTCAGACCTGTAGAAGGTGCTCAATAAATAGTCATTATCAATTTTAAATTAAGAGTTCATCTTAAGATAACTATGAGGGGGGCGCCTGGGTGGCTCAGTCGGTTAAGCGTCCGACTTCAACTCAGGTCACGATCTCGCGGTCCATGAGTTCGAGCCCCGTGTCGGGCTCTGTGCTGACAGCTCAGAGCCCGGAGCCTGTTTCAGATTCTGTGTCTCCCTCTCTCTCTGACCCTCCCCCGTTCATGCTCTGTCTCTCTCTGTCTCAAAAATAAATAAATGTTAAAAAAAAAAAAAAGAGGGGTGCCTGGGTGGCGCAGTCGGTTAAGCGTCCGACTTCAGCCAGGTCACGATCTCGCGGTCTGTGAGTTCGAGCCCCGCGTCAGGCTCTGGGCTGATGGCTCGGAGCCTGGAGCCTGTTTCCGATTCTGTGTCTCCCTCTCTCTCTGCCCCTCGCCCGTTCATGCTCTGTCTCTGTCTGTCCCAAAAATAAATAAAAACGTTGAAAGAAAAAAAAAAAAAAAAAAAAAAAAAAAAAAAGATAACTATGAGGGATGTGCTTTAAAATACATTTTAATAGTCAACAGAGAATCAATTTATAATAACTGCCAAATAATCGAGATATAACAGGTAACAAATAGCTTAGATAAGCTTTTTTGTAGTCATCAAAATAAGGAATATCTGCTGTCACTGGAAAATACTGTTGGGTCAATTAGAAAAACACACTTGTAATTATAAGTCCAAATTTTAGTATATTTTATAAGTGTGTGTGTACATACATATAAACTCAGTTGAAAACCTGAGGTGGTGAGGTGTGTAGGGATTTTGTTAGCATTTGTATTGATTCTGGGATATGAGATTTCTTATTCATTCACTGGGTTTTTTCCCCAAACATTAACAAAGATGAAATGCTTCTTTTATAAATGAAGAAACATAATACCTATGCAGTAATTATACCTAAAAATAATACTTTTCAAAGTATTAAAGTATTTTCTTGCCTGTCATTACATTTCTTTGTATCTTTTGGCATAAATATTTTAACTGGTTGTGATTCATCACTTATTTTTCTTTCATAGTATCACCTTACAGGGATAAACTTTCTGCTTGTTTCTGCGATACCAGATACAGACAGGGAGTCATTAAGCAAGTAACTTTGTAAAGATACCGTATCCTGGATTTAACATTTACTCCCATGACAGAATTATTCATGAGATTTAGCAGAGGAGGATCAATTTAGGTGAATTGATATTACTGAGAGAAAAGCTGCAATAAGTTTTCAGCCATTTCTCTGTTATTCTGGTATACAAATTATTTAAACATTGTCTCATTCACATTGTAAGATCCAATAGTAAAAATTTAAAAATAAAATGTCGGATACAGCAATATATCTCAAAGTATATTCCTGCAGGCCAAAGTTTTAAAGAAAAATGTCTGCCTTTTAGTTCAATGAATTTATTAGAACACCTTTGTTTCTACTTTATGACTTGTATTTGGCTGAGAATATAACGGTGAGTGTGAGTGGAGAGTTTCTGCCCATTGGGATTTTTTTTTTTTAGTCCGGAAACCAACCCAATAGGACATTTAATGTAGCTCAGAAAATGATAATATCCTTCCCTCATAAGATCTAATAGTATTCACCTCATGTATTAAAGACTCTCAAAGTTTCGAGGGCATAAGAAACAGAGCTTGAATAATGTGGAGATGCCCAGCCCTCTCTCCAGAGACTTGGATACAGTAGATATGAAAAAAAGAACTATGAGTCTGCAGATTTAACAAGAATTTACATATTTCTGACACAAATAATCTGCATTCCACACTTTGGAAAACATTAGCATCTGATGTAACCAGTACTTATGAATTTTGCAAAAGCAGGAAGAGAATAGACGTTGATTTCAAATTCCTGAAAGCTCTTTCTGGTTTCCTGGAATGATTAAACAATAGTTGTCGGATTTAGATATAAATAGAACATTACATAATTTAACGTATAATTTAAATTATACCTGAGTGGTTAGTGCAACCACCTTGCTGGTGATCATACCACAGAGACGAGTATGCCTCTGATACAGACTGAATGGCTGTGCCCCCCCACCACCCCCGAAGGCATATGGTAAAACTAATGCCCAGTGTGATAGTATTTGGAAGTGGGACTTTGGGGAGGTGATTAGGTCAAGAGGGTGAAGCCTTCATGAATATAATTTATACCCTCATAAAAGCTCTCAGACCCGAGAGCCACCTTGCCTCTTCTGTCATGTGAAGGCACAAAAAGTTGGCTGCCTCTGAACCAAGAAGTGGGCTCTCACCAAACCCTGAATTTGCTGTGGCCCTGATCTCGGACCTCTTAGCCTTCAGAACCACGAGAAAGTGTTCATTGTTTACAAGCCACCCAGTCCATAGTATTTTGCTATAGCAACTGGAACAGACTAAGGCAGCATCTGACTCCCCTTTTGAATGGGGCAGAAACCCACAGTGTCTGAGGTCAGAGTTGATTGGTACTACCAATGAAACACTGAAAAATCCAGCTGTGTTTTGGGTTCATCACACAACTTGAACCATTTTTCAAACCCTTTGGAGTCCGTAAAACTAAAAACTCATTTTGTCAAGCACTTTCACCCCTAATTTTTAAACCCATGTGTATTTTAAGAGAAATTTAATCCATATGTTTCTGATTCATTTATACTTAAATCATCAAAATGTTGTTTTGTAAGAGCTATTTGATGTCCAAGGTTTTCTGAGCTTTGTAAACCTCTTGTCTTAGAAACAGAATGCTGTGTTGTGCCAGAGGTTTGGGTCCTGGTTGAAATGCCAAAACCAGGAGGTTTCAGTGGGTTCCACATTTACCACAGAAAGCTTCCTCTTTCGATCAGCACAAAACAAGACCAAACCCCAGAGGCTGGCTGACACTATTCTCACTTTATCATCATACACTTTTTCTCTTCATGTTGTAGGAATGTACTGAGGGGTCTGAAGTTTTGTTTGGTGTTTATGAAGCTTCTCCAGGAGGATGATTATACAAGGTTTCTGTAACCTTGGCGATCGCTCAAAGCTGTTTAATCGCTCAAAGCTGTTTAATTACAATGCAAAGCCAAAAACACAGACTTTTGAAATTTAAAACATACATTCAGACAGAAAAACAAGTAGTTTACATTTCAAGAGGGACTCAATTCTTTTCAAAAGGTGTCCGTCTATCTTTCCATTTTTAACTTCTTAACAGAAATATATTTAGACAAGGAAAGTTGTTAACTGATACCTCTCTATAATTTTTATTTACAAAAAAATATGATCACTAATTTCATGATATTAAATATATGAATTCAATAAAAGTACATTTTCAAAATTATTTCCGCTCAATGATTAGAATATTTTAGCAGGTTTTGAGGAAATAACATAACGCTTTAAAATCATTTAATAATCAGTTTTAGGACCTTGTAAAACACACGGCACTATGTTACATGAGCGATAAAACACAAATACATCTTAAAAGAATTAATGATACAATTTTCTTTGAGTCATTTACTAATTGTTTTTTTTAAGCACTTATAAAATACACCATAAAGTATTACCCAGATTTTAAACTACTGGCGTAGAGAACATCCTGCTTCTTGTTTTTGAGACACTTCGCGAGGAAAATCCAAGGTCACTTAGCTTGCGGTTTGGAGTCCTACAGGTTTTTCAATTTTCCTTCTCCCTTTGGCTGAACTTTTTGATAAAAATGAGACACTGGAGATTGTGAAACATGAATGGATTTCGTCCTTGAGTTTTGCATTTTAGTTACCCTTAAACCTTGACTTTCCAAAAGCTTGATGGATACTGTTAAGGCTTCAACCGATTTTAAGTGTTCAGTTTTATGATTTTTTCTTTAATTGCTTATGTAACCTGCAGCCTTCTCCTATTCATTAAAATGGTTTTGCAAATAACTTAAGGCCTGTTGCTTTGACAAATAAAAACCAGGCTTATTATTCTGCCTATAATTGAACAATAATTACAATGTTGATTATCTTTTGTTGGGCTTGCTTAATAACGCCCTAAGTAGTTTAGTGGGATTTATAGCTTCCAGGATTTGAACAAGAGGTCATAGAGGTCTTTACTTTTTGCCAGCTGACCTTTTGTTTGAGTTTAAATTGACTCAATTGGTGCTGCTTTTTATATCTGCTCTCAAAAGTCAGGCCTGTACATTATATAGACCTCTACAGGTGTCTAATAAAGTTATTTTTATTTTTTATTAAAATTATATTTAAATATCTAGGGGATTTAAGATGAACTGATGAACTGATGTTTATCACTGCAAACACAGTCATGTAAATGACAGAACAGTTAGATCTGTCACATACTTCAAGGAATATTTAACTGTTCTCTGCAAACTCTTATAAATATTGGTTGTTAAAATAGGCATTTTTTTTCTTTTTTAAATAACTTTTGTTTTTAAGTTTCTTTATTTTGAGAGAGAGAGAGAGAGAGAGAGAGAGAGTACAAGTGGGGGAGGGGGAGAGAGAGAGAGAAAGAGAATCCTAAGCAGGCTCCATACTGTCAGCACAGAGCCTGATGAGGGGCTTGAACCCACAGATGGCAAGATCATGACCTGAGGCGAAATCGAGTCCAACACTTAACCGACTGAGCTGCCCTGGTGCCCCAAAGCCTTTTCTTTTTCCTATTCACCTTTCTATACTCTTAAATAAGGCTGTAACTATGTCTGTTCTTTTCTTAAACAAAAACAAGTTCATAATAATTACATCTGATAATTATGAGCAAAGTCTAAATATTTGAAAAAAAAAATCCTTGCCTTTCTCATGTATTTTTATCTGCTTAGCCTGTGGAACAGGAAGAAAGGACTTTTATAATTAGTTTTAGGATTCATCCACCAGTGTGCTAAGTATCTGCCACATACCTGGTTTTACAGAGATAAAGGAAATTGGTCCCTGCTGTCCATAAGTTTAGGGTCAAGACAAGAATATTGTTTTCTCCTTTCAGTATTATATATTTCCTCAGACACAAATCCAAGTGTTTTCTGTCATATTACATAGCTTAGGCCTCCTAGGACAGGGGTTATAAATAATCATGACTCTTTGTAGAGGAGAAAGCAGTGTTTTACCGTGCTATTATCTGTGGCTTTTCCCTGACTGAACAGCACCATCTCCCAGTGAGGGTCAATGCCTTTTTGGATGCTTAGGTCTCATGTGTCTGTTGGAAAATCAGCTCCTACCTTAGTTACCATCATCAGCAACCACCTCCTGCAGAGGTGGGCATATCACTGGATTTACTGCAATGAACGTACAATAGTCTGATCCCAAGGGTATGATACTTGCTCAGACAGCTTCAAATACAAATGTTTTTAACAGTGTGAGATGAAAAAGGAGTACGGTTTAAAGGGTTCTGGACTTGGAATCAAATGTTTTAGCATCAGCTTTACTAATTGTACGTACGGGCAAATTTTCGATCCCTAAACCTGTGACCTTATCTGCAAAATGGGGACCATACTTATCTCGCAAGTTTTTGTCTGTGTTTGGCCAGGAGTAAGTGAGATTCATATAGGTGAAAGTTCAAGGCACCGTGTCTAGCATGCAGAAAGCAAGCATTAAACATTAATTGGATCAAAGCAGAAGGAAAGGATCTACCTATTCCTTTAAGCAACAAGTGTCGTGCACTCAGCTGTTTCCTGGAAAATGAAAAATGAGCAAGATGGCATTCCTGCTTTTGAAAAGTTCGGTTAGATTTACTTGAGCCTAGGAACTAGACAGTTTCTGTATGGTTTGCTCATCTGTCACAAGCTTCATCTACCATAGCTTCCTCCATCCAGCTGGTCAGATCAACAGACAGGACTATTGCTGTCAATCGGGATAAAGAATTAGTTGCTGACAATCCCTTTGCATTTGTTCTCTGTCCAAGAGATTAGGCTCCAGAACTCTTATACATGTTGTTGAAAATAAAGTGTTCTAATTTCCTAAGAATAAAAACAATATTATTTTTTCTTAATATTTGAAAGAAAGAGAGAGAGAAAGAGAGAGACCATGAGCAGGGGAGAGGGCCGAGAAACAGAGAAAGAATCTGAGGCAGGCTCAGGCTCTCAGCACAGAGCCAGATGTGGGGCTAAGACCCACGAGCAGTGAGATCATGACCTGAGTCGAAGTCGGATGCTTAACTGACTGAGCCACCCAAGCGCCCCAAATACTATTTCTCTATAGAAAAACAGTACTAGTTCTACGATTTATTTTCTGGGTAGGATTCACTTGGACAAATCTCTTCCTGTGTCTATATTTCTCATTTGATAAAGAATAGATTAGACGAATAGTTGCTAACATCCCTTCTAATTTCAACATTCTCTTTTTTATGACGCAGGCTACTATGTTTTGAAAAATGAATCCTTCCCAGATAGGTGACTGGAGAAGACAAAGCAGGAGTACTTGGGTGGCTCAGTCAATTAAGTGTCCGACTCTTGATTTTGGCTCAGATCATGATCTCACAGTTTGTGGGTTCAAGCCCTGTGTCAGGATCCACGCTGACAATGTGGGACCTGCTTCGATTCTCTCTCTCGTCCTCTCTCTCTGCCCCTCCCCTGTTTGTGATCTCTCTCACTCTCTCTCTCAAAATAAATAAACTTGAAATTTTTTTAAGTTGAGAGTAGCTACAGTGTTATTGCCAGTGCTCTAAATAATAAGCCTCTTTAGTATTCATAGTTATCTGTTAACTGAGAATGGAAAGTCACAACACATATATTTAAATTCTTTTCATACTGTTTTTTGCTGAGTTGTGGGTGATTACAGTGGTTTGGGGCACTTTCATCATTTGGGTTGCACATTTCATATCCATGTTAATGCCTATTGTGAGTGCCTTTAATATTAAAATGCATACCAGCTCTGCAACTTATAATACATGTGACTAGGATAAAATATTTAACATTTAGAACCTCAAAATTTTTTTGCTTCTATAAAATAGAGCCAATAATACCAAACTAACAACACTTTTAAGTCCTTATCACAGTGTCTAACATGAACCCAATAAAGTTTTTACATTTTTTAAAAATTTTATTTTATTTTTATTTTTTCAATATATGAAATTTATTGTCAAATTGGTTTCCATACAACACCCAGTGCTCATCCCAAAAGGTGCCCTCCTCAACACCCATCACCCACCCTCCCCTCCCTCCCACCCCCCATCAACCCTCAGTTTGTTCTCAGTTTTTAACAGTCTCTTATGCTTTGGCTCTCTCCCACTCTAACCTCTTTTTTTTTTCCTTCCCCTCCCCCATGGGTTCCTGTTAAGTTTCTCAGGATCCAAATAAGAGTGAAACCATATGGTATCTGTCTTTCTCTGTATGGCTTATTTCACTTAGCATCACACTCTCCAGTTCCATCCACGTTGCTACAAAGGGCCATATTTCGTTCTTTCTCATTGCCATGTAGTACTCCATTGTGTATATAAACCACAATTTCTTTATCCATTCATCAGTTGATGGACATTTAGGCTCTTTCCATAATTTGGCTATTGTTGAGAGTGCTGCTATAAACATTGGGGTACAAGTGCCCCTATGCATCAGCACCCCTGTATCCCTTGGGTAAATTCCTAGCAGTGCTATTGCTGGGTCATAGGGTAGGTCTATTTTTAATTTTTTGAGGAACCTCCACACTGTTTTCCAGAGTGGCTGCACCAGTTTGCATTCCCACCAACAGTGCAAGAGAGTTCCCGTTTCTCCACATCCTCTCCAGCATCTATAGTCTCCTGATTTGTTCATTTTGGCCACTCTGACTGGCATGAGGTGATATCTGAGTGTGGTTTTGATTTGTATTTCCCTGATAAGGAGCGACATTGAGCATCTTTTCATGTGCCTGTTGGCCATCCGGATGTCTTCTTTAGAGAAGTGTCTATTCATGTTTTCTGCCCATTTCTTCACTGGGTTATTTGTTTTTCGGGTGTGGAGTTTGGTGAGCTCTTTATAGATTTTGGATACTAGCCCTTTGTCCGATATGTCATTTGCAAATATCTTTTCCCATTCCGTTGGTTGCCTTTTAGTTTTGTTGGTTGTTTCCTTTGCTGTGCAGAGGCTTTTTATCTTCATAAGGTCCCAGTAGTTCATTTTTGCTTTTAATTCCCTTGCCTTTGGGGATGTGTCGAGTAAGAGATTGCTACGGCTGAGGTCAGAGAGGTCTTTTCCTGCTTTCTCCTCTAGGGTTTTGATGGTTTCCTGTCTCACGTTCAGGTCCTTTATCCATTTTGAGTTTATTTTTGTGAATGATGTGAGAAAGCGGTCTAGTTTCAACCTTCTGCATGTTGCTGTCCAGTTCTCCCAGCACCATTTGTTAAAGAGACTGTCTTTTTTCCATTGGATGTTCTTACCTGCTTTGTCAAAGATTAGTTGGCCATACGTTTGTGGGTCTAGTTCTGGGGTTCCTATTCTATTCCATTGGTCTATGTGTCTGTTTTTGTGCCAATACCATGCTGTCTTGATGATGACAGCTTTGTAGTAGAGGCTGAAGTCTGGGATTGTGATGCCTCCTGCTTTGGTCTTCTTCTTCAATACTACTTTGGCTATTCGGGGCCTTTTGTGGTTCCATATGAATTTTAGGATTGCTTGTTCTAGTTTCGAGAAGAATGCTGGTGCAATTTTGATTAGGATTGCATTGAATGTGTAGATAGCTTTGGGTAGTATTGACATTTTGACAATATTTATTCCTCCAATCCACGAGCAGGGAATGTCTTTCCATTTCTTTATATCTTCTTCAATTACCTTCATAAGCTTTCTATAGTTTTCAGCATATAGATCTTTTACATCTTTGGTTAGATTTATTCCTAGGTATTTTATGCTTCTTGGTGCAATTGTGAATGGGATCAGTTTCTTTATTTGTATTTCTGTTGCTTCATTGTTAGTGTATAAGAATGCAACTGATTTCTGTACATTGATTTTGTATCCTGCAACTTTGCTGAATTCATAAGTTTTTACATTTTAATTAAAAAATTAAATATGTATATCTTGGCATAGAGTTATTGACTTTAAACATATTCATTCAAATATTTGATAAGCCTACCCTATACACACACACCTCATTAGAATAGGCTAAGAAAAAAGTCTACATTCCCTTTTGCTATAAAAGCTCATAATCTATCTCAGGAAAAGAGACATAAGATTCAAGAAAAGCTGGATGATAATAAAGTAGTTGTTATAAGAAATTCCATAAAACAGTATTTGTTAAAGAGCAAATTAGTGGCAAGACAATATTTATAAATGGATTCAGAGACAGGAGACATCATGGTTAGAAAAGTCTGTGTGGAGCAGCTGATGAGCCAGGTTAATGTGAATTGTTCAAACTGATGCAAAACGTGAATCACCGCAGAAGCCAGAGGAAAAGTTTTCAGAAAAACATACAATAACACCCTAGATGTATATGTGCATGCATGCACACACATGAACACACACACACACACACACACACACACACGAAGCTTTTTTAGGATAAGTTATATAAATCACCAAACACAGTGCCTGACCTGTCATCAAACAGATAATAATTGTTACTTCCTATTGCAGAAGCCATGAATTTGTAGCTCATCAGACAAATTAAATCCACATACACATTTTCTTTAGCCACAGCTTTTTCTCCCCATAACCCATAAGCCAGCTTTTAAATAGTGGAGGATTTCATAATTAAAAAAAAAATCTGAGTCTCTGGTCTCTCTTGAAAAGTCCTAAAGACTTGCTATAACTGAGCCTGCATTTCCTTAACACCAACCTACTGGGACTGAATTGTTGCAGCTGCTTCCTTTAAACTTGACCCCAATCACTAAGGTCTCCAACAACACAGTCAGTGCTCACAGATGTACTTAAACCTAGTGCATACATCGGCTACTGCCTTGTTGAGTTTGGCATTTGCAACCCCCCCAAACCCTGGAAGAAAGCTCCGTTTGCTCCAGTCTCCTGGGGAACCCATCAAGAAAGCACCTGGGTCAGGCTGGGAGGCGAGTGATCAGGGAAGCTTTGGAAGGAAAAAAATACCAAAAGGCATCTTCCCTTGTCTCCTCCTGGCTAATACCTTCCAGAGTAGACTGATGAGACGACTTAAGGCTTTTCTTACCACTTAAAGTTCTGAAGGGCTAAATACGAGGCCCAGTGAAAAGATTCGCTGGTTCTAATCTATTTTGGGGGGGAGGGGGGTTACCTTTCTATCGCCATTTGGTCCCCTCACAAAAAAAGCAGTTAGGAATTGAGTGCAGAAGTCCTGGTGAGGAAAAAAATGAGTGGATATTTAGAGGGAATGTACTTAGGCATCTCTTCCAAATCTAATTGGAGTAATAAGCAGCTTAACAAGCTGCAAAGCAGGGACCAAGATAGCCATTCCAATTCCCTCTCTGCTACAGGGTATGCCTTAGGGGCACTGAAGGGATTCTATAGCCTAAATAATACTGGGCAACCCTATTTTCCTTGAAAAGCTTAGTCAATATATGCATATATTTGTCCCAAATGTCAAGATTCACTTTAGAGTTGGCCATGTAAAAGAACATCCCCAAAATAATAAAAATCATTTCTGTGACTAAAAAGACTAGAAAATTCCATGGAATTTTAAAAATAAGCAACAGCAATCCAGAGCTGCCATGTGGGAGATTCAACGGCGAGAGCATAATCAGAATGAAGCACGTCTAGCAGCAGAATGAATAATTCAGATCTGGTATTGAGCCCATGCAGTTGTTCATATAAGTATTCTTGGGAGACAGAAGGAAAGCTAGATGCAGCAAATTAGTGAATAAACAAGAGTATAACTGGAACATTAGGCTGTCATAGCCTGCCACGATCAATTTTTATGGAGGAAAGAAACTGTGTTTTTGGTTTCGCCACTCATGTGACACAGTAAAACCCTAACTTAACCAGACAGGTGAATGTAATGGCCCCTGTCTGGTTCAGCCAAGTCTTCAGATATTTTCTCTCTCATTCAAAGATGATACCACACAGTACTTTTAGCATTAAGAATTGTCAGAATATTGTAAGAGGGGGCATTTGCTAGCAAGTTTCTTAACCCTTTTATGCCCCCCAGTTCTGCATTTCTCAAATGAAGAAAATAGTCCCAATTCGTGTGGTTGGTTATCATGTACTTAGTGGGGAGTCTAACTCACAGTAAAGGTGCAACATCACAATTATTGTTGTTCATATAGCACTCCACCAAAAAATAATACTTCTAAAATTTTTTAAACTGGAAATTGTGTATTCACATAGTAATTTAAGGTATTATAGAATTTTGTTCTCTCTCAAAAAGCAGAGTAAATAGCATTATCCTTATTTTATATGTAAGAAGTCTGAGGTGGGGATATTTGAGTGACCTAACCAAGAAAAGTACAGGGCCATGGTGGAGCACAAACCAAAGCCTGGGGCTCCCCTCACAATTCTGTGGCGCCTAGTCTTCCTCTGTGTAATCAAATAAGGACCAAAAAGAAAGTGTCTCCAAGACACTAACACAGAAAAAATAAAACTCCATGTGGTTACCTATACCACAGTTTTGTTCTAAGAAAGTGAACAGAAAACAGAAAAATTACCTCTGAACTGAAATGCTCATTGATAGATGTGCTGCATTTTAATAAAGCATCATTTACTTGCTTACATACAGGATGCTCTGAAGACAATCTTATAAGTAACCAGTTTTAGGCAGTGAACGATTTAACCCTGTTTCACAAAGTCCTCTTTCCAAGCACCATGATGATTGTGATATCAGTGTACAACTTCCACCTGTGTGACAACTCATGAAGTTACTTTGTTCGGTTTCTTTCTGGAAGGGATGAGAACAATATTGTGGCCATTTTGGAATTTTATGTGAATTGTGGGTGAATTAAAGTACTTATGCTTCTCCATGGAATATTCCTGCATTAAGATGCCAACTATTAACATGTCATACTCCATTCCTCATTCCCCAAACTGACATTGGGCAAATTCTAAATACAGACAAAGCTAATAACATGGCTCCATTAAACAAATACTATAATTTTGGGATCCATAACATATGTTACTATAAACATGGTTTCTACCTCCAAATTCTTCTTTTTAGGTATGTAAAAACTCATAAAAGTTCTTAGAGCTTAGCATATTATCAAACACATTCACAAATATTTCCATGGGCGCTTGGGTGGCTCAGTTGGGTAAGCATTCAATTCTGGATTTCGGCTCAGGTCATGATCTCTTGGTTCGTGGGATCCAGCCCTGTGTCAGGCTCTGTGCTGACAGTGTGGAGCCTGCTTGACATTCTCTCTCTTCCTCTCTCTCTCTACCCCTCCCCTGCTCATGTTCTCTCTCTCTCAAAAATTAAAAAATCCAAATATTTCTATAAGTATTCAAAACCATTGCTTAAGAACAATGCACTGTAAATTAAAATGTACAGGTCACATGGATTTCTCCCCACTTATTATATTCAGACTGTTTTTCCTTAGAAATATGTACTTGGAGCTTTTATTACATGCAATAGCAATCTCAGAGAGTACCTGCCATTGTTCTACAGCTATTGATTCCTGACTGTTTAAATTAGAATGCATTATCTCAAAGTAAGTATTAGTTTATTTTCTCTTTTAATAAATTAAATACCCATGATATTGGTGACTGCATTACCAAGAGGAAATCCAAACTTTAGTTCTTGAAAAAAATTTTTAATGTTTATTTGAGAAGGAGAGAGAGAAGGAAAGCATTGAAGGAACAGAGAGGAGAGAGAGAGAGAGAGAGAGAGAGAGAGAGAGAGAATGCCAAGTAGGCTCCACACTGTCAGTGCAGAGCCTGACATAGGGCTCAAACTCATGAACCATGAGATCATGACCTAAGCTGACATTAAGAGCCATTTAAAGGACTGGGCCACCCAGGTGCCCCTAAAAAAATTTTTTTTTGAATATTTATTTATCTTAAGAGAGAGAGAAAGAAAGCATGGAAGAAGCAAAGAGAGAAGGAGAGAGAGCCAAACTTCAGTTCTTATATACCACTGTGACTTAATTTTCAGTGGAGACTTGAAAAAAATTGATGTTTTAGAAAATATGTTGAGGTTTGAAATTCTGGTCCTATAGTTTTAGATAGCATATGACTTCAGTCCTACTTAATTTTTTTTTTAGTTATAGCTTAAATTATATCATGACATTTCTATTATTTACATTTAAAAAACAAATCTATAAGAAAAAATTTCAGACATTAAAGTAAAATTCAATTTTTATATTTTAATTTGGTAGCAGTTTCTGTTTTTTAAAAAGTAGAGTGCTATACAGTTGTATTTTCTTTGAAATACTTCTAAAATTAAAAAAATATAGGGCGCCTGGGTGGTTCAGTCGGTTAAGATCCAACTTCAGCTCAGGTCATGATCTCATGGTCCGTGAGTTTGAGCCCCACATCGGGCTCTGTGCTGCCAGCTCAGAGCCTGGAGCCTGCTTCAGATTCTATGTCTCCCTCTCTCTCTGCTTCTCCCCCACTCATGCTCTATCTCTCTCTGTCTCTCAAAAATAAATAAAAGTTAAAAAAAAATTTTAAAAAGAAAAAAAATTTTCAGTACACCTGCTCTTTATTCTGCCTCCTGCTCTTATTGGAATGTTTTTGATATCTTCAATGATAATCAACAGCTGTACTTTCTCACAGAACTTATTAGCAGCTGTGAAATGCTACTGTCCTAAATAGCAGCATTTGTTGGTGACTATTGAGATGTGATTACTGTGACAATGAAATTCACAGGATTCAGACAGTCTTCAGTCAACATTTACTTGAACCTACTACTTGCCAACACTGAATTCACCAACACTAACAAAGATTAATCTAATTGAAGACATAGAACTTAGGTGCTAAATTACTTTTGCTGCATACCAATAGGGACAAATTAATGCCATATAAACTGAGTATTTAGGTCTGAGGATGACCAAATAGAAGAGTGAAATAATCCAAAGGAGACTCCCATTTGAACCAGGAGAAGGGAATGGCGGTGAACCAAGGGCATCTGGAGATTAATTAGCCTTAGGAAAGTAGTACAGAAAGTATCAACAATAAGACTGAAAAATAATAATGAAGCACACACACTCTGATGCATCTGGTACCTTATCTTCTTACATGTTTGCAAACCAAGAGAGAGGATGCATCCCAGTAAGTCATTTCTTGGACAGGAAAATGTCTAAATGGAAATAGAAATACCATACATAATCTCAGATTTGAAGTAGATTGAGCCATAAAATAATAACATCTAAAAATAAATAAAGGTCACGGCTAACATCATAGTCAATAATGAATGACTGAAAGCTTTTCCTCCACGATCAGGATCAAGGCAAAGATGCTCACTTTTGTCATTTGTATTCAACACAGTACTAGAAGTCCTAGCCAGGGCAATTAGTCAAGAAAAAGAAATACTAAGTATCCAAATTGAAAAGTAAGAAGTAAAATATTCTCTGTTCTCAGATGAGATGTAGAAAACTCTCAAAATTCCACACACCAAGCAAACAAACAAAAAGCTGTTAGAACTAATAAATGAATTCAGCAAAGTTGCAGCATAAAAATCAATACACAAAAATTGTCTGCATTTTTATATACTAACAATGAACAATACAAAAGTTAAGAAAAGAATTCCATTTATAGTAGTATCAAAAAGAATAAAGTATTTAGGAATAAATTTAACCAAATAGGTGAAAGACTTATATACTTCAAACCAAAAAGCATGGCTGAAAGAAACTTTAAAAGACACAAATAAATGGAAAAAACATCCCATATTTATCAATTGGAAGGCTTAATACTGTTAAGATGTCTATATTATCCAAAGCAAAATCTATAGATTCAGTGTAATCCCTATAAAAATCCCAGTGACATTTTTTTGCCAAAATAGAAAAACCCCAGCTTAAATTCATATGGACTCTCTAGGGACCCTGAATAACCAGAACAATCTTGAAAAGTAGGAACAAAGTTGGCTGTCTCACATTTCCTGATTTTAAAACTTGCTATAAAGCTACTGTAATCAAAACAGTGCAGAACTGGCATACAGATATGTAGACCAATGGAAGAAAGCTCAGAAATAAACCTTTACATATATGGTCAAATGATTTTGAACAAGGGTACTGAGACCATTCAATGGCTAAAGGATGATCTTTTCAACCAACAGTGTTGGGAAACTGGAAATCCATACATGAAGGAATATAGCTGGATACTAACATTTACCATATACAAAAATTAAGTTAAAAAATGGATCAAAGGCCTAACAGTAAAAATCAAAACTATAAAAAACTCTTAGAATAAAACAAGGAGAAAAGCTTAATAGAATTGGATTTGGCAATGATTTTTGGGATATGACACCAAAAGCATTGGCAATAAAAAATAAATTTGACTTCATCAAAAATTAAAAATGTGTGCATTAGGGGTGCCTGGGTGGCTCAGTGGATTAAGCATTTGACTCTTGATTTCAGCTCACGTCATGATCTCAGGGTCATAAGATCAACCCCTGCGTATTCTCTCTCTCTCTCTCTCTCTCTCTCTCTCTCTCTCTCTCTCACTTGTGCACGTAGACTCTCTCACTGCCCTTCCCCTGCTTGCACACATGCACGCTCTCTCTCAAAAAAAAAAAATTTAAAATTTGTGCATTAAAGAACAGTATTAACAAAGTGAAAAGGCAACCCATGGGATGGGCGAACATATCTGCAAATCATACATCTGATAAGGGGTTAATATCCAGAATATAAGAACTCCTACAATGCAACAAAAAAGACTTTTTTAAGTGACCAAAGGACTTGAATACACATTTCTGAATAAAGAGATATACAAATGACCAATAAGCACATGAAAAGATTCTCAATGTCACTAGTCATTAGAGAAATGCAAATCAAAACCACAAGGATATACCACCTCACACCCACTAGGATGGCTATTATAAAGAAAATAATAAATATCGGTGAAGAAGTGAAATTGAAACTTCTGTGGATTGCTGGTGGGAATGAAGAATGGTGCAGCTGCTATGGAAAACAGTATGGCAGTTCCTGAACAAAATTAATAATAGAATTACCACAAGATCCAGCAGTTCCATTTTTTAGTATATATGCAAGAGAACTAGAAACAGGGACTTGAACAGATATGTCTACCCCCATGTTTACAGCAGCATTATTCACATAAGTCAAAAGGTGCAATCAGCCCAAGTGTCTGTCAGCTAATGAATAAACAAAATGTGGCATTATACTGCACTCTAATATTAGTCTTAAAAAGGAAGAAAATTCTGCCACAGGTTACAACATCGATGAACATTAAATACAGCATTCCAAGTGAAATAAGCCAGTCACAGAAAGACACATACTGTATGAGTCCCCCAAACGAAGTACCTACAGTAGTCAGAATCATAAGGACAGAAAGTAGAATGGTGATGGTCAGGGGCTAGAGGGAAAGGGGATGGGGATTTAGCATTTAATGAGGATAGTCTTTCAGTTTGGGAAGATGAAAGAGCTTCTGAGGATGAATGGTGGTGATGATTACCCAACAAAGTGAATGTGCTTAAACCCACCAAACTATACATTTAAAAATGTTTATATTGTATGCTTATGTAATGCACTTTTTATCATAATAAAAAAGACAATAAAATAATCAAAACTAGAAAAGGTACCATCTATAGGAGAAAAATGAAGGAAATCACCAATGTTTTGTCTTGATAAAAGAAAGCGATTCTTGCCATCAGATAAACAGCTTTTTTAAAGGGATTTAATTACACATTGCAAATGGAGAAGTTAAAAAAAAAAAGAAACAAAGGAAACCCTAAAGTAACCCTAAAATCCTAAAGTAACATCAGTGTGTTGGTAAATATAAAAGATTTTCACCTTGACAATGAGTGTTAAATGAAATACATAAAATAATACAATAGGAGAAAATATAACAGAAAGCAGAAGATGGATTTAAGTTAGATCAAATGAAGTAATGCATCTAAGCAGAAAACGAATAGGGAAAGGAAGAAGAATCTTAAGGTGAGGGGACTTCCATAGGACTTCTGCTAAGGATATGGGCTTGTCAGGGCATCTACATGGCTCAGTCAGTGGAGCTTCTGACTTTGGCTCAGGTCATGATCTCATAGATCATGGGTTTGAGCCCTGCACTGGGCTCTGTGCTAACAGTTCAGAGCCTGAAGCCTGCTTCGGATTCTCTGTCTCCTTCTGTCTCTGCCCCTCCCCTCCTCGCTCTCTCTCTCTTTTAAAAATAAATAAACATAAAAAAAAATTTAAAGAAGTGGGCTTGAACCCATAGCCATCTTGAAACTGTTTGCCTTAATGCTAGTTTTAAGAGTAGGCTTTATTCATGATTTGGATAAACTGTATCCTTCATTGGTTCTCCAATATACCCCCAACTAGAAGGACAATATAAACATAATGGAAACATTAATGGCTAGAAATGAAAGGGTGCGGAATCCAGGCTATATCGTGTCCCCAGTTTCCTAATTTGGGGCACGTCATTTAAACTTCCTGGGTTTCAGGTCAGTTTTCTTTCTTTCTTTCTTTCTTTCTTTCTTTCTTTCTTTCTTTCTTTCGTAAATTTTAGAGAGAGGAAGCATGAAGGGGGGAGAGGGGCAGAGGGATAGAGAGAGAGAGAGAGAGAAAGGGGGAGAGAGAGAGAGAGAGAGAGAGAGAGAGAGAGAGAGAGAGAGAATATCTCAAGCAGGCTCCACGCTCAGCATGGAGCCTGACACAGCACTTGTTCCCACAAATCTGGGATCAGGACCTGAGCTGAAATCAAGAGTCAGATACTTAACCACCTGAGCTACCCAGGTGCCCCTCAGTTTTCTTATTCATAAATAAAAATGTTGGATTAAAGAAGACTCCTTCCTGATTCCCCATTTTGTGATTTTATGTGGCTTCAAATCTCTTTGGCAGGGAATGAAAACTATTCACAATAAAAAAAAAAGGCTTTCAATGCAAAAATTGGCACAAACAGTACTTTGACTGAAAATAATAGTTACAGTCAATCAGTATAAATGACTCATTTTCCTGCTTTGACATATAGGAAAAAGGGTGAAGGAGTAAGATATTATTCAGTTCCTCAGATGACATACAATGTTACCCACATAGTGGGGTCAGGGGAAAATAGAATCCAAGGAGGCTGACTACCAGTTTCCCAGGCTCAACTACGTGTGATCCTATCCATCTTCCTTATAGAAGGACAAATAGAAGCATGCACAGGAGGTATCTGTGAAAGCAGTGGCTGTAGAGGCAAGTCTGCTGCTCATGATTTAAAAGCAGTATCACTATCAAGGGGGTTTGCTGCCAGCAGATTGGCCCATCAAGATACCCCAATTCCACCACCCACTTCTGGATTTGAGCATTCAAACCTGCAAACCAAATCTCCAGGGCTCAGGAAGGAAACGATTACCTGACACTTGAGAAAACTAGTTTCGGGAAGATGCGGGACTTGGCTTGGCAGAGGAGAGAATCCAAGCAAGAGAGTGGGATTGGAGGGTGCCAGGAGAAAGGAGGGAATGAATCCTGCAGAAAAGCACAGGGACTCTGAAGAAGTAGCAAGTCTGCTCAAAGGGAAGAATTGAGACATTAACGGCAGACTTTTCTTGTTGTTTTAGGAATTTTTTTATTGAAGGCTATTGAGCCATTACATATTCTTAAAAACGAATAAAAATGATTTCTCAGGAAGTTAACTAGCTGAGATGATAGGGCACCTCCAACTTGATTTTGAAAAAAAAAACTTACTTCAGAGAGATATCTTTAAAATCATTTGTTGATTCAAATTTATTATGCCAATTGTTCTGCTAGATGTTAGAATAACCTGTTTGTTCTGCTCTCAAAAAGTTCACATGTCAACAGGTGCATAAACAATTATCAAATTGTTTGGAATATGCAATGGGTATTATATGAGCATTGAATGGCACCTTAACTCAACCCGAGCTGAGCAGGAAGACTTTATTGAGGAAATTACACCTGTGGTAAGTCTTCAACAAAGAAACATGATTAATCAGGGACAAGAGTAGAAAGGGTGCAAGCTGGAAAACTCTAAGCTACAAGGGAAGCTTGAGCAATGATACAGGTGTGAGAAGCAGCAGGTTGTAAACAATGTGGTGTTTCTGGGGTATAGTTATATGTGTATTTGTGTGTAGTGGTTCAAGACAAAAATATCGTCCCTGTGTTGTGGCAAAGAGCATGAAAATTAAATAAAGATACTGGGACAGAAGACCATGTAAAAGATGACCAATGGTAATGGCAAAGATGGAGAAGAAAGAATACATTTGAGAAATATTTGGGTGGGAAAATCCTTGGGACTTGGTAACTGAGGACAAAGAGGGGAGAAGAATTCAAGGAGGTCTCTTGAGTGTCCCACTTTGGTGACTGAGTATGAGTAGATGGCAGTGCAATTAACTAAGAGTTTGAAAAAGAACAAACAAGTTGGGAGAAAGACTACCATCAGGCCATGTCTTCAACACGAATGTACACTTGTTTGCCCCACCAGTTGCCCATCAGACACCCAGAAGGCGTATTTGCTGAGGGGGCATGAAAGACCTAGGCAAGAAGAGAGTTCCCTGGGCTCTTGATTTACAAAATGCCTCTGAAAAAACTACATTCACCTTCCCTCCCCCCACGAGGAGCAAATGTCTACTCTGAGACCCGTGCCAGAAATAAAATGAATGATAAAGCAGATATAGTGAATACCTGAAAAATAATGAAAAAAAGAAATGAAAATGAAGTCACGAGCATTACGAGAAATATGTGGAAGACAAGAACTCTCAAAACAATCCTGCAGAATCTTGCACAATCTTTCACTTCCTCAGGCAATTCCTGCAGTGACTGGAATGTGTGTCAGGAAGAACTGCAGGCAGCACGGTGCTCTCATCTCTTACAGTCTCCTGGCAAACAAGGCATTACTCCCATCTTTACATGTAGCCACCTCCAGGGGGCAGAATATCGCCCATTCCATCTCACCTCCTTCCTCCACAGACACCAGGGTTTTCAAATGGCCACATAACCGTAGACACCAGATGCTTACACTCCCAAGGGAACTGAAGATTCTGGAGACAACACTGCGGTGGCAGTTGGCACTTTTCTGATTGGTGAAGTCTAAACCTCTCCCAGTTTACACGGGGCTCCAGGAATGTGAGGCACTCCACCCTCTCTTGTATTTTTGTGAATGTAGGGAGCCAATTCTTTGATCACAGGTCATTCAAAGAAGGGAAGAGATAGATGGGCCCTTCTTCCCTAAACTATCTCTTTTTGTAAAGCCAACATGTTTACACGGCTGCTGTGGCCAACTGGGCAAAGAGCAGGACAGGGATGTATATGTGAAGGAATCGTTACCAGTTGCAGTAATCCACTAAAACAAGAACAATACCTCTTTAAGGTCTAAAATCTGCTATGATAATGGAATTTCAGTAACCAACAGAGCACTGAATAATTTTGCTCTGCCTATGCCTCACTAGTTTCTCATTTGAAGAAATTGATTCAGAAGCCCCTTGGGTGGCTCAGTCGGTTAAGCATCCAATTCTTGATTTTGGCTCAGGGTCATGACCTCATGGTTGCAAGATAGAGCCCCTTGTCAGGCTCTGTGATGGGTGTGGGGCCTGCTTAAGATTCTCTCTCTCTCTCTCTCTCTCTCTCTCTCTCTGCTCCTCTGCCCCCCACAGGGGTACCCCCTCTCAAAAAAACAAAATTTAAAAATAAAAAATAAAAACAAAAAGATTGGTTCAAATTTCTCATTTCCCAACAGTACTGCTTGTCATCATAATGGAAGTATTGTGTCCATTGTTTATCAATGCAACCCAGTTTGGATGCTATTTAAGCCCTACACTCCTTAATAGGTAGTAATTCTTTCAGGACTCTATAGTACTAAGCACATTCAGCAAACCAGGAACCAAATGAATTGACATAAATCATGACTTCAGATGCAAATGAGAATATGGACCACCAGCTCAGCAATATGAACATTTCTGATCAATATATAGTAACGGTTTTCATTCACACTATTAGAAATGTCAAAAATGATTTCATACATCATTGTATGAAAATCAATATATAAAACCTTCTTGGAAGTTGTCTTTAAAGAGTAGCTCTCAACCACTGCCAATAATCCCTCTTCCATCATATTTATGCATTTTAACAACAAGCACAGAGGATCACTTTGGCATGAATATCTTCATCCTACCTCTGTGTTTTTCTTATTTATAGCCTGGACCTGAATCTCATAAAAAAGATGCGGCTCTTTACCTCATGCCAATTGCTTCCCTTGGAAAGGACAGTAGAGGACTCCGGTGCTTCTGTGGCTCCAGGTAAAGGAGCACTGAGGTTGGAGAAGGGTGAGATCTTTAGAGTAGCCAAACAAGAGTCAAGGCAAGTAATGAGACAACTGAAAGAAGGGCTCACAACCACAACTTGAGGGTGAGGACCAGTGGGGGACATACAGAAATCACACACCACCTATTACAAGCCTCGTAAGCACTAAACCAAAGCAGAAACCAGAAATGTAACACTAACCCGCAACCGGTTACAAAAGAGGGTTTCTGTCTCTCTCTCTTCCCTTTCTGCACCTCCCTCAATAAAATATCGAAGCCTTAAATAGAGAAAAAAGAAATACCTCTGAGCCAGGCCATGGCCCCTCTTCTGAGACCCCTTAGCCACAATCTCCATCAGTGATGGGGAGGATCTAGTCCAACTTTGATGACCAAAAGTGACCAGAAGAGTTGTGAAATCATTCAACATATTTAGACTAAATCTTAACTTACTGTGGGTATGGGCGGGGCAGCAGTGTAGCAATGTAGTAGTTGAAAGCAATGATAAGGAAAAGATTGTTTTTGTTTTTGTTTTTGTTTTAACAGAGAGAGAGAGAGAGTGAGAGAGAGAGAGAGAGAGAATGCTATGTCACAATGAAGAATACTGTAACAGATACTGGAGCCATGCTGCCTGGGTTATAATCCCAGCCTGCAATTTACCATGGGATCATCAACACTTTACTTAACATCTTGGTATCATAGCTTCTTCACTTTAGGAATGGCAATAATACTAGTACCTACCTCATAAAGTTGATACGAGGATAAGACAAGATAATCTCTCTGAAGTGGGAGGCTATGCAAGCATTAGCTACCACACGACACCCCATTAGCCAGTTACATTTGCTTAAATTTTAGCTTTAACTCTATACTTGAAAAAAACTAAATTATTTAACTGTGTTTGTATACTATTTATACATTACTGCAAGTTTAGAGAAAGAAAAAACCCTACCAATCATGAGAACTTTCATTTATGTTAGTTTTCCTTCTAATTGATCCAATAAGTTATTTTAGTAACTTCATCGACCTGCACTAATTGTAAATTAGATTAGAACTTTTCCTTTTTTTTTTTTTTTTTAAATAGCAGTTTCTGCCATAGAAGCTGATGGTCACTGTGTAAAATAATCAGGACAATGAGATCATCGCTAAAAACTAAAAGCTCACATCATTTTTTGTTATAATCATAGATACTTTTGCTATCTTCCTAAATCAGATATGTGCTTTTAAATCATACATTTGCTGATTTATTGCAATGTATTAACAAATATCTTGTATTTAATGGAATGAAACTAGTTTTATTAATACCCTAGATGTTTTGTGAGAGAACACTTAAAAGTTCATTTCTCATATGTAATATTTAATACTCCTATTAAATATTTTTATATTTAATATTTTTTCTTCTGATTTATTTGTCCTTGAACTATATCGGGTATCAGCTATAATGCAAAGGCAGAAATCTGCTCTATTTCAAACTCAAAGAGAGAGCACAATTTAGAAAATACATTACTGCAATTCTCTTCCAGTGCTTTACAAACTGCATGTTTTAAACTCTGAACTTAAAAAGCAGGTTATGGATGAAAGAGGGGACAGCCCAAATAACATGCTTAAGCACATGTCAGTTTGGGGACATCAAACAACTGCATGGTGTTGTCATACCAACCCTGTCCCATTCACTAGACCATTAAAGGAAAGAGGAAAATTTCAAGCAACCCTGAGTTTATTTAGTTACAGAAAGTTTAGTGAACTTCAGTTCATGTTAAGGCCTGTTAACAGCAGGAAGAATCCAAATTTCTGCCACTGAGGATGGGGAAGCCGAGTGACATTAATAAGATCCAGATCCCAGGCCAAACAACTGTGATCTTCCTTATCCACTGTCCCACAGGGTGAGTATGGTAAAGCTCTTCATTTTGCAGTGGTTTACCCTCCTCCTCCATCTCTGATTTGCAACAGGGGAAGGGGAAAGGGAAAATAAAAGTAGAAACCACCAGAAACTACTGTTGTAATTTAGCATTAGTAAGAATTTGTAAATCACCACCAAGCAGATAAAGCTAAGAGCTACTAACTACAAACATAACCAAGAAATAACCTCTGAGACTGTTTAAAGGAGGCCCTGATTAGAAACACAGAAGGCAGGAGCCTTTACTGGAAACCAGGGAGCAATAATGGATTGAGAGAGAAAGGCTAATAGGGCTGGAGCATAAAATAGGCATTCGATAGAGAGAAGAGAAAGAGAAGCAAGCAGGTACAGGAGTTAGTATTAATGCAGCAATTTGAAAACTGGCTGTAAAATATTGACACTGATTATTATCCTGAAGTTTATGAATTAACACAGTGGAATAAAGACATAACATTGAGAAACACTCACCTACTTTAACTTCACACGATTGTACCCAGATACAGATAGACTTCTGGAATTTTTTTTTTCTTGTTCAAAATGTAGTTTGTTGTTTTAGAACTGCATGAGTCACTGAATAATCTTCCTTTGGGTATCAGATTTGGTGTTGCAGTCAGCTCACAGCAACCTATTTTGCATATTTTTTTGTTGCCAAATGCACTCTCGACCCATTCAAAGAGCCAGGTACAGTGCACCTGGTGATATCTTACAGGAAACTCCGCAGGAACTACAGCTATCACTTCCGACTTCAGGACTTACAACCTTTGTCACTGACACAACAGTGGCCAAAACAGTCTGGTTGAAGGGTCTCTTACAATACCTAGACATAACAGTTTCTGCATATTTGATTTGTTGCTTTCCAAAGGTTTATTTGATTTGGAAAATAATGTAGAATCTCACTTTTCCTGGTGATAACGAAAATCAGTGCTAAAGACATTCGGCGTTTCACCCAGCTAATACTCTACTGTGCTGTCCAATAAAGTAGCCACTAGCCACATGCTATTCAAACTTAAATTCGTTAAAGTAAATACAATGAGAACTAGCTATACTTCAAGTGCTCAGAAGTCACATGTGGCCAGTGGCTAGTGTTTTGGGGCATGTGGCCACAGAGCATTTCCATCGTTCCATTCTACTGGACAGTGCTATATAGCAAGTCAACAGTTCAGAGAACTATATTTGTAGAAAGAATAAAGAGAAAATAGAAAAATACATTTCTTCCTTTTGTTGTTTTCAATGATTTTTCTAAGTGTAAGCATTCTTTAATTTTTTTTTTTTTTCAACGTTTATTTATTTTTGGGACAGAGAGAGACAGAGCATGAACGGGGGAGGGGCAGAGAGAGAGGGAGACACAGAATCGGAAACGGGCTCCAGGCTCTGAGCCATCAGCCCAGAGCCCGACGCGGGGCTCGAACTCACGGACCGCGAGATCGTGACCTGGCTGAAGTCGGACGCTTAACTGACTGCGCCACCCAGGCGCCCCTAAGTGTAAGCATTCTTAAGAGTATATTTCTCATACTGAAATTGTATACCCTGTCTTATCCATTGTATATGCTTATGGTCCAAAGATTAAAATTTTAAGTAATCAATTCACATAAAATGACATATCTAATGAAGTTTTAACATTGCATTTAAATTCAACAACGCAACAACAATTAAGACTTTTTGGCCAGATTATTCTCAAGTGTAAGGTTTTAATAAAAATCAGATTAGGATAAACTTAAATATGTCAGGGGCATAAGACAGAAGCAAATATTTAATAATCACATTGATATTATGGAAAAATTAAATATGCACTAACTCATTGGTTTGAGTATTTCAATGGTATTTATTCAATATTGGTGCTAAATCAGTAGCAAATATTTCAAAATACTAATTCTTACAATGTGTTTTTACATAGAAGAGGCCAAAGATAAATGAATTGATTTGAACTCTAAGAATTTTGAGTTTTCAGTTTTACTGACAATAGTATCAGCAGTGATAAATCTGCTGAATTCCCCCATGGTCTCATGAGTGACTCAGTGAGTGTAACTTTTATTTGTCAAAAGCTGTTAGTCTCATTTCTCTCTTAGGATAGCCTCACTAAAAGAAAATCTGTACATAAAGTTGTGTATATGCACGTATACACATATAATCAGAGGGTTCACGAACACTGTTCAAAGAAAACACTCTTTCTTTGAACATGTATGATAGCATTTCAGGCAAAGCTTCTTCTAAATGGATGAGGAGTTAATCTGATGCCTGTAATTTAGCACGTTTGTGCTATAGTAGTAGAAAGGGACAGATCGCTTAGTGGTTTCAGATGTTAGACTTTAATGAACCAGGATGGATTTCCTTAGCATGACACCAGTTTATCTAGTTTATTAGCTTTGTAGTTTAAAAATTTATTATTCTTTTGTGCCTGCGAGCATTTTCATGAGTCTTCTTCCTTTTAAAAAATGTTCCATTTGTTGTGCTATGTAGGAAATAGTCCGTTTAATAACTGCTTAATTGCTGGATTTAGCTCCTTCAATCATGATTCAATTTCTTTTCAATGTATTTAAGGGAATTAAAGGACCCAGTCATGTAGGTCTATGTCAATTTTCATTAGAAGTTCTCAGCAATTAATGAATAAGTACTCCATGGCACTCAGCTGATGAGCAAAGGGGGTGATGCACTGCAGTTGCCTTTAAATAGGAAACGAGTGTTAGCATTTCTTATATCATAATACATGTTCTCATATATTATATAGTATTTCTTTCAAATGGTTTTTTTGAAGTTATCAATTAGTTGTACTTTGAGCATACGGTAACATTTTAATAACACGAAACAAATATTTATTTTTCTCTGGATCCAAATGCATTGTCAGGCCACACAATTTATACAGCGGTCTTGTGAGAAATTTCAGGCTCACTGCCATGCTCATAACCCCAGTCCAATGCGTTTCTTTCCTGAGCGGTCTTTTTTTCTTTTCTTTTCTTTCTTTTTTTTTTTTTTTACCATGTGTGGCCTCTGTGGACTACAGCTAATTGCAATGGATGAGAAATTGTTCAAAGCAAGCAGCCTGCAAGGCAGCTATCAGGTAAACTCTGACCAATGTGTCTACCCACTCTAGAGGTGCTAGCCAGACCAGCTGGAACCTCCTTATGCCCATTTATGAAAGACAGACACATGTCAGTTAGTTAGCAACAGTGAACAGAATAAACAGAGATGGAAAAGTGGCCCAGTGCTTGTACAATAGCTAACAGAGTTGCCATCGAATCATTAGACCTGTTCCTAAAGCCTATTAAAAAAAATAATAATAATGTTTTTGAGTGAGTGAGAGATAGCGAAACCGAGCATGAGTCGGGGAGAGGAAGAGAGAGAGGGAGACAGAATCTGAAGCAGGCTCCAGGCTCTGAGCTGTCAGCACAGACACCAATGTGGGCCCCGAACCCACAAACCGCGAGATCATGACCTGAGCCAAAGTTGGATATTTAATCAACTGAACTACCCAGGCACCCAAAGCCTATTTTGCTTTAAACTAAAAAAAGATGTTATAGTTGTCTGTGATGCCTCACTGAGACATTTAAGACATTTTTTCCCTGTCTTCCTTTGCTATCTTTCCAACAAAACCTCCATTTGTTGAGGCAAACTGAACTTGAAAGACATCAAATACATAGGTTACTGTATGAACGCACTGGATATATATTCATTTATTAAAATGGCTTTTTTATAACTGTGTGGTGATGGACGCTCAGTAGACTTATTTTGATAACCATTTCACAATGTATACAAATACTGAATCATTATGTTGTATAGCCCAAACTAATATGTCAATTTAATCTCAATTTAAAAAATTTTAATTGCTTCCATTAATGATGAAAATTGAGTAGAAGCAAAGGTACAGTACAAAGTGCTAAGTTCTTGAAAGTGTGATAATTGCACAAATTGGTTGACTAATTATCTTTCCCTTTTGGATTCAGACATAACTTTGTAAAGACTAAATTAAAAGGCAGAGAGATTATAGTTGTCCCTAGATAAGATCAGTCTTCACTGTGATTAGGTCTATAAATTAACACACACACTGAGCCCATTACATATTTTATCTGATAAAAAGCAGCATCAAGAGGAGCCCACCAAAACAGAAGTAAAATAAATGAGAAGGAAATTTCCATTTTTCACAATCTTGTTTCTAAAGGAAAAATTATTACTGTATTCTTAGAGCGCTCCTCAAACAACTTTGACAATTTTATCCAGTTATTCCTCTATTTTACATTCAAAGCAGGGAGGAAATGCCAACAGTCATTACTGATTAGCTCCAAATACACACATGATGACAACAGAGGAGGCATCATCCATTTGTCTCAATCTTCTATGTCCAACAGCTGCTCTAACCCCCTGCCTGTTCTTGGAGAGCGCCAAAATCGCCTTGAACCCTCATTAGAATGTGTTTTTCTTCACCCCAATAAAAATAGTTGAACTCTTCACTTAGGCACACCTTACAAAACAGTGACTTTAGATAAAATCATTCCCCACACTTTCATAATTAGTTTGAGGTCTGGGTGCAGAAAGGGAAAAAAGTTCAGTGTTAAATATTGGAAGACTTCCGCAGTTTTATACGTAACATCAGAAAAGAAGGAACTCCTACACGAGGCCATTCTCATGGTTTTCATTATCACATAGAGTTAATCAAAAACAGATCAACCTCAGGCAAATATCACCCTAGGATGAAAGTATTAAGGAGGAATAAAACATCTTAGTTGCTTGGATACTAATTAACCTTGAGAAAGCCCAACGCAGCACAAAATTTGACATATTTATCTCTGAAATATTTTCCCCTAAATATCAATGAAAGTGGAGCTGATAATATATTCATTCATGGATTACCAATCCTATGCTGTGATAGGACTAAACCAAACTGGCAAGTGCCTGTCCTCGCTATGTCCTTCAGGCACATGAGGTGTTTTAAATAGATATCTACACAATTTAATGCATGGCACAATTATTTTATCATGAGTCAACATGCTGAAATGCTACCGTGCTATTGTTTAAAAACGTCAAGAGCTAAAGCGCTGAATACGGTATGCAATCCAGATGGCAAATTCTCAAGGCACGGGACTAAAAAAGAAAACTTTTTTAAGAGTTGTTTGGGTTTCTCAGTCATGCAGCTTCCTAGCTTGCTTTTACCTTTCAGCACTAGCAAGGATTTAAACACAAAGAAAGCAATTAGTACAGCTGAGAAATAGGATTTGTTACAGGACTGCCGCTCTTTTGAAAACATCTTTATTCCTGCTAAAATGGCCTATGCTATTTAAGTTCTTGTGTTGCACCGATTAATACTGACTAGAGCACATTAAAGTAGCTTTATTTACCTAACTTCTTTTACCTAACTTTATTTACCTAACTGCATGCAAGCTAATACACATCTATTATTTACATTACATATATATATATACATACATATACATATATATATACATACATATACATATATATATATACATACATATACATATATATATATATATATATATATATATATACTTCCGCTATCCTAAACTTTGCAGGATAAGGAATAACCAGTAAACTAGTTTGCAAAATATGTTTGTGGTTACATGTAACTGATAAAACAACTGGTTAGAAAATAGACAAATATCAAGAGAGCAAATGCAATTAATTTCCCTAATTAAAACATTAGACATCTAACTATTCCAAATCACAACTTAATCAAAGAAACCCAGACCTTACACTTAAAGATGAATACTTCAATTGCAGAATTTTAAGTAACTTCATTGTATATGGAAAATGTGGCTTGAAAATATAAACACAAGACAATGTGTTTTGGTCTTTTTGGTCAACCTACTTAGGAGGATAAAAGTCTTGCATGTATTTGAGATTAGATATTAATTTGTGGCTCTTTCTCACAATATTCCATTAAGTGTTCTTGATTGTCCTTGCACAGTAAACAACACTGTCTAACTTCTAGTGTTTTGTTGTTGTTGTTGTTTAACTTTTATTTATGTTGGTTCAAAATGCCTTTGAGAAGTTGCCAAACTCTTCAGTAGCCAAGAGATATTTAACACACTATCCACTTCAGGGTCTCAGTGATCGCATATTCCACCTATTCTAAACTCCTAAAATGAAGCAGCAGTTTCCAGCAGCTTCCAGTACCATCAATTGACTCTTCTTGAACCAGTGTTCCTATTAATAAAATGTAAATTAGATAATAATTCTTAGTGGTACAAAAACAACATTGGGGTGAGCCTACTAGTGCTACATCAGTGACATGAAAATGCTGTTGTTTTGATTTGGAACTTATCTGGGTTTTTCACTTAGGCTCAGCAGACTTAAGTAAGAGGTCCTTATAGGCAACCATTATGGTTTTACTTGCTTGTTTGTTTTTCTTTTTTGATCACCAAGGCACACAGAAACATTAGTCTCAAGCCTAAAGCCCTGAAAAAAAAAAAAAAAAAACAAAAAAACATTCTTTAGCTGGTGAAATTCTGATCTCATTTTATTATGTTGTCAATGGGCTGCAGAGATTCGCCTTGGCTTGTTAACATGATAGCAGACAGATGAGAAGAAATAAAAGGTACTGGCCTGTGAAAGCCAAATCAAAAAGCCAGATTGAAGGCATTCTCAAGTTACTCAGGTGAGGCCCTCAGTCCCTAGCTAGTGACCCAGCTAATGGTCAGAATGCTGTAGGTTCCGTTTGGACGACCCAAATGTTAAAACATGGTATTCAAATGTCTGCATAAATGGCTGAGAATTTGCCTTTTCTTTGTAAGCTTACTATACAATAAACAAAAGACTGGTATTTGATACTAACTAAACATAGAAAAGGAACAGACAATAACACTGGATGAATGTATTCAAGACACAAATCTGTATACGGCATAGAAGAACTTTAGGGTCCTAAATTTCTTTAGCACAGATTTTTAATTGCCCTTGGCTGTAAACCTATTGTCATTTATCAAAATACAAGTATCTGAAAATACAGTATTGCTTTCACACAGTGAAATGCGGATAAAATAAGAGAAAGTTGCTGCTTTTAGTACTAATTAAAGGATTTGAGAGAAAGGGTACATGACAATACTCTTTGAAGAAATATTTTTGGTAGTGTTAAAACAGTAGTATTGTGTCTAAGAACGCTGAATTCTACAGACTGATTTTTCTTTTTTTTTTTTTCCCCTCTTTCTCATAGACTAACTGCTTCCTGGACATTGAGGCTCTATTGCCAACTGTCAATCAAATAAATGCATGTTAATTTTTAAATTAAATTATAAAGCCAAAAAATGTTTGTTCTATTGATCTTTTCTTCTTATTTGCTTTCACAGGTGACTATTTAATTTCAAAGAAAAGTTTATTCTTGGCAAACCGTAAGAGACTCTTAAAAACTGAGAACAAACTGAGGGTTGATGTGGGGTGGGAGGGAGGGGAAAGTGGCTGAGGGCATTGAGGAGGGCACCTGTTGGCATGAGCACTGGGTGTTGTATGGAAACCAATTTGACAATAAATTTCATATTAAAAAAAAGAAAAGTTTATTTTGAAAATTCACCATAATTAATATTTAATCATTAAATTTCAGAATAAAATTTTATTTCATATGGCTACTTATGACTTTTGGAATAAGAAAGTCATCTGTGAAAAGCAAAGTGTTGACTAGTAGTGCCATCTAGCATCACAAAGAAAAAGTTGTTCAACTACTTTGTAAAACCCTGGGAAATTTATCAGGTCCATTAATACACTATGTTCTTGGCTCCATTTCCCAGGGGAAAATAAGCAGACGTGATCAGTTGGTGGAAACGCACACCAAACATATACAGAGATGATAAACCAAATAATACAAATAACAGTGTTCTTCAGAAGATACATTTAAGAGTGGTAACAGGGAGGTATAATCTCTGGTTTGGTAGCTGTCATCCACCATTTTATCCTCCCATTTAAGAAAGCATGTTGGAACTCAAACAAATAAAAATGTTGGTGTACTGAAATATTGGCTATGTCCTAATTTATAAAATAAAAAGCAAGTCATTCACAACCTTCAGTATCTTGTTATGGGTAACAATTTGTGACACCTGACAAATGACTGAGAACTGCTAGTATTTTAGGTAATGAATTTAGAAACTCTGGGATACAATACAATGGAAATAGAGATGTCGCTAATTCAATGCAGGACAGAACTGAGGACATTATTATAATCTTCTTTAAGAAGCTTATTACTGGTGATAGGCAATAGTATGACAGTAGAGGAGTCATGACGGACACGAGTCATGAGTCAGATACATTTCTTTCACAACTCAGATGGGCTTAGATGTGTGATATTATGGAACTTAGGTGGTTATCTTGGAAAATGGAGCAAGTCATGGGACATGGGCCAGACTCTAGAGCTTGCTCCTACGGGAGTGGCCAGCCACTCAAATTAGAATATGGTAAGAGGAGGCTAACTTGAGCTCTTTTCAGGACAGTGCCCGGGAAAGGGACATCTAGTGAGTGGGACTCCAAGGGCAAGTGGACAACCTGGTCAGGAAATGGTTGCTTTTCAGACTTCAAACATTAGTTTAAGTTCTAGAACTAAAAAGGAACTGTAAATATCTATCGTGAAATTGAAGTGTAAATCCAGCTATACGCATTAAGCAACAGTGTATCTAGAAACAACCCAGGCCCGAGGCAGCTGGCTGACTAGGTCACTAGAGCAAGTAACTCTTGATCTTGGGGTTGGGAGTTTGAGCCCCACGTTGGGCATGGAGCCTACTTCAAATAAATAAATACATAAATACATACATACATACATACATACATGCATGCATACATAAACAAGTAAGTAAGTAAATAAATAAATAAATATATCCCAGGCCCTAACAAAAGTAACATTAGACTCCTATCTTCTAGGAGGCAGGATAGCATAATGGTTGGGAGTATGATTCTGAAGGCTCAGTGCCTCACCACTTAGCTTTCTGATGTTGAGTAAATTAGATCCTTTGTCTGAGACCCAATTTCCTCCTCTGTAAAATGGATAGTTGACATAACGTCCAGGCCTAACCCAGGATGATGGTGAAGACTGAATGAGTGAAGAACACTCAGCACAGTTCCTGTCACATAATAAACAGTCAACAACAATGTGTTATTATTATTATTTCCTTACAGCTCCTCTCTTCTCTGGTTAGATTTATCTCAGGAACTGGGATTATGCTGGTCTGTAGGTACAAGGTCTTATCTCCAATGGAGCATGCCAAGGGAACATAAACACATTCCTGGCCTAAGGAAACTGAGTAGCAACACTGCTACAATAAATATAGGGAGTAATGTCACAATGGACAAAGTGATGATCATCTAACACATTTTTCTGTGTAACATTCATATACGTTAACAAATTAAATGTGATCGATTTATTTATTGCTCCTCCAAACTTTAGATTACAGTTTAACACAAGATATCATTAGCTGTCATGAACAATGTTTGTCACTAGCGTTTTGTTGTTGTTGTTGTTTGTTAATTTATGGGGGATGGGGAGGAAGGGCAGAGAGAGACAGATAGAGAGCGAGAATCCCAAGCAGGTTCCACACTGTCAGCCCTGAGCCTGATACAGGGCTCGAACCCACAAACCATGAGATGATGACCTGAGCCAAAACCAAAAGTCAGATGATCAACTGACTGAGCCACCCACATGCCCCTCTTTGCCCCTAGTTTTAATTCTTCCCCTAAAACACAAGTTTTGGTGTCACAAAAGTGAAATGCTGGTACTCCACGCATTCAAACGTGTACTCCAGGCTTAAGCTACTCTCAGAAAAGTACTGCTGTTACTACAATGATTATTCTCAGATTCTGAGTTATACATAATTAGAAAGAAGCTGGGTGAAGTTACAAAAAGAAAGAAGCTTTATCTCAACTTCCAAATGAAAAATCAGCACTGAAGCATCATGGAAGGGAAAAAGTTCTGCCTCAGAGGATCATGCCAGGAGCTTAGCTTACTTCCTGTGCTTCTGTGGTTGCCTTTATTCTTTCCTCCAGATATTCAAGCATCTGACATACCAGTAAAAACACTTCATTAGTTCTGGTTTCTTACACATATCCACAATTCTCATTTTCAGCAACCAAAATAAGGAATTTTGGAGACTGAGTGATTTTTTGGGGGGGGAGGAGTGCCTCCAGATTTAGACAGAATGAAAATGACCAATACATGTCTTAGGGCCTCCATTAAAATGGGAGGAAACGTCGCCACCAGCAAATATTCCAGAATACGAGAATCCCCCATCCCAACTCTGCCTCTCTTCTGTGATGACAGTTATATGAATAGAATACAACAACAATGGAATACAGAATTAGAATGCATTTTGCCTTAATAACTGGCAGTCGCTTGAAATACAAGAATTTCTCCTGTGCTCTTGTAGAACGAGCACGAAGAGAAGCACTTGCCTGCAGAAGCCAGAGCCTTAAAAGCTTAAAACCTCATGATGTTTCGCTTCCTTGTAGTCTTTTTCTCCCTCCTCCCACACCCCTACTGATAATATATAAAAAGTAGGATAAGACACTTATTTCCGGGTGAGTGTCCCGCTTGGGTAAGATTTTAGAAAGCTTATGCACCTTTCGTTTAACAGCAAGAGAGCTCAAGGATGTAAGCCTGAAAGGGAGAACTAAAGAATCAAATATGACTTCCTCAGTTTCCCACTATCAAGAGTCACTATTGAATAAACATTGATAGCAACTCAAGTTATAAGGCTATTTTGACTGAGTTCTTAATGATCCTGCACCTTTCAGCAGTTCCGGAGGCCCGCAGAAGCATTACAAGAGGTTTCAGAAGGCAGCCATGAAACAGGACTGTGTAGCTTAGATGAGCGTCCAGTTCACACAGTTTATATAATTTTCAGGAACGTTTTAAGCAATGTGTCCAGGATGGAGGCGTAGATGAATTTGGACTTGGTTGCCCAGGACTCTTTCTTCTCCACGCTGTATAATCAGACCTCCACTTAACTTTTTATGCTAGACTGAATTACTGGCCTCAATATCTCCTCTCTTCCTTATCCACACACTTTGACACATAACTTTGCAGTTCTCCCACTAAAGCCACTGTATTTTTACACTCTCCAACTTTGAGCTCAGTCATATGACTTGCTTTGGTCAATGGAGTGTAGGCAAAAGTGATGATTCCCTTTTAAATCTTGAACTTATGAGGTCATCACGACAAGAACATACCTAAGCAAGGCCACCAATCCAAAAAGGATGAGGAACACAGAGAGGAGACCTGAACCCACCCAATAGCTTGCAGTCGGACATCACTAACCTCAGACTAGATCAGCAACTCAAACTCAGCGGACGCACAGATATGTGAGTGAAAACAATGGTTGTCATTTCATGTCATGGAATTTTGGGGTGCTTTGTTAAACGGCACTAACTGATACACTTTTCCTCATAGTTCCCAAGTTCTAGTCTTTCAGCCTCTTTTTACGTGTTTTTTAATTCCTCTCCACTTTTTTCATGCTTAAGATTCAACATCATAATCTTTTAGAGCTGAAACGATTCAGGTCAAATCAATAGTTCACTAAGGTTTTTTGTTAGTTTGCTTAAGAAATATGCTAACATTATAAAAATATTGCACAGATAAATTAGAAAATGTTTAAAATCATGTTCTCATGATCAGTATCATTATTGCCTGGATGTATAAAAGTATATTCTTTTTTTTTTTTAATAAAAGTATATTCTTTTGGAGTCTGAGATATGTATTTTTTCCTATGGTCCTCTCATCAATGGATGCTACATGTATATGGGAGATGTTACTAAGTTAAGAAATCTCTTATAGTTTATTAATTAAATCTTAGAATTGTACAATTTGAGTACACTACATAACATCTTGAGGGCTATAAAAAGGTTATTAAATATCAGATAAGGAATTCATGAAAATAATTATTTTTTAAGGAAAAGTAAGGAACGTAAAGCAAGTAAGAAACTAATGCAATTCTGAAGAAAAACTGATTACTAATAATTTAGTTTTATTTGAAATATTTTAAAAAATATTTATTTTTGAGAGAGAGACAGAGTGTGAGTCGGGGTGGGGGGGGAGTGGGCAGAGAGCGAAGGGGGGGCACACAATCTAAGGCAGGCTCCAGGCTCTGAGCTCTCCGCACAGAGCCTGACGTAGGGCTCAAACTCACAGAACCGGGAGATCATGATCTGAGCCGAAGTCAGTGGCTTAACTGACTGAGCCACCCAGGTGCCCCAATTTAGTTTTATTTGAAACAAGCCTAAGTGATACAGCTTCCCTATCCGATAAGTTTTTGAAAACTTCTAATCCTTACAATTTTTTCTTTTTAGAAATTATTTATTTATGTATTTTAGAGAAGGAGAGTGAGAGAGAAGACAGAGAGTGGAGGAGAAGCAGAAAGAGAAGGAGACAGAGAACTCCAAGCAGGCTCGTGCTCTCAGCTCAGAGCCCAACACAGGGTTCGATCTCATGAACCATGAGATCATGACCTGAGCCTAAACCAAGAGTTGGAGCTTAACAGACTGCGCCAACCAGGCACCCCTGATCCTTATATTTTTCAAATCTTCATTCTTTCAATAAACTCTTACTGTTCATATACTATTTGTGCTGGATACTTTGTATACCCAATTTTAAGTTTACTGATACTTTGGGTTTATCTTTTTATATTCTTTATTGTATGGCTGAATTCTAGACATATTTCTTATAGGATATTGTATCAATATTTAGAAAGCAGAAATCTCACTGCCTTGGTTCCAGTTCACATGTGCTCTTTTATGAACTACTGTTGCAAATCTCCCAAACATTTTGTGGGCCTACAGTCTCATAATTTTTTAAATAAAGAGTATTATTTCATTCCACTTAACTTTGCAACTATCTGCTTAACACTTCCAAACTACTTTCAAATTTCAAATGAAAGCCTTCAAATGGCAGTTGAAGAAGTTTCAAAATGAAACAGCAAAGGTTTGAGGATGATAGGTGAATACCTTCTTAAGTTATAATATCAATTAAGCGATCTATACCCGGCTAGAAGGAAATTTCTAGTGATATTCAGTAAGACAATATTATTGCCAACTCTATTTGAAAAGTTTCTTGAAGGATGATATCATTGCAAATTGCAGATGCGGCGAAACAGGAAGATCTTAGGGGCCAAAGATTGAACACTAGATGTTGACTTAAAGGAAACTGAAGCTTTGGATATAATCTCAGAGTAATGAATAGGTCCAGAAACACACTAACAAATTTACAAATATAGAGGTAGCTGAGAGTGCACAAATGAAAAAAATTCAGTTGTTTTATTTTGTTAACAGTTTTAGTATGTGTCAAATACCTGTTATGTATCAGCATGCCTCTGGCTAGATTTTGAGGTAAAAGGTAGAATCAGTTATGACCCAAGGGCGTCTGGGTGGTTCAGTCAGTTGAGCTTCCGACTTCAGCTCAGGTCATGATCTCACGATCTGTGAGTCTGAGCCCCATGTCGGGCTCTGTGCTGACAGCTCAGAGCCTGGAGCCTGCTTCAGAGTCTGTGTCTCCCTCTCTCTCTGCCCCTCCCCCGTTCATGCTCTGTGTCTCTCTGTCTCAAAAATAAATAAACATTACAAAAACAAATTAAAAAAAAAAGAGTAAGTTATGACCCAGTGCTCAAGGAGCTTGCAGGGTTTTTAAATTTTTTTTTAATGTTTATTTATTTTTGAGAGAAAGAGAGAGACAGAGAGCAAGTAGGGGAGGGACAGAGAAAGAGAGGGAGACACAGAATCCGAAGCAGGCTCCAGGCTCTGAGCTGTCAGCACAGAGCCCAACATGGGGCTCGAACCCAGGAACCATGAGATCATGACCTGAGCTGAAGTTGGATGCTTAACCGACCTACCATCCAGGTGCCCCGGAGCTTGCAGTTTTGAGAGTAAATAATTAGGCAGAAATGTAATATAATATTTTAATAATCAAATATATTTACGGCTCACATTAAAAGAAATATAATTTCAAAAATTGAGTGGGTTATTTTGTGTCCCTCATTTAGAGCATAATACAGAAAAACTAAAGTCAGTTCAGAGAAGTACAATCAAGATTATGAAGAAAAGTAATGTCTAGTTTATAAAACTGAAACTGGATGCAGAAATAATAATAATGATAACATAATGAAATAAAATAATTAACTTTGAACATTACCTATGCACTAGGCATGCCACTGTACCAAAATTACATAATTCCATTAAAAAAAATTTTTTTAACGTTTATTTATTTTTGAGACAGAGACAGAGCATGAACGGGGGAGGGGCAGAGAAAGAGGGAGACACAGAATCTGAAACAGGCTCCAGGCTCTGAGCCATCAGCCCAGAGCCCGACACGGGGCTCGAACTCACGGACTGTGAGATCGTAACCTGAGCTGAAGTCGGGCGCTTAACTGACTGAGCCACCCAGGCACCGCTACATAATTCTATTTTAAAGGTTTGTCCTATTTTATTTCTATTTTAAAGATGAAGAAATGAGGTTTAACACATCCAGTAATTTGCCCAAGGTCACAAAGTTATGGGTTGAAGCTTGAAACCCAGGTCTATCTAACTCTAGGGTTTGAGTTACTATCTGTGACACTGCTTGATGTTGTCATGATAGGTAGTCCCCAAATATCTGAGAGACCAATAGGTTTAAAAAAGATTATAACTGCCCTAAAACAGAGCATCATCTATACCATGAAAATGACGTAGAATAATGTGATATCAGAAATATCAGTTTATGATTTCTATCTTCTACTTAATAGCTACATGACTTTGAACAGTCTCTGAATCTCAGTCTCCTTATCCATAAAGCAGATATAATAATAACTAAATTATCCCATAAGGATAACATTTGGATCAAATTATACCAAAATAAAATCTATGAAAGTATTTTGAAATGTATAAGGTATTCTTAAAATGTTTATTATTTTTATTATTATTGTGCCCATTCGGGCCAAGCAAGGATGGACTGATAGAAAGCATCAATAATAATTTTTAGACATGCTTGTTAAAAGTTAGGTCTCCAGGGGCGCCTGGGTGGCGCAGTCGGTTGGGCGTCCGACTTCAGCCAGGTCACGATCTCGCGGTCCGTGAGTTCGAGCCCCGCGTCGGGCTCTGGGCTGATGGCTCGGAGCCTGGAGCCTGTTTCCGACTCTGTGTCTCCCTCTCTCTGCCCCTCCCCCGTTCATGCTCTGTCTCTCTCTGTCCCAAAAATAAATAAACGTTGAAAAAAAAAATTTAAAAAAAAAAAAAAAAAAAAAGTTAGGTCTCCAATGCAAATGTGACTTCCTAAACTTGTTATCAATGGATGTACTTAAATAGAGCTTGGATGACCATTTGATTGGTCAGGGAAGAGTAGGCATCAAACGGGTGTCCACAAGTTTTGAAACATTTTATTTTTCCACAATCATACTTTTTTGAAAATACAATTTCAATGTATTTATATAGCATAGGTTTTCTATTCTATAAATAGATTTCATTTTAGTAATTTTTACCTTTTGGGGAAGCAATGAAGTCATATGCAAATCATTTCAGGGAGAAGATCTCTAAGGAAGATTTGTGGTTCTCTTTTCCCACTACTGGATGCCCTTACAGACAGAGCCTTAACATCATAAATACAAAATAAATCATGCACATTTTACTTACAACTGTCACTACATTTTTTTTCAGAAGACTGACTTTGAGTTTCACAATAAAGATGGCATCAAATTATATTCTCTAATAAATTCTATTTTCATGAAATATTTGCTAGCTAACAGTGCTGAACAGTTTAGCATCTCGTTCAACTTTAAGCTGCATACTTTGTCCCAAATAGTGAGAAATAGTCCATTTAGGGTATAGCAACATAAAAACTTCCGTTTTATCTTTCTCATTTCCCATATTTTTGGCCAACTGTAGAGAAACATTAGTCCATTAATGATAGATGCAGATGGCGTCCATCTGGTATCCATCTTTAACTCTAGAAATGGAGGCATAAGGATACTCTGAAACATTAGACTTTCAAAATCAGATGTGATCTACCAGCTCAAGGAAAGTTATTTGATCCATACTGATTTTTTTTTCCCACATTCTCATCTAATATTACAAACAAGATTGAGGTTAATTTTCTTTCTGAAAATAAGAGTTGTATCTTTAAGTCCACAACTTTGTCCTACTCTAAGGCAGCTAACATATCAAAATCATTGGTATCAACCTATTTTCCACTTACGGCTTATCTCAAAAATCTCTTGGTAATCGCCAACATTTGAGACACCTTCCAAAATTTTTAGTGTACTCATTCTTTGCATAAGGAAAATTCAAATTACTCAGACATGAAAGCAAATAATAAAACAGAACAACCACCACTTTACAAGATGTTATCCTGCATTGGGTCCAAAAGGAGAAAAATGATCATGTTTCTCATCAGGGTCACCAGTAATCATAACTATCCTTTACATTCTATTTGGTTTATTTTTGAAGACAGAATATACCATGATAATGCCCTTTAGGGATACTGTGAGGATATAAGAATGTTCCAAAACATTTTAGGTGTTCCCAGAGGAAGTGTTAACATAAATACAAAGATACGCCATGCACTTAATAAGAAAAACAGAAAGAAAAAAAGAAAATAAAAAACAGGAATAATTACTTGAAATAAACACTTTTGTAAAGACAATGTATAAGAAACAGAATATCAATAGCAACAATAACAAGTAAACTTGATGATGTTTTGAATAAATATTTAAGGGGAAAAAATAAATGCTCTATTCTCTTGCCAGCATAAATTTTTTAACTTGAAAGATTTTTATATATACTTTCTCATGCATATATGCTACCTTCTATTAACAATTTTGCTAATTTAGAGATTCTACTGATGTACGTGCGTGTGCATGCATGTGTACTTTAGTTCTTCAAGTTCAAACAAGCTAAAAGTTATTCTTCTTATTAATATTCCCATGTCTCAAAAATATATAAAGGCATAATGTTTTTAGTCCTATACCATGTTTTTGTCACTGCACATAGTGATTACATAATTTATTTCTTAATATTCTCACCGCCCCCAGAAAACTTACAAGGTGGTGATAGGATATTAAAGCATTTAAAAAAAAAAATCTAAAGGCTTATTATTGAAGGCTTTTAAAATTAACTACACCAAAGTCCTTTGCCCACAGCAGATTTCACTTCCCTTACAATTTTCTGCTGGAAGTGGCTTCTACTTTTCTTCATGTGTTATTTCTACGAGTTATTTCCTGTTTATAATAAAATGTAATCTACCAGATGATACAAGTATAGAGGCATTAATACAAATTTAATATCATACATTTTCAAGTGTTCTATAATGGAAGAGACCTTAGAAATCACCTAGACTTTCCCCACTAAAAATCAAGCTAAGTATCTAAAATTTCTATTGTGGATACTGGAAGTATAGGAGGCAAGAACAGAAAAAAACAAATAAGCCAAGGCCAAACCCTTTGCTAATGCATAAAAATAAAGCAGAAACCCTGGATGTTGTTCTCACCCGGGTCTTGATCATTTTGGGGAGACATTCATTAGGTTCAACACAAGCCATTATACAGATGAAAAAACTAAAATCCAAAAAGATTATTTGCCTTGGTCAAAGCCATACTGTGCAGTACATTCTTTCACTCATGACTTTGTGTAACTGTGGAAATAATGGAATATTACAATATTTTAATGGAAGACTTAAAAAATATGCACGCAAACATTTCTCCATTAGCTTATAGTTTCTAACATCTCTACTGTGCTTAGGATAATAACTGCCATACAACAAGTAGTTAGCAAATACTTACTGAAAAACAAGGAAAAATTAAAAAAAAAAAATGAGAAGAGAAGCACTGGGCCCTTAGTGAGCACTACCAAAAACTACTGAGAATCTCCTGCGTATTTGTAAATATTGATGAACCCAAATTACCAGGAAAAGATCCACTTCGGTATCCTACTTTTCAATAGAGGAGAATTTATAGTATATTTAAGAAATATTTTAATTTGAAAATGCTTCAAATCCAAAGCTTATTCACTTAAATGTGTAAGAAAATTATCTTGAAAGCCTATTTTATTGTGGATCTTCTGTAATGAAGCCAGAACAATAAAACACTATAATAAATATGTCAAATAATATGACAAGTAATAATTTAAGTGACTATAATAATAACTCTTTCAAGTTTTACATACACATACTGGAAATTTTTATTGACAACTGACATTCCACATACCACACTGGGGTTGGAAAACATTGTTTTGCTATTTTATTTTTGTTTTGGTTTTTGTTCTTTGGCTTGTGTGGTTTCCAGTATAATAAGCACTATTTTTACTCAGTGAAGCAATTTCTACCTAGGCATAAATATGTAGGATATGCAATGATTTATTACTTTAAAAAAGCAATATGTCATTTGTGAGACCCTTAACTCCAAAAATTCTGAAACTGAAGAAAGATACGCTAAAGGGATGGAAATGTGATTCCATTCTGAACTATAGTTTAATGGGGAATAAAAAGGCTTAAAGAAGAAGAGAAAGCAGACAAGGACAAGAAAAAAAGGAAGAAAACAATAAAGGAACAAATAACTGACCTCAGATTTTCATAAATTATTATTATAAATAAAAGAGACACTTGAATAAGCATCATTTATGAAAAAAATAATTAAAAGCAGGGAAGTAAAAAGGGGCTTTTAAAAAAAAACTATAATCATAAGCACAAAGAAAGCTGAGAAAAGAAATCTTTGTGCAGCTAATTCCAGAAGTATTTGAAGGCAAAGGTCCTGGAGGAAGCTTGTCTAGTTTTAAGCCCTGAATCTAACTTTTTCTGGTTGTATGATGTTGGCAAGTGACAAGACCTCTCTATACTTAACTTGATTCACCCCTAAAATAGGATAATAACAATACTCAACTGTTAAGATAGATGTGAGAGTCAAGTAAAATGATTAAAACATTTTAGAGTAGGTGAAAAAACTAAAAATAATGTCTGATAAATAACAAGCAGTAAATGTTATCATTATTATTATGTAATCCTCAACTTCAAAGGAAGCACTGCCACAAATACCATCATTTTGAGATAAAAAGGAAGAAAGCTGTCACACAACTGACAAAGGGAGTGATTCTAGATCCTGTGCTCCTAACCCTTATCCAATTCAGCCTTCCAGAAATTGGAGATAACAAAGAAATCGACCCGGAGCTTGATATAGGCAAAATGCATACCCTATTTCTGATATGCATTTGACAGATGTCACTGTGGATATGACAAGGCAGTACCTCCATATTTTGTACAATTTCTTCATCCCGGTTACTTATAGGATGACAACCACATAACCGGAGCTCTACAGATTTGTTACAAGTGAAGCTGCCGTCTCCGAGTGTGGTGAGCCTCAACTCTTGACAAAAGCCTTTATATGAAAACTGGACCACCATTCTCCACGAATGGCTTAGGAAAGGAGATAGGGCCAGATGTCCCGAAAGGTTGCTGGTGACTCTAAAACGCTCTGAAAATCCATTCAACATTGGTTACATATAACCTCTGACTACAAAATAAAATAATATGTAAACAACACTGCAAAAGATTCCCCAGTTTTTAAAAGAACCAAGCCTGTATAAAACCATAAACACATTAATTGTAAACAAATAAACAACTGCTTTCAAATTCATCTTTTCTATTCCCTAAAGCATTTCTAATCTCTGGTTGGTAAGAGCCGATAGGTCCTAGACTGGAAACATAAAAGAAAATAAACAAAAACTAATTGGAGAGCTTTAGGAACACTTTTCAGACTTTTTACTAATCCAGGTGTCCTCTCCATAAATTGAAGTTAGGAAGATTTTACCCAAGAATCAAATCGTTTTGATGATGCATCTATGCAACAGACGTTTGTCTTTCTTCAGAAAATCACTTAGTGATGTTTGGACTATTTCCACCTGCTACCCCTGCCGCCTGTGAGAGCCAACGACTTTTCAGAGCTGAAAAATGCCAATATTTAAGTTTATCAGCCTGAAGCGTTGCTAAATCCATGCTGAGGGAGTTTTACCATCTGTTGGCTCCCTCCCTTCCCCAGTCTCAGTGTGCTTAGGGAAAGAAAACACGTGTATGGGTGTGAGCAGGTTTTCAAAGGCAAAAGGGAATGAACTTTCAAATTAAATGCCCTTCAGAAACAAATTCACCCACTTGAGTTTTGCCCTTGGCCTGGGGCGACTGAAAACCAAAACAGGATGTTTTTCTAAAAGGAGTAACTGGCTTACCTTACTTTCTCATTATAAAGAGCAACCACCCACCTGGGTGTTACTGTTTTGCTCCAGAGGAAGAGCAATTAAAATTCAATTTGGGTCACTTAAATCGCCAAGTTGAAAAGTCCTTCAAAATAAAACCTCAACATTTCTCAGGTATCCCTGACAACTGTTTCGTACAACTTCTAATGTTTTTCCAGGTCCTTCACAAGTGCCTTCACCCCAAAATTGGTCATATTCTTTTGTCATCTTAGGAATGACTTAGGGCTAGTGTTTCCTTTAAGGTTAATTCCAAGCACTGTTTCCATGGAAGTCTCTAACAGTAAGTATCTGCTAAACCTGTAGAGCCTTCTCCAAGGTGGGTATTGTTACCTTCACTTTACAGAAGAAACATACAAGAGGTAGCAACGGTAGATGGCTTGCCCCAAAATAAAGAAAATCGGGGAACTACACACCAAAGCTGGTATAAGATCGGAAAAATCCTGAGAAACTCTTAAAAGAAAAAGCCCTTACGATTTATAACCTGGTCTTAAGGCAGGATTCAGAATATACTCTGAGGTAGACAGATTTTCCTTCCCATCCTTTCTGATTTTATTTGCAATAATTTTTTTTATTATTATTATAAAAATATTCCAGCTTTTGTAAAGGTTTAGGGGAGGGCCTTCAGGCGATGGCATGAAGAGGCTGGTAAATTGGGTGTGCAGAAAACTGCTAGAGCTTTAGTTAAGAAGAGTAGAAGTCTGAATCCTTCTTGTCTAGGATGCTGCCATCACGACTACCATCCCCCGCCCCTCCTCCCACCCTGAGCACCTCCCCTACTCCCTGACCCAGCCCAGTTCAGTCTGCAAAACAGGTAGTCCTACCAGAGTGAATCTGTCCATGAAAACGGGGCAGAAAGATGCCTGAGGAGACAGACACAGGATTGGTGTTGGGGGACAGAAGTGTGAATTCCACAGAAAATAAACAGGGAAAACCTGGAACTTTCAGCCTAAAGTTGCAATCTAGTTAGGCATCAATAGTGGACCAGCCAGAAATTTAATCACAGATTTTGTAGGTGAGAGAGCCATAGAAGTACAAGGTAAGCCTTGGCTGACCAGAAAACTCTGCACATATGCAGGGAAACTCTGAGTAGCACTGCAGAAAGTAAAAGCCAAAGCAGGTATCAGAACTGGCTGAACACTGAATGCACTCCTCAACCACACGCAGATGGATTAGCAGAGGGCAAAAGCCTCATGGAGTTGAAGTGTTTGAGCACAACCTTGACCCAAAACACTGGGCTACGCAGATGCAAGCCATGCTAAAGTAAGGAAGCCATGCTAAAAATAAGAATAAAAAGCTGAGCGGACTCATCAACAGCCATATACCATAGGGGATGTAGATTCTGGTAATAACTCCAAGCAAATTATAAGACAACAACAAAAACCCAGAAACATAGATCTGGATTGATAGCTGCTGTAACATATGATTTAAAATGTCTGCCTTTCCATAAAAAAATATTTAAAGATATAAAGTGCCAGGGAAGTGTGACTCAGAAACAGAAGCAGTCAATAGACACTGACTCTTAGTGGGCCAGATGTTGGATTTAGCAAAGATTTCAATGCAGTTATAAATATGTTCAAATAATTATAAGAAATTATGTTCAAAGAGTGAAAGAAAAATGTAATGACAATGATTCAACAGATAGGATATCTCAATAGATAAAAGTTATAAAAATGGATGGCTGCATCCATTATTATTAAAACTTAAAATACCATTGATAGTGTATATACTTTGTTTTCTTGCTTACCTTTTATAAACATAGTATTTACAAATGATCCCCTGAAACCTATTTTCAAATTATTGGTTTGTTTCAACCACAAATTTATTGGCCATGAAGACTTTCTGGAGCATACAATCCTTGTGGTTGAGGCCGGAAGGCAACATTCCAAAATTTCACTTGAAAAGGTAAGGTATTTTCCAAGGAAGCAATTAATATAACCAAAACTCCTAACTTGTAATGCCACTATCGGTGTACTAAGAGTAAATGTTGTTAACGGTAGAAATCCATTCTGAAATACAACCCAGGACACTAAGGATACATCAAATACAGACCCTAAAATGGAAGTAGAAACCCACTTTATAAATGACACCAGGGTCCAAAAAGTGTAAATAACTTGTTGAAGTTTACATGAGGAAGAGAAAAAAATCAAAAGTAGAAATTAAGTTTCCTGATTTCTAATAGATCCAGTGCCTCTAACATTATTCTTGAAATTCAGGGTTTAGAATCTTTGTGATATGATAAACACATTTACATTGTAAGTTTAGGTTACCATTATGATTAATATTATGATTAGTGTACAGACCTCAAGGTTTATTTTTTAAATTAACTTTCATTGATTTGACTATTCCATAACATTTATGTGTGTTATCACATTTGATAGTTTCATTGGGTATTTATCTCATTTATGAACAAGAAAACTAAGGCTCAGAGATGTTAAATAATGTATACAATGGTAGAAGTAATAGAAGACTTAATAATATTAATCACAACTAATTATTTTGTGCATTTACTATGTATTGGGTATTCTTCTAAGCACTTGATACATTTAACACATTTGATTCTACAACAAGCCCGTGAGGTAGTTATTCTCAATTTCCACATTTTACAGATGAGAAAATGAATGCATAGTAAGGCTGAAAAACTTTCCCAAGTTTACACAGCTAGCGAGCAATGGCGGCAGGATTTGAACCCACACAGTATTTGACCCCAGCTGATATGGAGTCGGATTACATAGACATGTTCTTATCTACTATTCTCACATTATTGAATCAGACTTTTAAATCACTACATTGAAAGGCCTACCACACACACCCCGTTATTCTTCCAGTAAGTTATTGGCTGTCCCATGGACCATAAAAATCAGTCAATGGATTAAGTAGTTTGGGGTAAAATTAATATACTTTAATATTTGATGCAATGATAAAAGATCTCCCTGCTCTGAGTTCTTCTAGTATCGGTGACTATTGTACTTTTTTGAAACATAATCATTATTGACTTGTTTACACAGACGAGTCTGGGATTCTTGCCCACCTACAATATGTAATGGCTCCACGTCCCACCTACGTTTGTTAGCTGAGTTATTGAAGCACCAACTTGCAGTCGTTATATCAAGATAGACAAAAAATATTTTCAGGGACAATTTGATTATTTACAAATATATATTAAGCACAAGAAAAATGAGATCATATTGTAAGGAAAAAAAATCTCTTTTCTATGGATGTACTAGTAATATAGAAGTGCATTCGAATATAATTTTTAAAGTTAGAATATGAAAAGAAGCATGAATCATGGCACTATGTAAATTTTTATTAATATATTTCACATTATATTTCCCTAACATCTCCTTACCTCAAAAACTATTTTGGAGAATAAAAACACATACTAATACCTAAAAGAAGAGTGACTTATTGGCAACAAATTTGATTTTGAGCCAATAGAATGGTTTCCAAATGTGCTTTCAAATGTAGTTACTAATTTTGTGGATCCCAATTTTTTATAACAGGTGTCAAATGATCTTTTAAAGTATGCTTTTCTTTTTTACTATAACTTTTTCTTTCTACTCTGTATTTGTCTTAAGAAATCCATGTATCTCCTTTTTCTCAATTATGCATATATATATTTCCCCCCCTTATTTGTATTTTTCCTCCTTGCAATTCTCCCTTCTTACCCAAGACTGTGTCCGTCTTTCTAAGATTTTTATCATCCCTAAGTTGTTTAAACTTCTCAGAGAGCAACTGTCATCGTCTAATGTATTATTATTTAAAAAGTGTTTGCACATGGGCACTTGGGTGGCTCAGTTGGTTAAGTGTCTGACTTCAACTTCAGCTCAGGTCATGAGCTCATGGTACATAGGTTAGAGCTCTGCATCAGGCTCCACATTGGGATTCTTGGTGATCCCTGCTTGGGATTCTGTCTTCCCTCTCTCTGCCCCTCCCCCATCCCCCACTAATGCCTTTTCTCTCTCTCAAATATAAATAAACTTTAAAAAAATAATAAAAAGTGTTTGCACACATAGATTCTCATTCATTTTCATAAGAACACTATAAGATATGTATTATCATTCCCATTTAATAATGAGGAAAATGACAGTCCTTAAAGTTAATTGAATTGTCCAATATCTTTAAGCTGCAGGTAACAGAGGCAGATTTTTAACCCAAATATCGTAACTCCAAGCCATACTCTATACTATAACCATGATGGCAGGGAAGAGAAGTTGCTTATTTACTTTATTAAATATTAACCTACTAGGTGCTCTGGCCTTTAAACACAAGGAGAGATCCAATTATTCAATTTAATATTTTTTGATATCATACTACACAGAGCTGTATAATGCACAGAGCTTGGGGCTAAAAGAGAAATTACAAAATTTAAATCCATATTCCCTCTCAAAGAGATCACAGGCTAAATGGTAGTCACATATGCACTCACGAAAAGAAAAGAAATACCTGATATTAAAGTGAAGAAGGATGCCTTTACATGACTAATGCCACCTTAATCTCATAGAAAAAGAGATCGCTTTGAGCTAGAACATAGAGGAAAATCCAACCCAGGTGGAGAGATCTGGGCGGACCTTAAATGATGGTGGTTTGCAGAAAAGTGGAAAGCACAGAGAAGCCGTTTTAAGAAATGGAATGGATATGGGATCTTGGGGTGACTCAGTCAGTTAAGTGACGGGCTGTTATTTCAGATCAGGTCATAATCTCACAGTTCATGAGACCAAGCTAGGGATTCTTAATCTCTCACCCTCTCTCTGCCCCTCCCCAGGTCCTGCCCCTCCCAGGTGTGCTTGTGCACCCATACCCTCTCTCTCTCTCGCTTTCTTTCTCTCTCTCTCTAATAAATAAGCTTTAAAAAAAAAAAGAAATGAAATGGATAAAGATATAAAAGGAAGTACAAAGTCATGTCAAGGGAGTTGTAAAGACTCATAAAAACATAAATAATGGTGGGGCGCCTGAATGGCTCAGTTGGCCAAGTGTCTGATTCTTGGTTTTGGCTCAGGTCATGACCTCACAGTTCCTGAGTTGGAGCTCTGCACTGGGCCCTGTGCTGAAGGCAAGGAGCCTGCTTGGGATTGTGTCCCTCTTTCTTTGGCCCTCCTCTACTTGTGCTCTCTCTCTCACAAATAAATCATAAACATCAAAAAAACATAAATAATGGTTACTACTGGGATGAGGCGATAAAGATATTACTGAGTTCAGACGCCTGGGTAGCCCAGTCGGTTAAGTGTCTGACTTCAGCTCAGGTCATGATCTCATGGTTTGTGCGTTGGAGCCCAGCATCAGGCTCTGTGCTGACAGCTCAGAGCCTGGAGCCTGCTTCAGATTCTGTGTCTCCCTCTCTCTCTGCCCCGTCTCTCTCTCTCTCAAAAATAAACATTAAAAACATTAAATATATATACATATATATATATTTAATTGCAGTACTCCTAATAACTACAACTCAGTATTGTAATACATGTATATACATATTCTGGTATATGTATATACTATACTATAATATAAAAACTGGCCATATATATATATATATATATATATATATATATATATAAAAAACATTACTGAGTTCTAGTTATTAGGAGTACTGCAGAGACGTATGGAAGGCTGCAGATGCAAAGTGCACGAACTACCACAAGTACAAGTCCTACTACAAAGTAGTACAAATACAAACTAGCCAATATACAGCAAAATGATTTTCTTTAAGTTTATGTTTTATCTTTAATTTCTAAAAATTCATTTTGATGGGGCGCCTGGGTGGCTCAGTTGGTTAAGCACCCGACTTCGGCTCAGGTCATGATCTCACGGCTCGTGAGTTCAAGCCTTGCGTCAGGCTCTGTGCTGACAGCTCAGAGCCTGGAGCCTGTTTCGGATTCTGTGTCTCCCTCTCTCTCTGTTCCTCCCCCTCTCGTGCTCTGTCTCTCTCTCAAAAATAAATAAAGATTAAAAAAAAATTCATTTTGAGAGAGAGAGAGCAAGTGGGAGGGGCAGAGAGAGAGAGAGGGAGGGAGACAGAATCCTAAGCAGGGTCCCTGCTGTCAGCACAGAGGCCAATGCGGTGCTCGAACTCACAAACTGTGACATTGTGGTAGAGTCCCCTCCCTAAAGGAATAGACCTCAAGAGAAGGGAAGGCAACCTGCCCGAATGCGTACATGACATCCCTCACGACCCTGTAACATGAGATCACCCAATCAGACTGTATGCCTATTTGTTACCCATATATAGGAGACAAAGAAGTAGAAAATGCATAAAAGACTATGCCACATGGCCTGGCGTTCAGGGCTCAGTTTTACGGGTATGAACCCAACTTGAGTGTGTGCCGGCACAAATAAAGTTGCTTCCTGGAAAGAAAAGCCTTGGTGTCACGACTCTCTGTGCAAGAAACCGGCTACAAGATCATGACCTGAGCCGAAGTCAAGAGTCCGGGCCACTCAGGAGCCCAAGCAACAAGACTGTTTTTGATAAAACTGAAGTTGTATAAAATAAGGGATAATTTCCAGGTATCAGAAATAAAGAGAAATCTTAAATCTGTAGCAATTTGGTAACTGCACCATATTTGAGGCTTGGGAGTTGGGATGGTCTGTAAAATCTTAAAGAGATATAGGACACAATAATTGTGCAGGGCAGGGACTTAGAACATCTCCTTTGAATAATACTGAGAAGCAGAGAGCAGATGTACCTTAACAGAGACCAGAAGTAACTCACCACCAACATAGGAATTTAGCCCACAGTGGAGAAATCCCCTCCTCACAGCTGTGTGCTATGAATGGAGATAGAGTCACCCAGGAGAAATCATGGTTCCAAATCTCATGACTGGGGTTTTATTAAATGGTAATAAATGGCATTTCCCTAGCCATAGCTAGCCCCTCAAGGTCCTGGAAACCTTGCTTCCAAAAGCCTTACCTTAGAGACTTACTCTATCCCTAACCCCCTCCCAACCTGAGGGTATATAATGAGTTATCTGTCACAACCCCATGTAGCTCTTCCTGCCCATGGGTCTGGCCCCTGTGCTTTAATAAAATCACCTTTTTGCACCAAAAACATTTTTAAGAATTCTTTCTTGGCCGTTGGCTCCAGACCACCCCACCATCACCCCAAAACTTCATCATCATGCCCTTCCAACTGAGCCAGCCAGTCGTCCCTATTTAGCTAACCCTTTAACTGCACTATTTAATATACTTTTTTATAATTCAATTACTATATATTTTTAATTTTTCCAATTCAAGAATAGAACAAAAGAAAAACATTTTAAGGTATGCAGAGACTAAAAAAGATCTGCTGGTAAAGACCTTTGCTGAAATAATTACTAAGGAATGTACTTCAACAGAAAGAAATTGAACCCAAAGGAAGGAGTAACAAGAAACAACAGTGAGCAAAGGAATTAAGAAAATAAAAATAAACGGAAGCTAGGTAAGGGCAAGGAACTGTTTCGCTAACAATGCATCACCAGAACCAAGAAAAGTGTTGGGTAGCCTATAAGGTAGTATAAACATTTGTTGTTAAATTAAACAAAATAAGTATTGAACTACACATATAACTAAATTTTTAGGGTTCAAAAGCAAGGTGCAATCACAATGGCACAAAAGATGGAAGGTTTGGAGGGAAGTTAAAGTACTCAGATTCCCATAATTTTAAAGGACAGAAATATTGGTCACCTTTAGGCTTTTTTGACAAATAATAAGGTTGTGTGAATTAAAATATTTGAAATGTTTAGAGAAAGCCATTAAAATGAAGGAAACAGTATGTATAATTTTGAAACCAGAAGGAGAAACAAAGGAGATGAAGAAACTCCATTAATTCAGAAATTTCAGAAAAAGGGGGAAAAAAAGAGTCAATAAATAGATGAAAATAAAATTATCAAAATAAGTCTAAATATATCAGTATTCATAATAAATAGGAAATGGTCAGTGTGGTCAATTATACTTCAATGAAAAAGAAAAGAAAAAAGAAAAAAATGGGTCAGTGTATGGGTAAGGAGGAATGTTTTAGGAGGATTTTCTTGGAAAAGTTGTTCTGATATTCCCAATTCTGTGTGTGTGTGTGTGTGTGTGTGTGTGTGTGTGTGTGTGTGTGTGAGAGAGAGAGAGAGAGAGAGAGAGAGAGAGAGAGATTGACTCCCTTTTACCTAAAGAGATGTGGCTTCAACAGAACACAAAGATTTATTAATCTTTGAAAAGATTAATAAAATAAATTTCTGGAAGATGGGTTAAGGAAAAAAGGATACGAGTCAATAAATATTGCAAAGGAAAAAAGAACATAACTACAGACAATGTCATAATTTAAAATGTAAGGAAATTCTACAATCAACTTCATGCCAATAATTTTAAATTCTTAGATGAAAAAATACCAATATCAATTGAGAAAAATCTCAATTTACTTTTGAGATTAGTATAAACCTGATATTCAAAGCAAAATTAAATGTCAACTTTCCTTAGGTGTAAAAATTCTAAATAAAATATTATCAAATTTAATTCAGAAATGTTAATTAAAAAATCATGACCAAGTAGGTTTTCCAAACAATGTAAGGATGATTCTAAATTAGAAAATCCATTATTCTAAGACACTATATGGATGAATTAAGATGGAAAAATCCTATGACTTTGTAGATGTTCAGTATATAGAATTCAATAAAATTACTCATTTGTGGTTAAGAAACAAAAACATCTTAATCAACTAGGAACAGAAACACTTAGAGTAAACATTGCATTTAATGGTGAAACTTTAGAAGCATTCCCAATAAAGTCAGGAAGGATTCTTTGAGGTACTAATTAGACCAAAAAAAAAAAGTAAGAAAACTGGACTTAATGATGAAATAAAGGGGCATTTCCTTTTCTCAATAGGTCTATGAATGGGCAGCCCACACTCAATTCATATACAGACTTTCTATTGATGGCAAGGGGATTAGTGTGAGGTTTAAGTATAAAACAAGCAATTGAGATCTACCCTTTGTTTAAATGATTTCCTATGAAAGATGTAGAAGAGGGGCAGGAGCTCTGTCATCCTGTTTGAGAGCTAAACCTTCAGGTTTAAAACCTTATGAACTCTTTGGGTGATCAAACTTGTTGCACTTATAAGTCAGACAGGGTAACTAAATCCTAAACATAAAAGTTTTTCAATTTTAAAAGCTTTCTTATGGTCATTAAACATTTCAGACAAATACTCATTATGAACTAATTGGTAGCAAATGTTCATTTGAAAACTTAAGCTGGCTTTGAGTTATAGTGGTTGGGTTTTGAGACTCAAAAACCAAAATAATGAGAAAAATTGCGAGCATCTTTCCATGCTTAAAAATTTCAATTAGCAAAATCCTTTGTCTTCTAGATGCAAACTCTGAATAAAGTGAGCCTCTATTCCCAGAGTTAGGGAAGCCACTATAAATTTGTTAGATCACAAAGATGATTTCTTCTGATGGGTCTCCTCCCTTTTCCCCAATGCCATTCACTAGATCTACTGAGACATGGTTGTGAAATTCTCCTTAAGTTTTGAAATCTTAAGGATTAGAAATGGGCATTTTTTACAAAGATGCCTACCCATTCTTAGGATTCCTTTACCTTTTCCTGTTCTATAGAAACAAAATTTATGGAGCATCATGGAATGGACTAATCTAAGTATCTCAGCAATTTTCTTCTTACCTACTAATACTAAATAACTCAGGCTTGATGATTTTTTTTTATTGTTTCATTGATTCTATATTTGTTGTTCTTGCATAATAATGTTCTCACCTTGTATCATGAAGCAAGGGTGAAGAAATACCAAGGCCAAAATTGTCTGTTCACACACCCATTTTTTTTTAACCTATGCAAGGTTTCCTATTTGCTACTTGCATACTTTTTTCCAAGACTTTTCTCTGCTATGCTATGATCACCTCCTTTAAATCTTGGCTTAAAACACATCTTCATAAAGGTGTCTTTTATTAGCTTTACTTAAGTTGAAAACAACTCTATAGTCCTCAATTTAAAATCTAATTTATGAATTCTGATTTTGGAATCATTGCCATATACATTGATTGAATACGTTTTACTTCTGTACGTAATACCCCAAGCTTAATGTATGAATTATGTTTTTTTTTCTTTCCTTCTTTTATTCTTTTCTTGCTTTTTTTCTTCCTCCTTTCCTTCCTTCCTCCGTGTCCCTCCTTCTTTTGCTGCTTTCCATGCGGTCTTATTTCTAGAACTACCGTTTCTCTAGAAACATCTGCCCAACTACAAATCTAATTTGTATTTGAGGATATTACAAAATTGATTTGATTACATATGAAAGTTGGTCATAAATTATTCAGAGGCAACATCAGTTAGAAACTGATCTTGCCTCTAACTGATCTATTTCACAATTTAGTTTTAATATATATGTGCTTGTATCTAGGTGAACAGTATAGCATACTGGTTAAATCACACACTCTGATGCCATACCGTGAGGGTTTAAACTCCAGCACAGCCACTTACTGGATGATTCCAGCTTAGTCACATGACCTCTCTTCCACTCAGATTTTCTGTTTGTAAAATGAGAGCAATCATAGCATCCACCTCATAAGAGTGCTGTGATGATTAAACAAATTAGTATATGTAGAGTATCCAATATAAATGCTATACACATTTGAACTATCACAGCTTCAAAGCCCTTTGTCCACATATTCAAACTCAAAAAAAAACCCTGAAACAAAATGACTTTCATGACTAATTTGCAAGCACTGAATTTAACTATCATGAGGTCATTTGTGGTCCTTCCTTATCCTTCTCGGTAACTATACCTCCATTATTACATAGAAATATTAAGGTACTTGATACAGACCCTACAGGGGGATGCAACATTGAATTCAGTATATAAAACATACTACCATTCTAAACTCAAAGAAACTGACATTTGAAACATATCTCACTCCAAAAGTTTTGTATAAAGAATTATATATTATTAGCTCTTCCACATTTCTGTCCTGATATAATATCCATTCAAATGATGAACTTATCCTTTGCAAACTGTATTTGATGTATGAGTTTGAAGTAAATGATTATTTCTATTTCTGAATGCATGCCACTCCAGAGGACGCTTCTTACCTTCTCATCCATGACTTCTTCCTTCCTTCTCCTATTCACTTTTTTTTTTATGCTCCTCCTATTGTCCTATATCAGTTAGGACTTGCAATCAGAGAGGACTCACAGACAAGTTGACTAAGGTGGCTTGGATATGAGTTTTTATTTTTATGCTGTGCTGGGAAATTATAATTGGAAGAAGAGTCAGTGGCTCCATACTGACAGTGTCTTAATAGCATCAGTGCCCCATGGGAAGAGCGCATTCACCTGAACTATATTATAGGCTCCCTTGTAGCTGCAAGGAAGGTTGGGAAACCTGGTTTTATTTTCTACAAATGTGAAAGCAGAGGTTACAAAGAATAATTGGATTGGAATGGACATTAAGTTAGCCAACCTGCAGCATCTGTCACTCTGTCCAGGCCCACTGTGACAGATTTCGGTGGAACTGAGTTAGAAGATATTGGCGTCATAAGTACTTCAAGATGAAAGAAATGCTTCAATTTCTTTATGTTTCCCTATCACAATGTGACCACATTGGTATCTCTGGCTACCTACATTGAATGAAAACTTGCATCTTTTAAGTACCCCCTCCAATCAAATCTCCACGCCCTTAACCTTGTGACCTTTTGTTACACCTTTCTATATGCAGAACTCTCTTCCATCTTTAACACATGGATTTAAACAATGTATATGAATATCCATGATTCTGTGAGAGTATGTGGAGATGTTTACATACTAGCATGAAGAATGAGTAAGGCTGTGAATGTATGAATAAGCCTGTATTCACTCCTTCAGTGAGTCTCAAACAGAAGGAATGTGTATTCTTCCCAAGTGAAAATGAAAAATAACATTCCTCATCTCCATAGTCTTGTCTCCTCCCTCTTCATAAGCTTTTCTCCGGGAAACTTCCATTTCTAACCAGCTACTCCTCTTTTCCTTCCCTGATCTTTCTTTGGTGTTGATGTCTCCTCAGCGACAAGTAAAAAACTTATAAGAGCAACCACTGAGTTTGGAAATGCTGTGAATCCATGAAATAATTCCTCCAACATTTTTCCTTAAACTAGAAATCCACAGTTTATTAGCATATTACCAAACCCCACCAATAGCTTTTCTACTCCACTTATTTACAACTATTCCATCTATTCTTCCAACAAGCCTCCTTTAAAGAGTAGTTGCTTTCATTGATTGACCACAAAAAGTCACATTTTATGCTGGAAGGTTACAGAACATTAAGAAACTATCAGCATATATAAACTATCTAATTTTCTTCTTGTGATTATTTTTCCATGGTACTTTTCTGTGTTGAATTTAACTGCTATTGTGTTGATCAATTATTTTTCTTTTCCCTGGGATTTTTTTCCCTTTCCTCTTTGTTAGGCTAAATCGTTTGTCAATAGTTCTTCCCCCTTGTTACTTTTGGTGTTTATTTTTCTTATCTGATCTTAGCTATCCCCATAGAAATACCATTATAACATCTTTCTATAGTCATACTTATTCATTTTCACTCTTCATTCTTTATTTTATACCAAGTACAAAATCTATAATTTGGCCTCTGTAGCTACAAACCACCATTCAAATGTCTCTTCTAAGGAAATTAATTTAAACCACCCTTTCAACATTACAATAAATTCTATCCATGAATATTCAGTAGTCACCATTATTTAATTTTCTTAGAAATTCTAACACCTCACAGAGTCATGAGAGCAAAAAGGAGTCTCCTGAGGTTGCCTAGGCCATGTTCTTAACTCTGGAACTAACTATCCCAGTGATTAATTCTCATGCTCTTAATATATAATAAAGAAATGAACTCATTTTCAGTTCCTATTTTTGTCTTAGAATTCTGAGACTTTGGAAGGCTGTGGCAGTGAGGAGTGCGGTGTACTCCTACAGCTTTTGATGTGAGGATGTTGAAATTGGAACACTGGACAATATGCACTGGACATAATACAAAAAGCCTTCTAGGTTTCCTAAAACTAAGGGCTATTAGTGACAATATCACTTCCCTTCTGCAAATAACATTAATAGCCGAAAGCTAGGTTATTTTATTGAGCCAATCAACCAACCCAGTTGATTTATAGAAACTCACTGTTTTACTCATTCAATTACAGGTTTATATTTTCCACCAGTTTTCCTAAGTTGGTTGGTTTTGTCTCCTCTGATACCACCAATTGGTAAAATCGCCACTGTACATGAAATGAAGTTATACAGAGAGATTACGTTCTAAAGTCATCACATGGGGTAAAAACCTCAGAGATTTTTGCAAACCTGTTATGAGAAAACCACATCGAAGACTGCTTTGCTGTCTCTTAAATCTGTCTCAACCTGCTTTCTCCCAATATTGAAAGGATGGCTACTTTTGCTTTGTTTTAGCTGAGTATGTGATACATACGTTACTTGTGCTTTAAGGCCAAGGGCCATGGTGTACAAAAATTATAAAAATAACTTATGACACTGGAATTCCTTAGCATGGAAAGATTCTCAGTTTACGGAACCATGTAAAACCAAAACTGAATGGGAGATCAGCAAAACCATTTATATCCCCTGATGTTTATTACTGGACGTTTGTACATATTTTTATGAGTGAAATGTCAGGCAGAATAGCTCACACTATTTATTTACTTACTTATTTATTTATTTATTTATTTATTTTTAATTTTTTTTTCAACGTTTATTTATTTTTGGGACAGAGAGAGACAGAGCATGAACGGGGGAGGGGCAGAGAGAGAGGGAGACACAGAATCAGAAACAGGCTCCAGGCTCCGAGCCATCAGCCCAGAGCCCGACGCGGGGCTCGAACTCACGGACCGCAAGATCGTGCCCTGGCTGAAGTCGGACGCTTAACCGACTGCGCCACCCAGGCGCCCCTCTCACACTATTTAAATAGTAATAATAATTTATTATATACTATAATAATATTATATTTATATTGTTTTATAATTATTATTATTACTATTATTATTTTGGCTGAGAGTATATAACCAAATTCAAGTAAGTTAAATGCACATCTATTTTCACCACATCTTGTTGAAACTGCCTATGCTAAAGACATCAATGGATTGTTTTCAGCTACTGGAACTAACTGCTACAGTTGATAATACTGACTACTTTCTCCTATTAACACTATCCTTCCTTGGTTTCTAGGATATCATTCTTTTCTGATTCTACCACATCTGTGTTAATGCTTATACTGAGTCATTACGACTTTCCTTACTTGAAATCAACTCTTAAATACTGTGTCTTTGATTCTTTTCTCCTTTACTTCTCTTACTTGCTCAATGTCAGTTACCATCCTGATTATCCTGATTCTAAGATGTATAATCTTTAACCTAAGCTTCTGACTCATATGTTTTATTGCTCACTTAACATGTCCATAGGCATCTTAAAACCAAGCTCATGACCTTTTCTCAAACCTTCTTATACAACATCCCTTTTTCTATTAAAAACTACATAGTTTTATCAATTTCCAAATCCGGAAAATTCAGTCATTTTAACTTCCTTTTATGTCATCAAACCCTATATAAAATTAGTCTCTACATTCTGTCAATGCCATCTTTTGACTATTTCTACAACCTGTTCCATCTCCATGGCTACTGCCATAGTTGAAATCAATATTATTTCTTTCTTGGATTCTGACAAGGGATTCCTCACTGGTCTTCCTAGTACCAACTCTGTTCTCAGAATGCTAGATGCAATGAAGCCATCAGGATAGTCTTTTGAAAATGTTTAATATGATACAATTGTCCTGGGTTGAATTGTGTCTCCCCAGAAATCATACGTTGAAGTTCTAGCCCTCAGTACCCTCAGATGATGAATTTATTTGGAAAGAAGATCACTGCAGATGTAACTACTTAAGATGAGGGCATAGTAGGGTGGGCTACTAATCCGTTATGATTGGTGTTCTTATAAAAAGAAGAAATTTGGACAGAGACATGTACACAGAGAGAACACCATGTGAACATGAAGGCAGAGATTGAGGTGACACATCTACAATCAAGGAATGCCAAAAATTGCTAGCAAGCCACCAGAAACTAGGGAAAGGCCTGGAACATATTGTTCTCACAGTCCTTAGAAGGAACCAACACTGATAACACCACAATCTCAGATTTCTAGCCTCCAAAACTCTGAGACAATGTATTTCTGTTGTTTAATCCAGCCCATTCACGGTACTTTGTCAGGGAAGATCTGGCAAACTAATACCAGCATCATATAATGTTTCTATACTTTAGATTTTTAAATTGTCCAATGGTACCCACTGTCAGTGGTATCAAACATAGATATCTTGCTATTATATATAATACCTAATATGATCTTGGCTGAATTTACTCCTTTACTTTTGCTTCTCATTGCTTTCCTATTTACTACACTTCATTCCTCCCATTATGACATACTCTTGTGTATTTTTATGTATGATGGCTTTTCTGCCTGATACTTTGCCACCATCACTCACAGTACATTCACTATACAATCATTCACTGTACATCATTCGCTACCCATTATGACACATCTATGGCATCTCCTTGTTTGTGAATTACTTCAAGGCAGAATTAGATTTCCATCTTCACTGTTTCCTGGGATTTTTCTCCACTATTCCTTTGTGGTGCTTACCAGGACACTTTTCAACCTTCATTGACTCTCTCTACCCACCCACTCCTCCCCCACACATTGAATTCTTTAAAGAAAGAGGTTTTGATGCATTCGTCTGGTAAAGTAGAAACTGAACAAATATTTTGAATAGATACATGAGCCCGGATGTTCTCCAATCCTCTCTGCTCATTAAGAGACCCTTTCTCTTTCTCATTAGGGTGCCTACATGTGCTATGCAACCCTTTTTAATTATCCTACTTTTTTGGTTATTATTTTGTTCTAATCACATGATATGTTTTTTTCAAAGCTGATATTTATTTACAAGCTAAGAAAAGAACATGTTATAAACATAGTTTTAAAGTCCTACTGGCCAATATTCATAAGTTTTTCTTTTTTTTTTTTAACATTCAATGCAGCAAATCATTAGACAAGAGAATCAAGTAAAATGGTTTTACTCTATCAAATGTCTTTCCAACTCAGACCTTTGGTTTAGAGCCTAATACCAAACTCAAACTCACAGCAGTGGGCAATACTTGAAGTTTAAGATAAAATCCAATGGGGTGTCTGGGTGGCTCAGTCAGTTAAGCATCCAACTTCAGCTCAGGTTGTGATCTCGTGGCTCTTGGGTTTGAGCCCTGCGTTGGGCTCTGTGCTCAGAGCCTGCTTCGGATTCTGTGTCTCCCTCTTTCTTGGCCCCTCCCCAACTCATACTCTTTCTCTCTCAAAAATAAACATTAAAAAAAAATTCTAAATAAAATTCAATAACCACACAATATTCTTGGCTGGAAGTATACTGCTGTAGAAAAAAAAATTATCAAATGGAAGGAAAGAGACAAATTATCCAATACAACACTGCGTTCAATACTTGTTGGCAAATATTTGCTTTAGCAAATATAAGTGTGACAGTTAATAGACAGAATTCTGGATATGGATAATATTTTTTCCTTAGAAAGAAATTTAATATAATTTCACTTGCTAATTTTTTTGTATTAAATATTTCAACTGATTAAATTGGATTTTAACATTCCAGTCAGTATTCGGTCAGGATCACAGAATTCTAAGTCAAAAAGGAGAACACAGTTATCTAGTTAAAATCTTCATTTTTAGATTTAATTGTAATGCTCAGGTAGGGACAATAAAATATCCAAGTTTAGATGGATGGAGAAAGACTAGAATCCAGATCTTCTGACTTCTTGTAAAGTGTTCTCTCTATTCTACTATATTGTGTCTATTGAATGGAAAATCCAGTAACAACAAAACTTAAGAATGAATACACTCTATCCTTGTGTTACATAAAGGGTGCCAGTATACCATAGACCATTTATTTTACACAAAAATGTAAGTTCCATATCATACATTTCTGTAATCCAAAAGTACATTATCCAATAAACAGCAAACATGGAATTGAGAAATATGTTTTGGTTGATTCATGTCTCTTTATAAATGTCCATCAACTGATGAATGGATAAAGAAATTGTGGTTTATATATACAATGGAATACTACTTGGCAATGAGAAAGAATGAAATATGGTCTTTTGTAGCAATGTGGATGGAACTGGAGAGTATTATGCTAAGTGAAATAAGTCATACAGAGAAAGACGGATACCATATGTTTTTACTCTTATGTGGATCCTGAGAAACTTAACAGAAGACCATGGGGGAGGGGAAGGAAAAAAAAAAAGAGAGGGAGAGAGCCAAAGCATAAGAGACTCTTAAAAACTGAGAACAAACTGAGGGTTGATGGGGGGTGGGAGGAAAGGGAGGGTGGGTGATGGGTATTGAGGAGGGCACCTGTTGGGATGAGCACTGGGTGTTGTATGGAAACCAATTTGATGACAAATTTCATATTAAAAATAAATAAATAAATAAAAATGAAAAAAAAATAAAGTAGTTCAAATTATCATGTTTTCCTCCCAATTAAAGCTCATATAGAAAGACACTGTGAAACCATATCACTTCCTGTCCTTGTATAAAACATTGTGGAATATAAACATGTGAACTACTCATTAAAATGTTATGTATGGAAGTTCAAAGAGTCGCATTACTGCGAGATCCAAAGATTGCTGCAATTTTGTGTTTCTCTGTTGCTTGTAATCTCAAATATGAATTCATTTACTTTTAATATTTTGTTGAGGATAGGAACATTTGTATTGCCTGCACCTGGAAGATTACTTCACATATAGGAAATTATCAATAAATATTTGTGTAACTTAAAAGGTTAACACTGAGGACAGCACATCAGATCCTTTTTAGATTCAGACGAAGAATAAATTATAAACACATAATTAAATAAAAGCTATTGGCAATTAGTGGTAGCGACCTCCCTGCCAGTGATTGTACACTTTGGCTCTCTAGAGTAATAATGCATACCAATTATTATATGTGGTATATCAGCTCCAAGAAAGATGTGTCACAATTTCCCCACTATAGTTCATGCTATGGCCTGCCAAATAATTCACCAAAGCTGAGTTTGCTTTTTGTTATCTGATTAACATAATTCCCATAGACTATCCTTTAAGAAATAAATGTTCAAAACAGTATTGTAGTTGAAGTTAGGACTCCTAGATTCTGGTTCCAACTCTGTCACCAACAAACAACATAACTGTAACAAGTTTATCGAACAATCTATACCCTGTGCGGCACAATCAATACAATTTTTTTCCAACCTCTGCCTAGATCTCTATTTCACGATGATTAATGATATTTTGGTGAGACCTTTTGGCTTCCTAGGTTTTTATGTGATACAAAGAGTCTCATTTTGGCCACTAAGATTCATTTTTATATTACAAAGTTTCATCCAATTCTTTATTTGATTGATTGATTGATTGATTGTTTTTTGAGAGAGAAAGAGCTCAAGTGAGGGAAGGGCAGAGAGAGAGAGAGAGGGAGAAGAGGATCCCAAGCAGGCTGCGTGTTGAGAGTGCAGAACTCCACGTGGGGCTCAAACGCATGAAACCCTGAGATCATGACCTGAGCTGAAGTCGGACGCTTATCCCACTATGTCACCCGGGTACCCCTCATCCAATATACTTTAAATGTCAATTCTCCTCTGCTATCCAAATAAAAATCTCTATTTGCCTTCCAAGTACAAGCCTGAACCACACTGCAGAGGAGAGGAGCAAGATGTGATCCTTTACTCTTTTCTTTAAAAATTTTTTAAAATGTTTATATATTCTTGAAAGAAAGAGTGTGAGTGGAGAGGGGCAGAAGAGAGGGAGACACAGAATCTGAAGCAGGCTCCGGGCTCCGAGCTGTTAGCACAGAGCCTAAAGTGGGGCTCAAACCCATGAACCCCGAGATCATGACCTGAGCCAAAGTCAGATGCTCAACTGACTGAGCCACCTAGGAGCCCCTGATCCTTTGCTCTTTTACTCTTTCTAGATCTTTCATTCTGTTCCTAACTCACTCTGCTGCCTCTAGATATCCCTTTCTTCACTGATATTCTGGGGAAGGAAAAGAATGCTAAAAAATACCAAACAAACCAGAAGTCTTCTATCTTTACCTTCTTGGTGGGCAGCCATAGGTGATTCCTATGGACAGGCACTCAAATTCACCCTCTTTTATGGGATATACTCATGGATTCTTTAGAGGCCACTACAGAAGTCCATACTATTTACCCACTGATGCTCTTTCTGGGAGACTATCTGTCATATTTTGCTAGGTCTTACAGTATCAACAAACAAACCCATATCTTAGTGGCTTACAATAACCACAGCTTCTATCTAAATTACATGCTCTCTGCTGGTTCACATCATTTCTTCGTTATTCTGGGACTCATAAAGAAGAAGCGACCCTTATCTGGGACCTGTTGCTGCCATTATAGAACACAAGATGAGGCTTAAAGTTTTAGTTGAGAAGTGTTGCATGCCATTTCTGTTCACATTCCATTAGCAAAACGTATCACATAGAGAAGCGTGGAGTCAACAGGGCAGGAAGTATGATCCTCCCACAGTTAGGAAAAGAAATATGTTTAATAAAACAACCTTCTACTATTACTTACCCCTTGTACTCTGACCCCATGTATCTTCACTTCCAGGAAACACTCCATAGCCTCCAACTGTTGACAGGTAATTTCACACTGTCATGCCATGCTCTTGTGATGTCATGGCTCCAACATGGCTACCTTTCACTACATCTACTTACACCCTTGTATCTGGTCACAGCTTCTTGGCCCCTGGAATCTGTTCATGACATCTACTTGGCTCTGGAGTCATACACTATTTTCATACGAAGTAATGGGAAGGCATACTGTTTTTTTCTGATGCTATCTCTTCTCACCTTATTATTAGCAGCTGCTTTACCCTGATTCACAGAGTTAAAATTGCCCAGGAATAAATAAGCAGGAACCAGGATATGTATCCTTTCTGCCTTCGAACTCAACTATCGATTTCTCCAAAATGGTTTCTTATAGTGATCTACTCTGGTATATCAGGAGGTAGGCCTGAAAGTTTCTGATTGACAGCAAACATCCAACTAGGGAATGAGATTCCCTTGTTGAGGAAACCCTCAGTTTATTATTAGGGATTCTCTTGAATCTTTTCTTGCATAAGGGAGCAGCCAGCCACTCTCTTTTCCTTAAATAAGACACAAGGTGGAATGTTACCACACTCCCCACTAAGCTAAAAACTCATGAAATACATAAATTCAATCTTCATTAAGCTCCAGTCGTCTCCTTATATAGCCTGAGAGTCATCTTCAGTATGAGAGTTGAAGGACCCCACTGGCCACCTCTTATTTAGTCCTGGAAACAGTGCCTGGCATCTTCTTGAAATCCCTTAGAATATGGAGATTCCTAATACCTACTATCTATAACTTTGGGAATTTAGCTGAAATCCAGAGATAAACACATAGACCCTTCAAATGTCCTTTTGATATAACCATAGACAAGTAAATTAATCTATATAGGACTTAATTTTTCTCATGTGGGAAGGAGCACTGTTAACTGTAAAACTCTAAGTAGTATCAAAACCAGTAGGAAACATAGGGAGACACTGAACAGAAGGTAGAACACTCTGATCTTAGACTTATTTCCATACTAGTAACTAAGGACAGAAATTCTTTATAAAGCACAAACACACTGAACCACTGAACTTTTGCCTTCATTGTAGAACAGCATTTCTAACAAAATGAAACATGCTTCCAACTGCACCAATCAAACATGTGGGTCCCTGTTAGGCCAATTTTAAAGGACTTCCAATTTTGTGAAAACCATAATGCTTATACTTCAGAATTTTCCATCCTCAACTACTCCCTTCACGTCATAAGAAGTCTACTCCATTTAAAGGAAAGAAAGATTTTAAATTAAGTCACAAAAGATTCAGGGAACTCTAAATTCAGTCCAGTTCTTTGAAACCACAACTGATGAAAAAGAAAAAAAAAAAAGTTCTTTTGCCAACTTCGGTTAGTGTTACATTCTTAATTTCACTTAAATGTACGTATTTTGTAATTTCCGTTTCCTTTCTTTAAAACAAAACAAAAAAAAAAACCTGTCTGAGGGGGATTATGGACATAAAGCTTCAGAAATTAAACGTATCCTGTAGAAACTAGTTTGTGCATCATGGTTACTCTTTATGAAGAATACAAGGTACATCTGATCTGATACAGACACTCTGGGGCCATCATCTATCATCAGGTTGTGTGCATAACACCTAACTTTAAAAAGTTAGGAGTGCACCTTACACAGGAGGAGGGCAATATGAAAGAAAAGAATCAACTTTGGATTAGAAATGCATATAAAAATGTTTAGTTTATTTCATGTGCTGGCAATCTTATTTCAGGTTTTACAGGGGATTCTTTTTTCCTTTTGAAACAAAATACTACAATAAACTCACCTCTCAATAATTAAACATTTGTTAATTTGAACATGCCCCTGTGACACCTTCTATACCATGTGAAATTCTCTTTAAAGTATCAGTCAGTGTTCTAACTCATCCCTGATAGTCTCTGAGATATACAGACTATGCCACAAAGACGCAGTAGTTTCTCTTAAGGAATTTTAAAAATTGGTCCCTGTTAGGAGGTGATGCTTGGTGTCACTTTTGTTACCTTGAAAGATGGTCCCTTGACTAAGGATATTAATTTTCTGAAAATTTCATGCTGTTTCAATTGAAAAATTGGCAAACTATTAAAAAACAAGTTGAGGGGAGCCTTTTAAGAAATTGAAAAGTAACTGCAAACAACATTGGGTAATTGTGACTTTCAGTTGTTCTGTATCAGTTACATTTTTGTGCTCTTTTCCCTGTGTACATGGTGATTCTATTTCTCCCCCACTGAAAATTTTATTTAAAACAATAAAGTATCATGGGGCACCTGGGTGGCTCAGTTGGTTAAGAGTCCAACTTCAGCTCAGGTCATGATGTCAGGACTCATGAGTTTGAGCCCTAAGGCAGGCTCTGTGCTGACAGCTCAGAGCCTGGAGCCTGCTTCTGATTCTGTGTCTCCCCCTCTCACTGCCCTTCCCCCACTCACGCTCTGTCTCTCACTCTCGAAATAAATAAGTATTGAAAAAAAATTTTTTTAATGAAGTAACAGTCCTCAACTGAGAATATGTAACTTTCAACCACATAGTAGTTTAAGTGGTTCATAAACAGATACCACACGCTAGATAGTCACACTGGAGCATTGGAAGGAATTTTAGGAGTCAACTAGGACCTCACGAAAAGTACTGATAAAATAGGAAGAATAAAGCAAGAAGAAAGAATTTGCATTTTTAAAAGTTAATTAATTGCCTCTACTTGCTGTCTGCATTTAATATTTAATAGTTTATAAGCTATAATACCAGGAGTAAGTACTGATCAAATTCACACAGGAGCTTTAGAAGGTGAGAGGGCACCAAGACGACCAAGAGTCCTACATCCTCCTCAGCTGCTATACAGTTTCCTTGGGGGTGAGGGAGAGGGGTAATTGGTATAAAGACTCTGCTCGTCTTCTTTCCAGAAGTAATAAAAAATTATGTTGGTAGCTTCAAGGTGATAAAAATTAATAGAATTAAAAGACCAAAATTAATGGATTTTTATCCTTTGCTACATGAAAGAGAAAATGATTTCCTGGATAACGTAATAGCAGCAGCCTAAGCAAGAAATGAAAGGGAAGAGGTTTTGAGAAAGCAAAGGTGAATTAAAACATATCAAGTACAACGGAAGAATAGTACACAAATGGAAGAAGGGAAGGAGAAGGAAATTTGATCCACTGGAGAAATCCTCTGGGAAGAGATGTATAATTTCTGGAAAGACGGCAAGTAGCTCCATTTCTGTGAAAAGAGAAGGGCTTTCTAGAATTAGGACACATGAAGAACTTAGTTCATGATGTACAAAGAGGAAATGAAAGAATGGAGATAGCCATTTGTACAATCACATGGATGATCACAGTTGTTTCCTCTTCTTGAAATGAAAACCATCATCTCCATTCAGAGTCCACTGGCACTTAACAATTTACTGGCCCAGCAGCTTACCTGGAACAAAGATTGGCCAATTAATGTAGTTTGAAGATGAATAAATAAATGAATGAATCCGCTGGCTCATCGTTACTTATTTATAATGCTGAATAGGGATAAATGACATAAACAGAGAAATCTGGGAACAGCTCTAGGAGTGAGAGACAGAATTGTAGATAGAAAAAAGATTGGAACAATAATGGTTAGCTAGATGAAGAGAGATCCAGAACAGTATCTAGTTGCTACACAGGGATTATTCTGCCAGAGTGATGAACACCTGGCTATAGAATATATTGTGCAGACTCATCTGGAAGTCTGCCAGGTTTCTACTAACTTTAAAATCAAAGTCTTGGGGAATGGAGAACATTGTTAGATAAAGCTATAAAACTGGATATAATGAAGGACATCAGCCATTATAATAAAACACGTTAAGCAATTGGTACAGACAAAAGAATCCATAGTGAAAATTACTAAAAAGATGGTCAAGAAGTCTACAGTAAATTCAAAGCCCAGAGTATTAGCAACATTTAGAGTGTAATTCAAGACAGAAAACCATTAAGATTTACCATGTGAAAACATGATCATAACAATGAAAAGTACTTTGTTCTAGTAAAGCCTTAGAAGATGAAGGTGAACTTAACATGTTATTAAGATATAAGCCTGTGTGTAACTCTTCAAGTCTGCTTTTGATAGCATGAAAGGAAACATTTCAGTGAAGTAAGGGAAGAGAGAACAAGGTCAAATGTCAGAGAGAATGTTCTACAGCCTACTTACTGAAAGAAGGTCATGTTCTTTCTCTTAGAACTAGAGTGAGCTTGGATTCTGGGATTGTGCCTAGAAATGCCCCCAAGCTAGGGGTCCAGGTCTAGTCATACCAGGGACAGTGTTTACCTAAGGAATAAATGGCCCTGTGACTGGAGGAAAAACTTGGATCTTGGTTGAAAAGATAACAGTATTGAATGGCAGATTTAAAGATCAAGACAAGGCAAAAAATAGCAGTGGTTCGAAGCCGGAAGGATTAAGTGTAAGCTGGTATGTTATGGAAAAGCTTGTGACAAGCAATTCACAATTAAAGAAATAGACAGAGGGCAAGAGAGTGTTTGGATTACCCTCACAGGGGATGTTTAGTGTATGAGACATGGGTGTGGACTGGAATATTAACAGGTGGCAGAGGCAGCAGCTAAAAAGAATCAGGGAATACGGACCTGGAAAAGAAGACAAATATAATGGAATGGGAAATTTTCAGCTCCCCTGCAATCTGCTAAGTCTCATTCTGTCATGAGAAAAGGTGTTTTGACATCATCATGTAAAGCATAGATTTTAGAATCAAATAGGTTTAACTTGAAACTTGGCTCTGCAGGGCTCTGTGATGTTGGGTAAGAAACTAATTTTTATAATGGCTTCAAATTTCTCACCTGTAAAATGGGAATTATACTGGTAACTGCATCTCTGTGATATTAGGAAGATTAAATAAGGGGACAAATTTAGAGTTGTACCAAGTACACAGTAATCCCTATATAAATGCCACTTTACTTTTATTATTGAAATTTAGCTAAAAGTAAGCTAGCTGATACATTTTTTTCTTTGCCTTGAAAATTTTTTTTCCTACCAGAAGTCCATCAACCTGATTCTTAAAAAAAGACTTGGTTAGAGGGGTGGAAATGAGACTTTGGAGAAAGTTATTTTGCCACCTTAAAGCAGTGCTTCTCTAATTCAACATTCTTCCAAGATACCTGAAGGGATTTTAATATGCCCATTCTGATCGGTTAGCCTAGCATGGGGGCCTGACATTTTCCTAAATTTCTAATAAGCTCCCAGTGATGCTAATGCTCCTGGTCCATGTACCACTCTAAATAGAAAGGCCATAGAATGCCTGAAAATGAGTAAAGGAAACATGGTAGGAAGTCAGACAAGTAAAATAGATTTCATGAAAGCCAATTTCAGAGGCAGCAGAACTCTTTCCTAGATCAAGCTCTAGGAAAAGATGACTCAAATCCAAAACCGGTAAGATGTAGTTTTCAAGAATGAAACTCTGATTCTATAATTTCATATATATATAATTCCTATATAACCACAAGCATCAATTTTAAGAACAATTACATATGCAGAAAGAGAAAAGAAATTGGAAATAAGAGACGAGAGGTCCAGGCCTCTAAAAATAATGTAAGTAAATCGATGAGTCCTAGAATTTACTGAGGTTTCAAAAGCCACCTAAAATTAATTGTAAAGGTAGTTTCATAGTAAGAAGAACACAATGAAATAGGCCATCTATAAAAAGATTAACCTATCAAGGATTATATAGAGAGAACACCAAACTTCTCACTTTTTAGCTTGCTTCTCACTATGATCTATACTTCAGAAGTAGAAGAATTAAAATAGGTAGAAGAAGTAGAGAATTAAAATAGATTAGAAAGACAAGAAGCCGGTTAGCGGTGGGACTATTGTGTTATAGCACACAATTTCACTAACTGAGTTCATTTGTTTCTGTTTGAGTAGATTACATTTCATACTAATTACAGATTACTGAACAGAATCTTTGTGAAACCACGATGAACATAAAAGTTTTAGAAGACCCTAAGTGACCAAGCATTGTCCTATTTGTTTTAATAGTGTTTTCTGTGAAGCATTGTCTAATGAACATGATGCTAAACCTTGGCTGGCTTCGGGACATATTTTTACAAAGATAATTAATAAAGACAAAGTATTTTTCCAATATTTTTCTTCTCTGTCCAGTGGACTCCTTTTCATCCTTAAAGAACCTATCTGAATGTCAACTTCCTTGGAGTAATTTCCCATTCTCTTAGATAGAATTATATTCTCTGTGTTCTCATTAATCTTAAAGTTCTTACTTTACTTAAAACTTAACTCTACTTAATATTATATTTTGGTTACTTGTTTGCATGCTTATTTTCCAACTTAACAGAGAATGGCTTATTTTTATCCTGAAAATCCTTATGTTCTGCACAGTGCATGATATATAGCAGATGTTTAACAGAGGTTTCAAAATTGAAGTCCCCACACGTAAAACATATACGTCTAATTCAATCTTAGGCTGTATACATAGAAATACCATGTCTAGAATAAGGGAGGTACAAGTCCCAGTCAGCTGAGTGGTACACAAACTAGGTTTGAAGTACAAATTTCAGATAATGAGTTTATCCAACTTATGAAGAGCATGGACTCTGCAGCCTAGAGGACCTGAAGTCATGGCATTACCAGCTCTGTCATATACTTGAGCAAGCTGTTTCACCTCTCTTGATCCCAGTTTTCACGTGGATAATAATACTACCAATACCGCTGCTAAAATGATTAACTGAAATATATATGAATCCCATAAAACAGTGGCTAGCACATAACAAGCACTAGATGTTAGCTATGTCAGCCATTATTATAGTTGTTGCTTGTTCTGGATACTGCACATTCAGAGCATCATCCCTACCTAACCCGGTCCAGAGATAAGCGACCAAGAAAACAAGATTCGAAACCACTTCATAAGGAAGGCTAAAATATCTCAAACTATTAGCTTGGAAGTGAGGTTTGAGAAGCGTTACAGGGACAAGAGACAGGACAGCTGCCTTTAAAAATGAAAAGTGAGTACCCTTGATCTAGGACACTCAAGGGGACAAAAATGGGACTGAAAGTGGAAACTACATAGTGGAAGATTTATGTTCAAAGGAAAACCTTTCTCAAGTGGAGTACATAGAATGGAATGTCTGGAGGTATTTATGCAGGATTTAGAGATTATGCTGGGAGTGATTAAAAGTATGAGGCTGAATCACTGAATGGCAGGGAGGGCTAGGCTAGCTGGTCCTTGTAGTACTTCAGCTCTATTCCCTTTATGAAGAACTAAGGTGCAGAAAAATAAAGAAATTTGACCATAGACACAGAACTAATTAGTTGCAGATCCTGGGCTAGAACCTAGTTGGCCAAATTCCCACTCTAGGGCTTTGCTTTGGAAGTCCTCCACAAAAAGAACTTCCCAGAACAGGTAGGGATGTGCTCCAAAGTACGAATAAGAGGCAAGAGTGCAGGTGAGGCAAGTACTTGAGAGTGAGTAGAGCAAACCATACAGTCACTGAGTCTTACACAATGTCCTCACTCTTTGTAAGTTATTCCCAAACATGAGTTTATTTGTATGGATATCTGATCACAGAGCACTGTAAAATGTAAAGATTAATGAGTCTAATCTATATAAACTTGAAAATGCATTTGCCAGTTTATCTCCATATGTCCCAAGTTTTCATCTGAAATACATGTATGCTAGGCATCAGCTCAATGGTCATGTAAATCTATTAATTTCTCTATGTATTTACCTACAGAAGTGTGACCTTTAAACTTTCCAGGAAAAACATTTTGAAAAATACAAGCTTTTAATAGAGAGATTCATTGGGGGAGATGATAGGTCCTGGGAATCGATAGCACCAACTGTGGGCTCAGACCTCTTCCATTCAGTTCCTGAAATTAGGAAAACTTAACTTCTATAATCCCACTTCAGATCCTCTGTCACCCTCTCTCTCTGCCCTTCCCCCACTCATGCTCTCTTTGTCTCAAAAATAAACTTTTTTTTAATTTTTTTTATTTTTTTATTTTTTAACGTTTATTTATTTTTGAGACAGAGAGAGACAGAGCATGAACGGGGGAGGGGCAGAGAGAGAGGGAGACACAGAATCGGAAGCAGGCTCCAGGCTCTGAGCCATCAGCCCAGAGCCCGACGCGGGGCTCGAACTCACGGACCGTGAGATCGTGACCTCAGCCGAAGTCGGATGCTTAACCGACTGAGCCACCCAGGCGCCCCCAATAAACATTTTTTTTTTTAAAGAATTTATTCTACTTTTTTCAGGCATTGACCATATGAAAAATAAAGGATTAATGGGTTGACTGATTAAACTTAACAATAGATATTTCAAATTTAGTAGGGATGAAATAATTAACAAATATTAATTGGGCAACAAACTGATTATTCCAAGTAGGTTTTGTAGTCAGCAGATATTTTGTTCACTATGAGAAAGGTAATTATTTTTTTTTAAGTTTATTTATTTATTTTGAGAGAGAGAGAGAGAGAGAATGTGAGAGCGTGTGGGAGGGGCAGAGAGAGAGGGAGAGAGAGAGAATCCCAAGCAAGCTGTGCACTGTCAGCGCGGAGGCCTACGCAGGGCTTGAACTCACCAACCGTGAGATCATGACCTGAGCCAAAATCAAGGGTTGGACACTTAACCGACTGAGGCACTCAGGCACCCCGAGAAAAGCAACGTTTTAAAAATTACTTTTATCCTCTAACTTCACGCAATTTTCAGTATTACGAATCCTCTGTTTTTCCTTTCATGAGAATATATGCCCTATGAGAGAAAGGTCTCTGTTCATTGAAATACTCCCATGTACCTAGAATACTACTTGACATATAATTCATCCTCAAATATTAGTTGAAATATGAATAAAAAGTGAATGATTAACAAGTGGTAATGGAAGGATGGCTCATGAAAGCCACTTTAACTTTGCCAGATTTAATAAATAAAAAAGGAGCTTCTTGAGTAATAAAAATAAAGCATTGTTTACCTGAAATTCAACTTTAAGCATCTTGTTCTTTATCTGGCAACTCTACATTTAGAAAAGAAAAAAAAGCTAATGGCCAAAGTATGTGAAATCATCAACATTTACCTATAAAAAGAAATAAATTTTCTTCCAACACTGTGTTGCTAGATATAAGGAACCCCAATATACATGTTTAAAAAATAAAACAAAACTTAAAAAGAATCAAAAAGGAGAAAGGCAAAGCTTCTTTTGAAACACAGACTGGTTTTTAAAAATCTTGCTAGACTCCAAGAGATGTTATGACCTATCCTATCACATGTGTATGTGGGTGTGTTTTGGGATAAACCTTAAAACAGTTTTTAAGTGTTTCCTACACTCTGTTCTAACCTACCTGAAGGTCATTACAGGAGAGTTGCTGCTAAATTGTAAGCATGGGCTTATACTTTGGGTTTCAAAGTGGAGCTTGATAGAATTATTACATCAAAAGTAAAATACATATCAATTCACAATGCCAGAACATCAAACGGCATTCTTTTTACTCACCGACACTAACACTACATACCTGAAAATTTTCTAAATATTAAGCAAACCCCTGATCTCCTAGGCTGGTGACTCTTACTGATCCTTCCAGGCTCAATTTAACAATTAACAAAAGTGAAAAATATTTTGTGTTAAATTACAAGTCTCCCTAATAATATCTTAAGTTCCAAGAATATTAGGACCCAATCTGAATTGTCTCCTTTTTGTATACCTGGAGGTCAGCATAGATCCTAGTATAAATAGGTACTCAATTATGTATTGAATGAATCAAGTTTTAAGGCAAAATAAAATATAAATAGGAGTGTCGCCATCTTTTCTGTCTTTTTTAGCTTACTTCTCATCAGTGTGTTTTTGAGTTCCCTCACACCTTAATATTTATTAAAAGATGAAATAATAACTCTGATTTCTCCATTTCTTTGTCTGTGAAATGAAACTAATGTACCTATCCCATGGTATTGTTATAAAGATTTGGAGTTAATATACAAAAAGTATTTGGAACAGTGCCTAGCACATAGTAAATGTCATCCATCATCATCATCATCATCATCATTAGCTGCAGCAGCATTATTTATAGCTGGGTCTTTTTCTAGTAAGAATTTCAGACTCTGGAGTTCTATTGTTTTTACCATCTTTCCGCTGGTTAGAAGTCTGGTCTCTGACTGGATGGACTCCTCTTTGGAGTTTTAAAAGAAACATCACCCCTTCTGGAAAAGCCTAGCCTAAAAACGTTTCCTTGGAAAGCAACATCTCCGCTCCATGTTTGTTTATCCTCCCTTAACAACCTGCTTCTTTAGAATCCTCCCCTGAATGTTGATTACTATAGTTTAACTGTGCTGTCTTGTCCCCACCATCCATTTTTCCTTTCATTCTGAAAACCTACTGTGATGTCATTATCTCAGCTGCTTTTAATTAGACTACATCAATTGAAAATTGAGAATGATTCTAAAAATTGTCTTTTACAGTCCAGATCTGTTTAAAACAGAATAGCATGTTTTATACTATGTTGACTATTTAACAGTTATGTTAGAACTCCCTATTATCTATTGCTTGAATAGACCCAAATTAACAGACCCAGATTAAATGTTTATGATATGTTATGGCTTGAGATATCCGTATATTATACTAGCTGATATTCTTTCTGTATATACAATGTCTCTCAAGTTCTCTTGGACCAGAGTTGTATTAATAAATGTAATTAGCATAAAACTCTGCTTAGCAACATTGATCTGTGGTTGTTATATTAAATTACTAAAATCTCCTTCCCCCATATCATCAAAATTGCCATCCTGAATCACCTTGCATAATGGTTAAAGATGCAAGACTATTTCTATTGGACTTTTTTGTTATAGAAATGCAACTTTCTGATGAGAACATGTTTCAAATTTGCCAGACACCAATTCCCTCCTTGCTGATTCCTGGAATCCAGGGATAGTGACCCAACCTCAACTGGCCAACTTCACTTAATTCCCTTACCCTCTAATTTATTTCACAGAGAACTATCTCTTGCAATGAATATGCTAACATATATAAATAACTTTAACAAATATTTTTCAATTCTATTAAAATTTTCATTCTTACAAAAGTATGTAACTACATCTCTTATCTCAGTGGCTCTCAACCTTGGCTGTGAAGCATTTTCTGAATTTTGGGAGTTGATGGAAATTTTTACGGGTGGAAATATTTTTATATAAGCTTTATACAACATTCTGGATGTTCGGCCATGAGATTTTTCCCATTTCATACTAGCTGAGAAATAACTCAACAAACTAGTAATATCACTGTCTTATTTACACACTGAACATAATAATCAAAATAATAAAGAATAAAGCTAAAATCTAAAAATGAGAAAAAGGCATATATCAGCTACATTCCTTTATATTCTGGCATATCATCTTACAACTAGGAATATCTTGTTCTTGGAAAATCTTGGTATCTGGTGAGAAATGGTAGAATGGTAATGGAAAAATGTCTGTGGTACTCTTTAAAATACCCTCTATGTAAATAACATTAGAATTCTTTGCTCTTTAAATGCCTTTTTCTTTCTTAATTTTTAAAAAATTTTTGGTGTAAGTATTCTACTTGGTGAAAGGGGCAACCAGTGTATAGTCACATTATGTACATGAAATTCTTTGAGTTAATTATTAGTAATAATTTGCAACGCAAATGAAAAGATGTATAAATTTGAATTTGAATACGTTTTTATTTATACACTTGCAAAATAATTTGCAGCTTCAAGGAAAACAGAATATATAACTGCACGTTAGAATCTTTTTCTTAATCCCAAACATATTGCATCCATTTTAAACAATGCTAGACGGAACATATCATATCATGATGCTTCAATTACCCATTTTAATCTTAATAAAAATTCAGAGAATTGGTGAATCAATAGTCATCATGATTAAACAGATATATTCCCGAGTTGTCTTAGAGCCAAACTTTTAGAAATAGCTTAGTAGGGGAAAATAGCCTTTCTTGGAAAGGTTGTACTCCAGGTTTAAGTAACTATGATTTGGTTTCTGAGTCATACAACGTGCATTAATATCTATGTACCATAATGAGAACTTAAAGTGGAATACGGTCTGTTGATTCCTAATATCTATTCAAATATAAGTTATTAACTCCATTATTTAGGGGTTGTTTCCAGTTTATGAATTATTTATGTCCTTTGTTTTGAAAAGGTTGTTATAGCTGTTAGGGCCAAGACAATATAAAAACTCCAGAACTTGATAATAATGCTCATGAGATATTTAAGCATAAGGGAGGCACTGATTACAAAAGCAAGTAACTTGTAATTGAATGAAGAGCCTAAATAAAATGCTTCAGAATTGCAAAGACTCATTCTATATGGATTACTGAACAACAGCATAAAATGAACCCTCCAAGAATCTCCATGTGGTTTTAGTTTGAAGTGAAATAAACTATGATTTTTTTTATAAACATCAGATCTTGAAGAGTTTGATATCAAGAAGTATAGCCACAATTTTTATTTTTACCACTAGCAAACCAAACAAAAGTTCTGGCCATTGATTGGGCTTGACTGCCCTGAGCCTACTAAATTCTAGGATGATTTAAGTTTTTCCAAAGAGTATTCTGTTTGGTCCTTCCCAGGGCTTAAAATAGAACATACACAATAGAGATAATAGGGTGTAACCCATTATACAACAGATAATCTTAAACTTGGTTCCAAAAAAATATATTTAAAAGTTGAGAAACTCTTCTTCTGTCATCAAAAATAATGATCAAACCACTAATCGTAGCCACTACTAATTATCATTAAAATACAATTTGTCTCTTTATAGGTATAAGGCAGTGCTATGGGTAAATGTTACTAATAACAGGTACACTCTGACTCAGGGAACTTCTATATGCCTAAAACCTCTGTGAACAATATTCAGGTAAAAGTCACCATTAATTCAGCTCTTTTGAACGGTGGAAGGTTTTCAGATAAATGGCAACTAATGGTCAAATACAGAATCTCTGAGATTTGTACCCACCAGATTTTATAATTTTTCATTAAGCCATTTTGTCAATGTCACCTCTGAGACCAATTAAAAATAAAGAAGAGGGATTTAAAACATTCTTAACAAAAATGTTTTTTTCTATTAGACAACAGAACCGACATATTCTTTATGGCAATACAATTCTACTACATGTAACTTATATAATAGATGGGGAGTAAACTAATAGCCAACACAATCCTATTTTGGGATGTTCAACATCTCCTCCATCATCATCATCAGAAAACCAAGATTTTTCTGGTACTTATTTCATTATGCTAAAGTTACTTTAAATTATCATGTAATTCTTTATACTTTCAGAAATTTCAACGGAGATATTTATTTGTGAGTGCTATAATGCTAATTTACTTCATAGAAATCATTCTTCACTGAAAAATAGTATAATGACAATAGGTTGTTCATGAGCTGGGAGGAAGAACTCAAATTTTATTGCTGAACCAACTTAAGCCTAGAAAACATCTGTGACAATTGTTCAACACAGTCTGAATTACTGATAAAGGGCTTAATTTTTCTAAATCTTTATTCTGACAATACTTCTTTTAAAGCTATGGACTGAAACGAGATGGGTTTTGCCTCTTTTATAGTTCTATTATCTCAACAAAAGTAGATAAATAGTCAGATATTATTTTAAAAAATAACTTCAGCAATAAAATGTCAGTGATACATTGCCCAAATCAAACAATTCCCAAAGTTTTCTGAACATTGTTATTAGAGCATTTAAGTAAAAACAACAACAACAACAACAACAACAACAAAATCATTATGATTATAAAGCTAAAAACATTCTTTCCTCTCAAATTTCAGAATATGAACACAGGAATATTTTGAGGGGGAATTATAGATCCTTATAATAACTTAGAGAAATCAAAAATTAAGAAAATCATAAATTAATAAGATGTTTAAGTTTTAAGAAGAATGTACTATCATATATATTTCAAGATACCTAAACCATCATAGGATTATCTGTCTGCTCTTTGAACTCTGGAAGGGAAATAATATATTTTCATCATTCAGATTCTTTTTGAAGTCTTTGACTTTTGGAATGATGAGAATCAAAGTTTTCCTAAGCATTTCCCTGCCTGGATTTGGACGTGTTCCTCATGAACAGTACCGAAAGATGCACTTTCCAATCTTCTTGTCCTTATTCTCAATCCCTTCCCCTACAGTCTTAATGTACACTTGATGATAATACTTTATGGTCTAGAATTCAGGGATTAGGAATTCAAAAGCCATCAGAGACACGGAAGGTAATGTTAATTTGTAAAGCCTTTATACCAAGGTATAAAGTAACAGAAAGAATCGGGACCAATGGTGAACTGAAAAAGAGACACCTAGTCCAAAGCACTCAAACTTGCATTATTTTCTGAAAAATACAGGGCTAGCCCAGGAAGACAGGTTAACAGCTTGGCTTCAGCCCAACAATTGCTATGCACAACTTTTAATCTAGATCAGTGGTTTTCAAGACTAGTAGCACATTAGAGTCACTGCATGAATGAAAACAAAGCAGAACTATATATGCCCAGGTTCCTATTCCAGAATTTGAATCAGTTGGTCTGGGATGGTGCTCAGAATATGGTATCTTTTAACAAGTTTCCTAGATGATACTAATTAATGTCCACCAAAGTTGAGAACCTTGAGTATAAATAATACATTTTAGATCTAATAAATGGATTTTATTATATTACATGAAAACTATTATATTACATGAAAACCATGTTTTGCTGAGATGTTAATTCCTACAGTTCGGGAAGAGGCTGGTAATTTACAAATTTATAATAAAGTCAATTCACTGTTTTTCAAATGCTAGGCTTCTCTACACCATCTTCACTCACACATTAATTTGTTAGACAGCTGAGGTTAGAAATACAGACAGTTATCTCAGAACATAACCTTTGTAACTATGTGTATTAATTACACAAGATTCTCCAGGGAAATAGAATAAATAGGATGTTTGTGTATATGTGTGTATAAATTTGTATCTATAAAACATATATATTATATATAATGTTTTTATGTATCTTAGGAATCTTTAAGTTACTAATTACATATTTAAAGCTATGAAATGTGCATTTCTTGGCAAGTTACACTAGTGATTTTATATTTATTCCAATTTCCAATAAAAGCTTAAGGAAACAGACAAAAATATAAAGGACAAGAAAAATAGAGGAACAGCCACAAAACAAAAAGATTCAGTGACAGGAAAAAGTCTTCACAGTCAGTGCCCATCAACATTTTAAAGTTATCCAAAGAGTGCAAATGCTCAATTCAAATCAATATCATGCACTAAACTATTAATACTTGTCCCTTGAAGTTGCAGACTAGAAAAGTAGCCCACCTCTGTCATATATACACACATTTATAGAGGGCAGGAGAAGGAGAGAGAGAGAGAGAGAGAGAGAGAGAGAGTGTGTGAGAGAGAGAGAGAAGGAAAAAAGATTCTGAGAATTGGTTTATATAATTACAGAGACTGGCAAGTCCAAAAATCTACAAGGTAGACCAGTAGGCTGGAGAGCCGGGGAAAATTTGATGTTGCAGCTCTGGTCTGAAGACAGGGTGGAAACAGAATTTCCTCTTCACTGGAGACCTGTGTGTTATTTTTCTTAAGCCTTCAACTGATTGGATGAAGCCCACCCACATTATGGAGGGTGATCTGCTTTACTCAAAGTCAATTGATTTAAATGTTAATCTCATCTAAAAAAATCCCTTCAAAGAAACATTTAGAACAGTATTTGGTCAAATCCCTTGGTACAATGACTAGTTAGGTTGATGTATCAAATAACCATTACAACTTTACCAACTACAACACAAAAGAAGGATGGAACTACTTGCTTTTGATGAAACAGAATTGCATTCTCTCACTCACAAATTCAGTTTCTTGGGGGGCGCCTGGGTGGCGCAGTCGGTTAAGCGTCCGACTTCAGCCAGGTCACGATCTCGCGGTCCGTGAGTTCGAGCCCCGCGTCGGGCTCTGGGCTGATGGCTCGGAGCCTGGAGCCTGTTTCCGATTCTGTGTCTCCCTCTCTCTCTGCCCCTCCCCCGTTCATGCTCTGTCTCTCTCTGTCCCAAAAATAAATAAATGTTGAAAAAAAAAATTAAAAAAAAAAAAAAATCAGTTTCTTGGTTACCTATGTGTTCTAACCAGCCAAAGTAAATAACTGAAAAAAACACGGTTTTATTTCTAGACCTATGCCCTTTTCTTTATATTTTGCTTCCTTTAGGAGATGTTACATTGAGAGAATCCTCTCAATTCACGGTTTCTGGCATTAAAGAACTTTTTTTTTTTTAATTTTCCTCTTCATTTTTCCATTTACTGAACTAACATTCACCTGAAAATGATGTACTTAGGTTTTTTTTTAAAGGGCTAGAAGTTAAAAACAACTTAAAAAACTATAGTGCTAGAAGTTAGATTTGGAAGTTTGTTTATACTAATGTGGCAGTTTGAAAAAAATGGTTACAATTTATCTGCAACTCCTATCTGGAGGTAAAATCTGTGTCCTCTTTCATTGAACTGGGGAAGCCTTGTGACTACTTGAACAAATATAGAATGGATGCTATGTAACTTCCAAGACAAGGTCATAAAAGGCCTTACAACTTCTGCCAGGCTTTCTTGAGATGGCCACCTTGGGAGAAGCCAGCCTTCATATAAGAAATCTATTGTGCACATCTTAGATGCTGGAAAGGCTGCACAAAGGAATTAATGCAGACAGTCCTGCTGAGCACAGCAGTCCTAGCTATTACTGCCATGGTGGCAAACCAAGTGAATGAAGTCATCTTAGACTCTACAGACCAGCCTATTGGCTGAATATTATGTATATATAATATGTAATATTATATATATGACTTTATTTGATACACTAAGGAGCAAAGAGTCAAATTCTGCCTGAATTCCTCACTCACAGAATCCATGTGATACAATAAAACAGCAGATGTTTAAAGCTACTCAGTTTTCTGACAGTGGGTTACACAGAAATATAACGGAAACAATTAGTAATGGAGATAAAGGACTAGAACTAAGAGCTGAGACATCTATTTTTTCTCTTGAGTTAAAGGTAAGAGCAAACTTAAATCGGCAGTTTCATACACACTACAGGCACCCATAAAGCTAAATATTCTCCGGATAAGCTGACACAG